>NC_056527.1:19372446-19564285 GCF_019175285.1 Sceloporus undulatus
AACTTGTACCATGTTTTCTCCCCATTCTCCGACCTATTTTTATCTTAACCGCCTTGCCGTAGTTTAGGCTGATGAGAAACAGTGACTACGGGAGTTATGAAATAGCTGGAATTATATGGATCTGATATGTGGTTGTGTGTTGAACAGGCAGGGTGGGTGTAAATGCAGAGCTCATGCAGCAATTGTGAGTCTTGAGAGAAAGTTGTCCGTCACAGCAAGGTTTGATTGATTTTTCATCCATGCATAGTTTAATATTATAATCATGCTGCATACACATACACAAAATATTCTATTTATTGATTTAGGATTGTTGTTGTTTTTTCCTAAATTTAGGACATTATTATTTATTATATTATTATTATTATTTTATTTATTTATATCCCACCCTTCTTCCAAGGCTGGGACTCATAAATCCCAGAGGTTTCCTGCTTTACAGTTCTTCATATTAATAACTTTGGGCCGGTACAGACAAGCCAAAATAAAGCTGCTTCGGGTCACTTTGGAAATTGCTGTTTAAATGATGCACGCGTCCTATGAGTCTGGAAGCCCACACCAAAGCCACACTCCAGTCCTTAGGACTAGAGCTTGGCTTGGCACGGCTTCTGGACTCTTAGGACGTGTGCATCATTTAAACAGCATACCTCCAAAGTGACCTGAAGCCGCTTTATTTTGGCTTGTCTGTAACGGGCCTTTGACACTCGAACATACCTTTTCAATCTCATCCTCATGTCACTCAGCTACATGCTTTACAAATTCAGATGGCCATCCCTTTTTTCACCTATGACATGTTGGAGATATAAACTACCATTTCCCATGTGTTCAAACAAGAAAATGGTTATTCTGACTATTAAACTGTGACGATAAACCAGAATTGTGAACCTGGATTGATTCAGTTTCTAAAACAGGACTGCAGTGAGGAAATTATCACACTACCTTTCGTCCCACACTAGATGCGGGATATAAATTTACATAGGCGGATTTTATTGTACACCCCTATGCCTGGGCAGTAGGCATCCTACACCCAATCCGCGAGCTTCTCCCACACCTTCAAAGAACGGGATTTAAGCTTTAGGGGCAATGCCTAGAGGTAAGCTGAACTTGACAGGCAGGAGAACCACTGATTCATGCCTTGCAGGAAGGCAACAAGTTGTACTAGGACTTACCTCTGAGTAAATATGCGTGGAATTGAGGTATTCATTCATATGCTTGGGTGAGGAATTGGCCCAGCTGGTAAGAATTGGAACTAGTCTGATTCAAACAGGCCTTGACCCTACTACTCTGATTTTTGGACTCTGATAATGTGCCTTAGTCCTGAAACTCTGCTGGAATATAGTCCAGAGATCCTTCCAATTTGAAATTTGTCCCCCTGACAGAGAGAAGTGGTTATACAGCAGAAGTTTTTGGTTGTTGTGTGTGTGTGTTGTTGTTGGTATTATATATATATATATGATCAAATGGCAGTATAAAATACTTTTAATAAACAACAGTTTGTGTGTGGACATGTGGTGCATATATGTGAACCTATCATAGGTTTTAATTGTCAAGATGTTCTTGGCTTACACATTGTGAACCGCTTAGAGACTGCTTAGTTCAGTATGAAGCCGTATAGAAATGTAAATACTATTGCTACGATTTGTTTAGAGATGGTTTGACTTTACCTTCCATGTTCTATGTTTCACCTGATTACAAAAGTTTACAATGATTAATTCCAAAAATGATCTCTGAGTACCCTTGTAGCTTATTCATAGCCTCCAACCTTTCATATATAAAAAACCAGGTGGCCCCAGCAACATCATTGTCGTCTAAATGGGGAAAAAATATGAATAGACGCCAGAGGATCTAGGAGAATCTGCACTAGTTGTTTTTGTTTGACTTTACAAGGAAGAGCAGATTCTGTGCCTCTCCCCCCAGAGTTGATTGAATTCAAACAACACTTTTGTACTTTGAACTCATTTTGCAGCGATAGACGTAAACTGGGGACAAAGCGAGACAGTGAGAGAAGGAGAGAGGAGCTGAGACATTTTTTAAAGCAGCTGGAAAAAGTGAGACGATGACAAAGGATTAACCAGTCCCTGTCCATTGCCAAATTGACAGTTGGAGAATAGGACTTACCAAATATCAAATAGGTTTATGACTGCATCCTCAATATGAGCCTACAATAGAAATGTGCTAAGCTCTGCTGGAAGCCTAACAAGGAGTTTTTCCATCCTGTCCAAAGTGGTTTTATTTTTGTTTTATAATTTTTTTATTTCTTTATTGTAGCATTGATAAGGAGTTGCTTCCGTAAGGAAAAATCCATAACCTAATTACCATTGTCAGTACAATAAACATGTCAGACTATTGAATCTGAAGAGTAGCCATTTCCTGATTCTCAGAGACTAGGGTCTTCTGTGGTTTCAATTTGTCGGATTCTTATAATGGGATCATTGCTTGACTTCACTCAAAATGAAGCATTTTACTGATTATTTTTTTGGAGGGGAGATAAAAAGAAAGTGGAGGGAGAGAAAAAAAACACCTACATGAAAATTCCATTTAGAGTTATTTCAAATCACTTTGAACAGTATGAGCCTGGGACCATAATCATTTCAGAACTCAAGAGCTGTTTGAATTTTTCAAAGAAAGGATTTCATTTAACTAACTCAGCTCTGCATCCCTTCAAACATCTAGATTTTTAAAGAGTCCTTCATCCTGGAACTAAATGCTATAAACTGGACGCAACTCAAAAATGCAACGCTCTTCACAATCAGCACTGTGAAATTTGGAGAGTTTTTCAACTTAAGTTGAGATTGCTCTGCAAGATAATGCTGATATTCCCCCCATTAACCTTCAGATTGTTCTTTCATCCAAACAACATTTGATGCTGAGTGGCATGATTCCCACTCCTCGCCCTGCCCTAATATTTGTTATTTTAATAGGAAAAGGACAAAGAAAAAGGATGAGCCGCATGGTACTTTTCTTTCCACTGCAGCCTATATGTCTGCTTTTCATTAAAACAAACCAATCATGGCTATTCTATCTCCTTTTCTCAACTTTTAAGAGCAAGAATGTTTTCCTTCTTTCTGAACAATCTTGTGTCAAAGGTGGCAATATCCTAGGGTAGCTCACAGGTGTCACTCACCACCGTTTCTGGCCCTGCAGAACCTCTCATTTCCTGACAGATAAACTACATGCACAGCCATCCACCACCCCTATTTGTTTCAGTGTTCCCTTTCCAAGAGCTAGTAGGTTATAGTGGTTTGAGTGTTTGACTACAACCCTAGGGACCAGGGTTCAATTCCCAACATGGCCATGAAACCACTGGATGACCTTGAGCAAGTCAACATGCTCTCAGCTTCAGAGGAAGGCAAGTGGCAGCCTCTCTTAAACAAAATCTGCCAAGAAAACCCCATTGATAGGTTCTCCTTAGGGTTGCCATAAGTCTGAAATAACTTGAAGGCACACAACAACAACAAAACTCCCTTTCCATCTTTGGAAAGGCTTTGAATGCTCCGAAATCACCTGCTGCCAAAGATGGGACAGTTTGCTAACCACCCGTGGCCCTCTCTTCTTGGAGGGAGGTTAAAGTTAACAAATATCTTAAAGCCACCACACATCCTGTATGATTTTGGAAGCTAAGCAGGGTCAGCCCGGTTGGTACTTGGATGGGGTGACCACCATCAGTACCAGGTGCTATAGGCTGTATTTCAGAGGAACAAACTGGCAAAGCCACTTCTGAGTAATCCTTGCTAAGAAATCCCTATGAAATTCATGGGGTTGCCATGTCGGCAGGCACATGCACACACAAAAGTGAAACACAGTAACATCCCATATCCACAAATCAGTGATACCTTTAATTAGGACAACCAAAATGCACAAAATACATGTTGCAAGTTTTGGAACTTCAAAAGCTTACATCATGTATTTTGTGCATTTTGGTTGTTTCTAATAAAGGTATCGCGGTTTTGTGGATTTTGGATTATTGTACTTGTTGTACGTTTCCTAAGTTAAACAGTAAGCCAGGTAGCAGGCATTCACCAACAAAAGAGGAGGATGCTCATAGGAACTTGTTCCAACTGTACTCAATTGTTTATTTCTCGTGGCAACTGACAATGACCTTATAGCCACTCCAGTGCCACCCACCAGTAAAGTCTGGGCTCTATATATAAAATTAGGCACAGGATGATTTGCATGAACATTCTGTAAAAAAAAATTAGTAATTTTTAAAAAAAGTTTTAGTATAGGCACCAGAAGTCAGTACTCTCTTTCCAAAAGATAGTGACTTTTTATGTCTCAAGGCATGCATATTGCCATGCAAATCTATATAGCAGTGTTCTGTCTTCAGTCAGACTTCCTTCCTAACTTTCCCTGAGAGATGCCGAGTATGTTGATTTTAACCCATCACACCCACCCACTTCACCCCCATGCTTGCTTTTGGACATATGACATACTTCCAGGGAAAAAGGATGCTTGTGGGACACTAGGACATACATCTGTATCCTGCAAGTTTCAAAAATAATTTAAAAGCTGTGTGACGTGCAAGAGGCATTCAAACATGTATATCCAGTCTTCAAACACTACATTTTTAAGAGGAAAAGACCATGTTTGGTTTTGATTATAATGGTACTTAGAAATTCCTTTGTTTAAGTGTTTTTGTTCCTCATGACTAGTCGAGCAATGTTTTCACATATTTGGGTAGCTAAGATAAAGAAGTATGATTGGTTGTGCAGTAGGTTTACATAGAAACTAAAAACATATCTCCCTCTGTCTCTCTCAAACACCTATATGGAACACAATGTTTTATATTGGATTCCTGGTCTCATCTAACCCCTGAACTATTTGCTTCTGCGGCAAACAGCTGCTTTGCTGTGTGAGGGAGGTTAATGCAGTAGATGGTATTCATAAAGAGCTGTGCATTGACACACAAAGTGTTTTTCATGAACACAATTTAGGGGGATTTGGTGATTTTCCATTCCAGCAGTAGCCCCTCAAATCTCAAAGAGTGCTGTTCCAGAGAGTCCTTTGACCTTTTGGGGAGGTTTGGAAGATCTGTGACTCGAGTACTTGTATGTATTACCATTGCCACCCATAAGCTTTGTGGATTATATTACATGAAGATAGGAATACGTATGGGCAGCGTATTCCAAAGGGCTGGGGCAGCTGTGGTAAAGGCCCTTCTAGAAGTAGAAGCTAGCCTAGCCCCAGGCACCTTCAGTAGTTGCTGCCCAGATGTTCTGAGGGTGCGAGGCAGATTGTACGGGGAGAGGCGGTCCTTTAGGAATCCTGGACCCAAGCCATTTAGGGCTTTATAGGTAATAACCAATGTTTTCTCCCCATTCTCAGCCCTATTTTTATCTTAACAAGCCTATGCAGTAGTTTAGGCTGAGAAACAGTGACTACAGGAGTTATGAAATAGCTAGGAATATATATGGATCTGATATGTGTTTGTGTGTTGAACAGGCAGGGTGGGTGTAAATGCAGAGCTCATGCAGCAATTGTGAGTCTTGAGAGAAAGTTGTCAGTCACAGCAAGGTTTGATTGATTTTGCATCCATGCATAGTTTAATATTATAATCATGCTGCATACACATACACAAAATATTCTATTTATTGATTTAGGATTGTTGTTGTTGTTTCCTAAATTTAGGACATTATTATTATTATTATTATTATTATTATTATTATTATTATTATTAATATTATTATTATTATTATTATATTTATATCCCACCCTTCTTCCAAGGCTGGGACTCATAAATCCAGAGGTTTCCCTGCTTTACAGTTCTTCATATTAATAACTTTGGGCCGGTACAGACAAGCCAAAATAAAGCTGCTTCGGGTCACTTTGGAAATATGCTGTTTAAATGATGCACGCGTCCTATGAGTCTGGAAGCCACACCAAAACCACACTCCAATCCTTAGGACTAGAGCTTGGCTTTGGCACGGCTTCTGGACTCTTAGGACGTGTGCATCATTTAAACAGCATACCTCCAAAGTGACCTGAAGCAGCTTTATTTTGGCTTGTCTGTACAGGGCCTTTGACACTCGAACATACCTTTTCAATCTCATCCTCATGTCACTCAGCTACATGCTTTACAAATTCAGATGGCCATCCCTTTTTTCACCTATGACATGTTGGAAGATATAAAACTACCATTTCCCAATGTGTTCAAACAAGAAAATGGGTATATTCTGACTATAAACTGTGACGATAAACCAGAATTGTGAACCTGGATTTGATTTCAGTTTCTAAAACAGGACTGCAGTGAGGAAATTATCACACTACCTTTCGTCCCACACTAGATGCGGGATATAAATTTACATAGGCGGATTTTATTGTACACCCCTATGCCTGGGCAGTAGGCATCCTATACCCAATCCAAGCTTCTCCCACACCTTCAAAGAACGGGATTTAAGCTTTAGGGGCACTGCATAGAGGTAAGCTGAACTTGACAGGCAGGAGAACCACTGATTCATGCCTTGCAGGAAGGCAACAAGTTGTACTAGGACTTACCTCTGAGTAGATATGCGTGGAATTGAGGTATCGTTCATATGCTTGGTGAGGAATTGGCCCAGCTGGTAAGAATTGGAACTAGTCTGATTCAAACAGGCCTTGACCCTACTTACTCTGATTTTGGACTCTGATAATGTGCCCTTAGTCCTGAAACTCTGCTGGAATATAGTCCAGAGATCCTTCCCAATTTGAAATTTGTCCCCCTGACAGAGAAGAGGGTTATACAGCAGAAGGGTTTTTGTTGTTGGTATATATATATATATATATATATATATATATATATATATATATATATATGATCAAATGGCAGTATAAAATACTTTTAATAAACAACAGTTTGTGTGTGGACATGTGGTGCATATATGTGAACCTATCATAGGGTTTTAATTGTCAAGATGTTCTTGGCTTACACATTGTGAACCGCTTAGAGACTGCTTAGTTCAGTATGAAGCCGTATAGAAATGTAAATACTATTGCTACGATTTGTTTAGAGATGGTTTGACTTTACCTTCCATGTTCTATGTTTCACCTGATTAACAAAAGTTTACAATGATTAATTCCAAAAATGATCTCTGAATACCTTGTAGCTTATTCATAGCCTCCAACATTTCATATATAAAAACCAGGTGGCCAAGCAACATCATTGTCGTCTAAATGGGGAAAAAATATTAATGAAGAAAGCCAGAGGATCTAGGAGAATCTGCACTAGTTTGTTTTTGTTTGACTTTACAAGGAAGAGCAAGATTCTGTGCCTCTCCCCCCAGAGTTGATTGAATTCAAACTACTTTTGTACTTTGAACTCATTTTACAGCGATAGACGTAAACTGGGGACAAAGGCAGACAGTGGGAGAAGGAGAGAGGAGCTGAGACATTTTTAAAGCAGCTGAAAAAGTGAGACGATGACAAAGGATTAACCAGTCCCTGTCCATGCCAAATTGGACAGTTGGAGAATAGGACTTACCAAATATCAAATAGGTTTATGACTGCATCCTCAATATGAGCCTACAATAGAAATGTGCTAAGCTCTGCTGGAAGCCTAACAGGAGTTTTTCCATCCTGTCCAAAGTGGTTTTATTTTTGTTTTATAATTTTTTTTTATTTCTTTATTGTAGCATTGATAAGGAGTTGCTTCAGTAAGGAAAATCCATAACTTAATTACCATTTGACAGTACAATAAAATGTCAGACTATTGAATCTGAAGAAGTAGCCATTTCCTGATTCTCAGAGACTAGGGTCTTCTGTGGTTTCTAATTTGTCGGATTCTTATAATGGATCATTGCTTGACTTCACTCAAAATGAAGCATTTACTGATTATTTTTTTGGAGGGGAGATAAAAAAGAAGTGGAGGGAGAGAAAAAAACACCTACATGAAAATTCCATTTAGAGTTATTTCAAATCACTTTGAACAGTATGAGCCTGGGACCATAATCATTTCAGAACTCAAGAGCTGTTTGAATTTTTCAAAGAAAGGATTTCATTTAACTAACTCAGCTCTGCATCCCTTCAAACATCTAGATTTTTAAAGAGTCCTTCATCCTGGAACTAAATGCTATAACTGGACGCAACTCAAAAATGCAACGCTCTTCACAATCAGCACTGTGAAATTTGGAGAGTTTTTCAACTTAAGTTGAGATTGCTCTGCAAGATAATGCTGATATTCCCCCCCATTAACCTTCAGATTGTTCTTTCATCCAAACAACATTTGATGCTGAGTGGCATGATTCCCACTCCTCGCCCTGCCCTAAATATTTGTTATTTTTAATAGGAAAAGGACAAAGAAAAAGGATGAAGCAGCATGGTACTTTTCTTTCCAACTGCAGCCTATATGTCTGCTTTTCATTAAAAACAAACCAATCATGGCTATTCTATCTCCTTTTCTCAACTTTTAAGAGCAAGAATGTTTTCCTTCTTTCTGAACAAATCTTTGTGTCAAAGGTGAGCAATATCCTAGGGTAGCTCACAGGTGTCACTCACCACCGTTTCTGGCCCTGCAGAACCTCTCATTTCCTGACAGATAAACTACATGCACAGCCATCACCACCCCTATTTGTTTCAGTGTTCCCTTTCCAAGAGCTAGTAGGTTATAGTGGTTTGAGTGTTTGACTACAACCCTAGGGACCAGGGTTCAATTCCCAACATGGCCATGAAACCCACTGGATGACCTTGAGCAAGTCACATGCTCTCAGCTTCAGAGGAAGGCAGTGGCAGCCTCCTCTTAACAAATCTTGCCAAGAAAACCCCATTGATAGGTTCTCCTTAGGGTTGCCATAAGTCTGAAACAACTTGAAGGCACACAACAACAAAACTCCCTTTCCATCTTTGGAAAGGGCTTTGAATGCTCCGAAATCACCTGCTGCAAAGATGGGACAGATTTTGCTAACCACCCGTGGCCCCTCTCTTCTTGGAGGGAGGTAAAAGTTAACAAAATATCTTAAAGCCACCACATCCTGTATGATTTTGGAAGCTAAGCAGGGTCAGCCCCGGTTGGTACTTGGATGGGTGACCACCAATCAGTACCAGGTGCTATAGGCTGTATTTCAGAGGAACAAACTGGCAAAGCCACTTCTGAGTAATCCTTGCCTAAGAAATCCCTATGAAATTCATGGGGTTGCCATGTCGGCAGGCACATGCACACACAAAAGTGAAACACAGTAACATCCAATATCCACAAATCAGTGATACCTTTAATTAGGACAACCAAAATGCACAAAATACATGTTGCAAGTTTTGGAACTTCAAAAGCTTACATCATGTATTTTGTGCATTTTGGTTGGTCTAATAAAGGTATCGCGGTTTTGTGGATTTTGGATTATTGTACTTTGTTGTACGTTTCCTAAACGTTAAACAGTAAGCCAGGTAGCAGGCATTCCAACAAAAAGAGGAGGATGCTCATAGGAACTTGTTCCAACTGTTACTCAATTGTTTATTTCTCGTGGCAACTGACAATGACCTTATAGCCACTCCAGTGCACCCCACCAGTAAAGTCTGGGCTATATATATAAAATTAGGCACAGGATGAATTTGCATGAACATTTGTAAAAAAAAATTAGTAAATTTTTAAAAAAAGTTTTAGTATAGGCACCAGAAGTCAGTACTCTCTTTCACAAAGATAGTGACTTTTTATGTCTCAAGGCATGCATATTTGCCATGCAAATCTATATAGCAGTGTTCTGTCTTCAGTCAGACTTCCTTCATACTTTCCCTGAGAGAATGCCGAGTATGTTGATTTAACCCATCCACCCACCCACTTCACCCCCATGCTTGCTTTTGGACATATGACATACTTCCAGGAAAAAGGATGCTTGTGGGACACTAGAGACATACAATCTGTATCCTGCAAGTTTCAAAAATAATTTAAAAGCTTGTGACGTGCAAGAGGCATTCAAACATGTATATCCAGTCTTCAAACACTACATTTTTAAGAGGAAAAGACATGTTTGGTTTTGATTATAATGGTACTTAAGAAATTCATTTGTTTAAGTGTTTGTTCCTCATGACTAGTCGAGCAAATGTTTTCACATATTTTGGGTAGCTAAGATAAAGAAGTATGATTGGTTGTGCAGTAGGTTTACATAGAAACTAAAAACATATCTCCCTCTGTCTCTCTCAAACACCTATATGGAACACAATGTTTTATATTGGATTCCTGGTCTCATCTAACCCCTGAACTATTTGCTTCTGCGGCAAACAGCTGCTTTGCTGTGTGAGGGAGGTTAATGCAGTAGATGGTATTCATAAAGAGCTGTGCATTGACACACAAAGTGTTTTCATGAACACAATTTAGGGGGATTTGGTGATTTTCCATTCCAGCAGTAGCCCCTCAAATATCAAAGAGTGCTGTTCCAGAGAGTCCTTTGACCTTTTGGGGAGGTTTGGAAGATCTGTGACTAGATACTTGTATGTATGTACCATTGCCACCCATAGCTTTGTGGATTCATATTAACATGAAGATAGGAATACCGGTCAGTGGGATAGTTTATTGCCTTCAGCTGTGAGGAGGAGGAAGGGGGATTAAAATATTACAACAAATGGACACAGAACAAATACCTGTTCATAGGTTTTGAAACTTACAAGCGCAAGTATTCACAGGGCTCTTGTAGTATCTTTGAGACTGGGAAAAAGAACACTGAGAGAAAGAAGTTGGTAGCATAAGCTTTTTTGAGACTTAGGTCTTCTCCATCACAAGCATGGAGTGAAGTGTCATGCATGTGATGAAGTAGATTTAAGTCTACAAAAGTTTATGTTACCAACATCTTTCTCTCAGTTAGGTCCAATCCATGTGGTGGAGTCTCCTTCTTTGGGGGGGTTTTAAACAGAGGCTGGATGGCCATCTGTCAGGAGTGCTTTGACTGTGAAATTCTGTTTAGAGAAAGAAGAGGGAAAAAGATGATGAGATACAAGAAGTTTATTCAGGTTTAGTCATTCTGTGGTATAGAAGAAGATCATTTTGCTAGGTGGAGCTTTTTCACCTTTTTCTGACAACCTGTTGTGAAACAAAAAGAAAACCCCAAAACTGTTTTTACATTATTGTATTAAATACAAAGGGAGCCAAGTGAACTTTACATCTGGTTCCCCTAAAGAGAAATTGTAAATGTTTATGTGGAGGACAAGCAGTTGGAAACTATTATGGTTTTCACTGTGCGTGAGAATTCCATGTCTGATTGCACACACAAGGGTAAATACCTCTGACCATTTTCCTCACAAATCATCTGTGTAGGAAAAAACAGTTACACCTGCCACACCTGTTGGATCACATTGCTGAATCAGGGCATGAGACATTAGGATCAATAGTTATATTTAAATTCTCTGCATCTTTCTCCCTCTGTTGTTCTGTCTTTAGGTGGACCTTGGCCTTCTCCGCTTTGTTTCTGCCATTGGGACCCAGGGAGCCATCTCAAAAGAGACCAAGAAAAAATATTTTTTGAAAACATATCGAGTGGATGTCAGCTCTAATGGAGAAGACTGGATTTCTGTTAAAGATGGAAATAATAAACCTTTGGTAAGGATTTTCATCCATGCAGTGCTCTTAACTACCCATGGGCTTCTAAAGTACTTTATGCTTAAAATCATTTATTCTTTCTAAAGAAAACCATTATTCATTTTGTTATATATAAAAATGAACAAAAAGCTCCCAAACGTTTGTAAGACAAGGTGACAGAATATTGAAATATTGATAGTTTTTTCCTCACATTAGATGTTTCACAGTATTTCCCCAGTAGGTTTTCTTTCCTTTAAAATAAACACTTGCTACATCAGACTTGGCTAGACTGTATGTACAAAGGTAAAATAACCAATTGTTGCAGGCTAGGAAATGGCAAATACCATTGGGGCTAGCATCCTATTAGATACAGCCTAAAACAAAGAAGCTCCCTGTCACAGCCATTCCATGCTTTATAGGGAACAGACAGGACTGCAGAAGCGTCTTCTTCTAGCCAGAAGTGAAATGATGAAAACAACATTGAGATCTACTGGAGTCCTCTGTTGGGGGGTGGGTTCCCCCCCCCATATATTTATACAGTTGGCCTTCCACATTTGCATCTTTGACTTTTGTCGATGCTGTTTTGATTAATACTGTATGTTTTCACTAGGAATCTCTTGGTCCTCTAGAGCCACTCTGCCAGAAGCTGACCACAGAGTTGTGCTAGAGAACCTATAAGTTCCTAGAGCAAATTCTTCTCTAGGCATTTGTAGGTTCTGCAGCATGATTCTGTAATCAACATCTGGCAGATGTTGACCACAGAGTTGCACTGGAGGACCTTGAGATTCCTAGAGAAGTGTTCTCTCAGGTAAAAATGTGTGATTTACAAATTGTAAGCCACTCTGATAGCCTTGGCTGAATATATTATTATTATTATTATTATTATTATTATTATTAAAAGAATAATGTTTTGCTTTGTTTTTATTTGTGGTTTTTCACATTCACAGGGTCCTTCACCCCTAACCCCAGCAAATGTGGAGGGACACTGTAGTGTTTTGTTGTTTTGCCTTCTCTTGGGCATTTGGAACTTTGGCTTAATCATTTCTATTCCTTCTTCTGTTTGTCTTCCTGCATCATTACCCTAGTTGTAGTCTATAATTCTTGCATTGCATCGGTGGCTTCATCACAACTGGCAGGAATGAAGTTGAAGGAAGAGAATGCTGAGCCATCTAAATTGGAAGGAAGAAATCCTGAGTACCATTGGAATGATGGGGGGGGGGGGGAATCAAGTATCTATGGTGTGGATAAATACAGTTATAGCCCATCCTTAACTGACTGACCAGTCTCTAAACAGCTTGGCTATAGCTTGTTCAAGCATGAACCCATTCTTACTTAGACAATAGTCAAGGCCTGGATAGATTGATTTTGGAAGCTAATATTGCATATGGCATCTCTCACCCTCCCACTAATATAAATTTCAGCCCGCCCTCCCCCCTTTTACTGGTACAGCTGAGTCCTGGCTCTCTGTCTTGGTGTAATAGATTCAAGACTACTCTGTACTGCACTGTAAACATAGCAGCAGTGCACAGTTTTAGCATGGTGGAGGAAAACTACAGTCAGTTTCTGGACTATAGACATTGTCAGTTGTGATTATAGCACTCATGTCAAGATGTGACAATGTGTAATTTTGATACCATGGTGGTTTTATAGTGTGTTATAGAATATTAGCTGCTGGGAAGGAATGGCAGAAAAGGACAATTATGTGCACGCTCTGCCATGGTCTTCCCAGAGGCATCTAGATAATTACTTTGCAAAACAGGATGCCAGACTAGATTATTAGTCTGACCCAACAAAGCTTTTCATTATATATAATTTCAATTATTTTAATTATACATTTGAATGTAAAACTCTCTCAAGGTAGTGTGCAAGAGTAAAATAAAATAAAACAAATCAATAAAACAATAAATATTGTTTTAAATAAATAAATAAAACATTAAATATAATGTAAACACTATAAAACAAATGGAAAAATAGGATTAACCAATAAGCAGTGAAAATAATTAAGGAGATACTTTTCTTGAAAACTGACAAATGGGGGAGGCTGATGAACTTCAAAATGGAAATTAATTCCAGATAAGTGAGGCCATCACTAAAAAGGCCCTTTCCGTTGAAGTCAGCAGGTTAACCACCTCTGACAACAGCAAGTGAGAAAACCTGTGCTGATGTCCTCAAAGAGTGATCTCAGAAAGAGTTTTGAACCTTTATGTTTTTATTTTCAGAAGAAAGTTTATTGGGATTCAGAATACAGTCATGACTATCATTTATTTTGTGAACTGCCAATGGGTTAAAAGGCAGGACAGAGATGAATGATACTGAAAGATAAAAACCTGCATAAACACACACATGGAAGTTATAAAAAGAGACAGAAGACATAACCTAGCTTTGAGTATTTCATAGCTATATGACTAGGTATAGTAGTAGTCCTCAATAGATTAGATGTGAGCAGAGCTTCAGAAAGGTGGGTTTTTGTTTTTGTTTTTAGAATACTGTTCCCTGAATATGAGTCAACAGTGTGATACTGCAGCCAAAAAAGCTAATGCGATTCTAGACTGCATAAATAGAGGTAAAGTGTTTAGATCAAGGGAAGTATTGGTACCACTGCATTCTGTTTTGGTCAGGCCTCACCTGGAATGCTCTGTCCAGTTCTGGACCCCACAGTTCAAAAAAGATGTTGACAAGCTGGAGGAGAGTGACCAAAATGGTGAAAGGTTTGGAAACCATGTCCACAGAGACTTAGATAGCTGGGTATGTTTAGCCTGGAGAAGAGATATGATAGCCCTGTTTAAATATTTGAAGGGATGCCATACTGAAGGTGGAGCAAATTTGTTTTCTGCAGCTCCAGACTCGTAGGACCCAGAGCAATGAGATTCCACCTCAACATTAGAAAGAATTTCCTGACAGTAAAAGCTATTTGACAGTGGAACACATTCCTTTGGCATGTGCTGGAGTCTCCTTCTTTGGGGCTTTTTAAACAGATGCTGGATGGCCATCTGTTGGGAGTGCTTTGATTGTGAAATTCTGTTTAGAGAAAGAACAAGAGGGAAAAGGATGATGAGATACAAGAAGTTTCTTCAGGTTTAGTCACTCTGTGGTACAGGAGAAGATCATTTTGCTGGGTGGAGCTTTTTCACCCTTTTAAAGAGAAAATGATGAGATCACCCAAATTAGTGAAGGAGAAAAACAGGTATATATGGTGAATTGTTTGAACGAGGTTCTTGGGTACAGATTCCTGACATGAAAAAGAGTACTGAGTTATGAGAGCTGACGGTTAGCTAGGATAGTGCCAATTCACAAAGTTAGTCCAATTGGAAATACAGTCATCCCTTCTGATTCGTGGGGTATCCGTTTTGGACCACCATCACCCCATGAATAGGAAAAATTGTGATTATTGGAGCCTTGTTTTTAATGGCTGTACGCGCCATTTTGCCCCTCCTGGCTTCCCATCTGCGGAAATTTCAGATCACAAACGGGAAGTAAGTGAATCTGGACGGACGCCTCTACAGTACTTTTCATATCACACAGGGTTTTGCTGTATGTATTGTTTTATTAAGAGGGGGATTTGCTTCAAATAAAAGACCCTGGTACACTAAAGATCTTCACCAGATGAAGCGGGCTGTGCAACGACTAGAGTGCCACTGGCGGAAACATGGGAACTTATCTGACAAGACTCTCCATGAGAAGATGTTGCGTTCCTACAGAGAAGCAATCGATGCAGCAAAGAATTTGTTCTGTGCTGCACGGATTGCATCGGCAGAGTCTCATCCTGCAGAGCTGTTCAGGGTGGTTAGGGAATTAACTCAACCCCCGACCACCCTGAACCCTTTATTAAAGCCAACTATAGCCTGTTGTGATGCCTTTAATGACTTTTTTGCCGATAAAATCTCTCAGATAAGGGCTGATCTTGATGCCAGCCTTTTGACAGAATCTATTGCAGAGGCATCCAGTGACTCTGGAAACAAGGTTATTCTGGATTGCTTTGAGTTTGTTAGTACCGAGGACGTGGACAAGCTCCTTGGTCAGGTGAAAAGGATGACTTGTCCTCTCGACCCTTGTCGTTCTTGGTTGACCATTCAGGGGGGAGATGCTATAAAAACTGCGTTACATCTTATAGTAAATGCATCTCTTCGGGAAGGTGTATTTCCACTGTCCCCAAAACAGGCAGTGGTAAAACCTCTTTTGAAGAGACCCTCTCTTGATCCTTTGTTAATGAGTAACTACAGACCGGTCTCCTTATTACCATTTTTGGGCAAGGTGATTGAGAGGGCACTCACCTTTCAGCTCCAAGCAGTCTTGGATGAAGCCGATTATCTAGACCCATTTCAAACCGGCTTCAGAGTGGGACACGGAGTCGAGACTGCCATGGTCGCCTTAGTCGACGATCCCCGTCTAGGCATTGACAGGGGAAATGTGTCCCTGTTAGTGCTTTTGGATATCTCAGCGGCCTTCGATACCATCGACCATGGTATCCTTCTGGAACGCCTGGAGAGTTGGGTATTGGGGGCACTGCGCTCCAGTGGTTCCGGTCCTACCTCTCAGGAAGGTTCCAGTCAGTGAGGCTGGGGGATAGTTGCTCTCATAAAAGGGAGCTGACATCTGGTGTTCCTCAGGGCGCCATCCTATCCCCCACGCTATTTAACATTTACATGAAGCTGCTGGGAGAGATCATCTGAAAGCATGGAGCACGGTATTATCAGTACGCTGATGACACCCAGATCTATCTCTCCATGTCTCCGACTGATACAGTGACTAAGGATGGCACCTCCCCTCTGGATGCCTGCCTGGAGTCAGTAATGGGCTGGATGAGGAAAAACAAACTCAAGCTGAATCCAGAGAAAACAGAGGTACTCGTGATAGGTACCCCTAATCCAGATAGGGAAATTTGCCACCCTATCCTTGATGGGGTTATGCTTCCCCTAAATGATAAAGTTCGCAGTTTGGGAGTACTCCTGGACTCATCTCTACAGTTGTCATCTCAAGTAGATGCGATGGCCAGGAGTGCTTGGTAGCAGCTTCGGCTGATACGCCAACTGCGTCCATGTTCGAAAGGACCTTGAAACTGTAGTAAATGCACTGGTAACCTCTCATTTGGATTTCTGTAATGCGCTCTACATGGGGCTACCTTTGTACCAGGTTTGGAAGCTTCAATTAGTTCAGAATGCTGCAGCCAGATTGGTTATGGGTACTTCAAGATCGGACCATATAACACCTACATTAAAATCTCTCCACTGGCTGCCTATTAGCTTCCGGACGCAATACAAAGTGTTGGTTATTACCTATAAAGCCCTACATGGCTTGGGCCCGAGTTACTTGAGGGAGCGCCTCTCCCTACATAATCCGCCCTGCACCCTCAGAACAATGGGGACACATTTACTTGAATACCCCAGGGTAAAATTAGTAGCAACTCTTCAGAGAGCCTATACTATGACAGCCCCCACTCATTGGAATGCACTTCCTGAAAAAATCCGACTTTGTTCCACATTGGAAGCCTTCAAGAAGACACTGAAAACTTATCTTTTTCAGAAAGCATACCCTCCTGATTCTCTTTAAAGATAGAATACCCTAATTAAGATCAGGCTGTCCAACCACAACTGATAGCCATTAATAGTTTTATATGCGGCTCCAGATTTTATATTGAATTGTGTAAAATTGTTGATGTAATTTGCTAATGTACTGTATTGCTTGATGTATTGTATTGCTTTGTATTGTGACATATGTCACATAACTGGCACAGTGTGAACCGCTTTGATCAGAAGGAAAAGCGGTATACAAATAAAAGTTTTATTATTTATTTTATTATTATAAGATCTCGTGTGTGTGTGTGTGTGTGTGTGTGTGTGTGTGTGTGTGTGTGTATGAAAGAGAGAGAGTACCACTGGAGGAGATAGATATCTGTTGTTTGATTTGATATAGGCACCATATTAAGCAAGATTTGTCAATTAAAGCATAAAATACCCCTCACTATTGCTATTGGTTCTTAGTGCATTCCTAAAGGTCTTGCAGAAAGCAACAATTGTACTTTGGCTACACTTTCGTATCATGCATAACAGATAACAGCCTTGCTGTTTCATCCTGTTTGTCCTCTTATACTGAGAAAAGCCAGGCTTTACCAAAGGCTTGGCTTAGCTTCCCTGTCCAATTAATATTAATAAGTTGAACAGATGGTTGGTAGTAAATATAGTCAATTTAAGCAAGACATCCATGCTGATATTCTTCCATGGCCACTTCCTTCCCATTAAGAAAGGAAGAGCAATTCTTAGCGAGACTGTGATGGAAGAAACAGATCAAATATAGAAGGTACAAGTCAGGGAAATTCAATGCAATAGGCTGTCTGTCAGAGAATGAATGGTTTCAAATGGACTAATTCCACTGTGAAGATGAAGAACAAGTTAAGTGCATAGGTTGATAAGCTAAAGTTTGTTTGATGAGATAGCCAACTTCTTTTGGTCTATTCTGCTTTGAGCAAAGGACAAAACAGGAAATCTGGGGTATGTGTAAGAAGTACTCTCCATAAAAGGCAAAATGCCTAAGATCAGGAAATTGGTGTTTTACATTGTTTAACGAAGAAGGAAATTAGTCACCTTCCTTAAACTCAGTCAGTGGAGAATTTGACTTTCTTCTGGTAGAAATTCTTTAAACGATAAAAACAGATGCATGTTATCTTGTATGGCATTATTGTTTCTCTTGTTTGATGAGAGAAGGTCAGTGAAGCTCGCGAGCGCACACACACGTGTTATGCTCCAGACTGGGACTCAAGGCAGCTTGCAAACTTTAAGTAAAACAGATTAAAACACATACAGGTTCATAAGTAAAAACATTTTGTTGAAATCCAATTAAACTAGAACAAAAAAACAATTAAAGAAGAATAAAAACCAGTGGAACAGCATACGAAACACTCCCATATGTGATTATGGCTTTAATTTTATCTAAATAGTCCTCAGAGAGCCAGTATGGTATAGTGGTTTGAACAATCCTGGACAATGACTCTGGAGACCAGGGTTCATAGCCCTGCTCCGCCATGGAAATCCAGGGTGACCTTGGGTAAGTCACACTCTCTCAGCCTTAGAGGAAGGCAAGGCAAGCCCCTCTCTGAACAAACCTTGTCAAGAAAACCCCATGATAGGTTTACCTTAGGGTTGCCATAAGTTGGAAATGGCTTGAAGGCACACAGCAACAATGTCCCCACAGGAACTCAATGATAGTTTGTGGTGTTTTTTTACCCATATCTCCACCATGCTTTGTGAAGTCTGTTTATTGTTATTAACCATCATATATTTAGGGATATATTCAAATATATTCAAGAGAAGTTTGATGTCTTCCTCTCTTTCTGTAGGTGTTTGTGGGGAACACCAATCCCACTGATATTGCTTACCGAACTTTCCCCAAACCAGTTCTGACACGTTTTGTTAGAATTAAACCTGCAAGCTGGGAAACTGGGATATCGCTAAGATTTGAAGTATATGGATGCAAAATAACAGGTAAGGACTAAGGTATTTTCTTTTCTTAGAAACAGAACTGACAATAACTATTCTTATTTTATAAATATTTGAATAGAACAGAAAATAAATATAAGAAGGCTGCTATCTTCTGCAGATTTATCTTCCAATGAGATCTGTTGAAAACAGACTTATGCCTGAATAAACATGCAAAGGATTGTCATCATTAGTTTGCCATTGTGGCTACCAACAGGATTTTGAAAACAATACTCAGCACATGGCCTGCTGTGTGTATTGTTACTTACCATGTTCTAAAATGGCTTTCCTGGAAACATGGACCATTTAAATGGCTTAGGAGTGCTAAATTGGGGTACAGAATTTATGGAAAGCAATCTTGTAGCACCTCTGAAATTGAGGAATGCTATAGCTTCTTTCACACAGTAAGTCTCAAAGTGCTACAAGATCCCGTCACATACTGATATTCCACACTAACACGGCTATGTCTCTTAGACTTTTTAGTTACTCTGGTCTTTATTGTTGTTATTATGTGCCTTCAAGGGGAGTCCAATGTATAACAACCTTATGGTTTTACTTGGTAAGATTTATTCAGAGGAAGTTTGCTGTTACCTTTTGTTAGCTCTCTCTTTAGTTCCAGCCTGTCAACATCTATGAATGCTCCAAACTCATCACATTTTGACCCTGCATATAGGATTTTCTACTCCAGGCCAGTGATCTATGGTATATGGTTGCTGAAAGAATTACTAAAAAAAAATCATATGTGCTTTGACCACTTAAAATGTCCTCTTATATAATTCTCTTCTCTTTCTTTAGATTATCCTTGCTCTGGCATGCTGGGTATGGTATCTGGTCTGATCACAGACTCTCAGATTACTGCATCAAATGAATTTGAGAGAAACTGGATCCCGGAAAATGTCCGTCTTATAACTAGTCGAGTAGGGTGGGCACTACCGCCACCTGCCACACACACATATGCAAAGGAATGGCTCCAAATAGACCTTGGTGAAGAGAAGATAGTGCGAGGCATAATTGTCCAGGGAGGTAAACACAGAGAGAACAAAGTCTTCATGAGGAAATTCAAGCTTGGATACAGCTACAATGGATCAGACTGGAAGTGGATTATGGATGCCAGCAAAAGGAAGGCTAAGGTGAGCTTGTAATCATTCTGTGGTAAAGAAGAACTGTATAACTTAAGAGACAGGATTTGCATGCACAAGGTCTCAGGCTGAGCCCTTAGCATCTCCAGTTTAAAATGATCTGCCAGCAAGTGATACAAAAGCAGTAGCAGCTTTTGTGTCAATTGGGTGATGAATATGCTGTGAGCTTTAACTGAAAGTTTGAAGGAGCTGTCTAAGGTATTGAATCTGTTTGAGAGATAGGGTTTAGAACCTTGACTAAGGGCCAAGCATATCTCTAAAGTGACCTGAAGCAGCTTTGTTTCGGCCTGTCTGTTCGCTAAGTCCTTGACGTTTGGACTAAACCCCAGAGTATACACACAGCCCAACTGCCGTAGAAGCCACCAGCCACTGCTGTATGACAGACTTCTTTTTGCCTGAGTCATTGGACAGCTGCTGCGAGTCAGAGTAGACAATACTGAGCTAGCTAGATGGTCTGATTGATATGAGACAGTTTCCGGTGTATATATAAAAGGGTCAAAGTGTTGTACCCTGGAGCTGAAAAAAGGAATGTGACTCATATAGAATATGTTGTTTAAGACTATCAGCAGACATATCTTCATTCTATAATGTGGGGGGCGAGAGCTCAGTATTTGTTTGGAGTGTCTTCTACTGGGATTTTCTAAAGCTTGTTCCAAATAGGATGGGGATAGAATCGAACAATACCTAAAGCAGCACAAGTTGTTTAGCTTCCAATCAACCAGAACTCTGTGTCTCATCTTTTTTTTTATTCCTCTTCAAAAAATTAGCCAGAAGCACATCTTTTGCCAGTCTTTTGTATCTGTTGTAATTTTGTGAACTTGAGGCTGCCCCTGTCATAATGGTCTGTGCTGATCATAACACAGTGGCTTTGTATTGTGTGTCTTACCCTGTTATTCCATAAACTAATCCATATTTTCCTTTGCCTTGTGTAAACATGGGTTATATGTTGTTACATCAAGAAACAAATATGAAGAGGAAATGTTTGTCTGTCATTGTCAAACACCAGAGCTGACTTTAGTTCAGAGGGCCTATTTTCAATTTTACTAGAACACTTGCTTGTTGAAATCAATACAATATCATTTTGGCCTTGTCAGTTTCAGGGGATTAATATTTATTATAAATGCACCTATGCATTGAGTCTGGGTAAGTTTCTTCAGAGGGGGTTGTGATGGTATGTGCAGTGAGTGTCTTCCATTTGCACCTAAAAAAAACAAAGCAGTAAATGGAGGAAAATGCCTGTTCTATTACAGTCTGCAGAAGTAGTTGGGCATGAGTGGTAGGTTTTGTTCTCCATGACAAGAACTTAAGACCTCTGGGGAGACTGAGGTAGTCAGCAGCCATGAGTTATATTTTGTTCCTGCAAGTTATGTGATTGCCCAGGTTCCTCATCCTAGAAACCAGAAGTCCAGGATCAGAGCCTGGAAGCTATTGGGGGTGGGGGCAAATCCAGTCTAGTTAATCCCAGTTAAACACTCATAAACTCATGAAACAGATGTTAATGTCCTATTTTCAGTCAATATTCTAACTGAGACAAACAGTTGGATCTAGGCATTGGACTACAACTTCCAGAATTTCTTGGCTGGGGCATTCTGAGAATTGTAATCTAAAGGAGAAACTTTTCCAAACTCTGCTGAGGTTTCTTCTTGCAGTGCCTACCCTGAGTAGAGAGGGTAGGTTTACTGTAACATGTGGCCTCTCTCACCAAGCAGAGCTGTCATTGGGACAACTAAGGAAGAGGTGTGGAATCCCACTTGTCAAAAAGTAGATAAAATAATCCAATTTTAAGCATCAGTAGAATTGTCAGCAGATAAGGCTTCTGATCATGTTCAGTATACATGGATTCTGTACATCCCATAAGAAATTATCTGACATTCCATTTCCCTTGAACACCCATCAGCCTTTGAGATGTAACATTCCTCTGTTGTATCTCAAACAGCCTTGTTCTCAAGATGAAGATGGAGGGTTTCCTGACACCGGAAAGCTGACATTTAAAAGCAGTGAATGACGTTTCTGACAAGAATGTAGTGGTGTTTGTATACTGTGAGACTAGGACTGATTTCTTGGGAGAAAGTATTTGCTGCTTCATTTGTTTCTGAATGAATGTGAATGTCTGGTAGTCATACACAGGCCCATTGCAGCATGGTGACAGTTGGTATCTGTAAGGCTGGAGGTGTCAAAAGCATTCAAACGCTCATGTTTTTCTGAGACCAAGTTTCCTTGCAAATCTTTTGAAAATATTTGGCCAGATCCTTGGAGTGTTGCAGCTCTTCTTAATTATATGCATTTATTATGTGTATAGCTTACCCTTCCTCCAGGAATAATGTTTTTCCCCATTCCATTTTCCATCACAATGATCCATCCAGTGAGTCAGCTTAGACTGAGATAGGGTGACTGGCCCATGGTTATCTATGTAGGAATTTGAACCTTGTCCTCCCTGATCATAATTCAGCACTGCAATCACTATCCCACCAGGGGTGGCTTAGAACAGCTGCAGCCATTTCTTTTCCATTTTCTCCTGGAAATCAATGCAAAAGCAAGTCTGCTTCAAATGACCTTGATGCTGCAAGTACAGTATTCACTGTAAAGTGTGAACAGTGAGTGAATCTAGCAATGAGATCTAACCACTTGTTTTTCTAAAATAAATAAATAAATACATCTTGTTTTGACACATCTTTCCAAACCCTGAGAAAAAATAGAGAGCAACATATGCTTTTGATGTGCCATTCCTTATGCTGCTTGCCCTCCTGATATTAAATTCAAGGCAATTGCCATCACTGTCAAAACTAGAAGTCTTGACAAAAATGAACATTGGCAAATACATTAAGTCCACTCAGAGTTTTCATTTCTAACAGAAATAAGCTTCAGAGATTAGTACTTTTTTTAAAAAAAAGTCATGTTTTATAACACTTATAATCCTACTAAAATATTCAACACATTCAAATATGTTTCTTCCATGGGGAAATTTGATAAATTTGTTGGATTTAAGATGCTGGTGAATTTTAAAACAGGGCCTAGGTATTTTAAAAATGTTAATCAAGCTTGGCTGTACGCAACGGTAACTACACTGATTAAAATAATAAATTAAAAGTAGTTCTGCTTCTTGAATTGAAACACAGTCTATTCACTACCTTGCTGGAAGGAGAACACAATACGATAGATTTTGCTATAACAACCAGCTGCACAGCACAATTGGTTTAATAAGTGTTTGCACCACTTTTCTATACAAGATATTCAGAGAGACTTAAAATGACAAAAATGCAATGAAAAACATAGGAAATAAAATAAACAGTGTGTTGTAACATGAATAAAAGAAGCAAAACTGTATTGAAAACCATCCTGTTCAGAAAAGCCTTCCCAGGCATTGCATAATTGTCGCTTACTATTTGATGTTCTTTTGGTGCCTGTTTATCGAACCATTTCCTGTATTGCTATGTACTGTATATGTATTATCCTACTTGAGAGTACAGTATGTATTTTCCCTGGAAGAAGATTAACCATCCATTATAAGCCAAGCCCTCCCTCCAGTCCATCTGCCTTGGTCCAGGCCTTGGAGGTAGAGAGGAACTGCTGGACCTCTTACCCTTTCCCTCCACCACTCCTTTCTTCTTTTGTGTCATGTCTTTTTAGATAGTAAGCCCGAGGGCAGGGAACCATCTAATTAAAAAGATTGTATGTACAGCGCTGTGTAAATTTACAGCGCTTCATAAATAAAGGTTAATAATAATAATAATAATTTTAAAAAATACCAATTTCAAAATAATCAACAAACCAAAGCATATCCAGGTTGTTCAGTTATTCAGAAATCTGAAATCCAAAATATTCCAAATTGTTCACATGGATGTCTTTGCTTTTGGATGGTTCAGTGTACACAAACCTTAATTACCTTCATACTATTCTTACAAGGTGTATATGAAACATAAATGAATCTCATGTTAGACTTGGGTCCCATCTCCAAGATATCTTATTATGTATATACAAATATTCAAAAATTCAAAAAAGAAAAATATCCAAAATCCAAAACACTTCTGGTCCCAAGTATGTTGGATAAGGGAGACTCAGCCTGTATGTATCAGTGCTAGGCAGCAACCAAATGTTACAGTATTCTTAAATTTCCTCCTGAAGATAAGCAAAGATGGTGCCAGACAGTTCCATCTGAGGAAGATGCTGTGTAATCCAGGTACTCTCACAAACACATATCTCTCCTAACACCCTACAGTGACAAGCACATAATCTCTAGTTCCTGGCCTTAATTGTAACAATAAAAGATGAAACCAGACACTGTTTTAATAATGTTGGTTGAAATCCTGCATTGGCAATTGTAGATGCAACAACAGAGCTCCATCTTCATAGTTGCTTCAGTTTTACCTCCATAAAAACTTACCTCTCAGACCAGGCAGTGGCCCAACTGAAGGGTTTCTGACAGGTCCTGCTACAGCTGTTTATCTCAACATTTCCCATGACTTAGAAAATGTTGCAAAAATCATTTCCAAGTCCTTCAGTCTACAGTACTGAGAAACTCTTTGACTGGGACATTGCTGGGCTTGGAGGTCAGGTTAACTCATTGTCAACCATAAATGTGAATCCTAAACATTAAGAGATCATAAATCCATCTTATGATCTTTTAAATATTGAATAGGATGCCAGCCATCCAAACCTGGGATTCCATTTATATGGATTTACATGAACTTCATGAATATTGTTTTCCTTTTTCTTCCACTCTCCTTGTCTACTTCCAGTATTTTGCCATTATTGTGGGACATGCCCCTTTGCATTATTTCTGGTAACCTGAACTCGCATTTTGAAAATTAATTACTCCTTTGGAGTCTCTCTAAAACCTACTGGACTCTTTATTGAGAAAGACAGTTCACTGGTAGATCACATGAAAAAGGTTCAACCTGTGCCATTACCAGTTTCAAGGGAGATTGGGTCATCAGTGTTCAAAGTACTCTCTTCCTGAGACCCTGCAGAGTTACTTTTGGTCAGAGTAGCTGGGTTAGATTACAATTTTCAGACTCACATTGCTAGCCTGGCCACTGGGGGATTTGGGGAGTTATGGTCAAAATGTAGCTCTTCTGGGATCTGGACTACATTTGCTAAACTGGTGATGCAATACAGTACCTGACTAGATACTACTCAAGGCAATATTTGGTTATATAGACTAATGGTGTGATTTGCTATAAGGCAGCTTCATTTTTTCCCCTGTTGCAAATATGGTTCATTTCCTTTGAAACAATCCAATAAACCTAGTACTAAATGAAATAATATCATCTTTCTTCCCCTTGCCCCATTCTGAAAATATTGGTGCATATGAATGAACAGTCATAATTAAATCACAGATAGGTCTAGACTACACAGCTGACACAAGACAATGATTCAGTATAATTAGGATTCAAGGGACCATTAAACGACTATTGAATTCCGTGCCTGTATGTCAGTACATCGTTCTGAAACCTTTTACAGAAAAGTTTCCATTATTATATATTGCTATTTAAATGATAATTAAGGCTGAATTCCATAGTTACAGTTGCCTGTGCCTTTACTGTAAATAGTATTCCATTTCATAGCCTGTCTTATGAAGTAGGGGTTTTTGTAATGTTTGAAACATAATTTGACTGTACAATAAATCCTAATAACTAAAAATTAGATAGGGATAAATAACCACACCCTCCCAATCGTCTTTAATGGGATATATTTACTTAATCCTCTCAGTAAATCAACAGATTCTATTAGATTTTGAGTCACTGATGCTTCATTTGTAAGCACACCTTTTGAATACAGTACACTGGAATTTATATCTGAATACACAAAAATCATTTATTGTGTATGAGTAAGTATTGGTACTACACAATTTAGAAAGGGTTAATGAAGCCCTTGACTTTTGCAGCCTTCATTCTTGTACTCAGTATGG
This sequence comes from Sceloporus undulatus, assembly GCF_019175285.1. Taxonomy (NCBI): domain Eukaryota; kingdom Metazoa; phylum Chordata; class Lepidosauria; order Squamata; family Phrynosomatidae; genus Sceloporus; species Sceloporus undulatus. The sequence goes on from NC_056527.1 coordinate 19,398,430, forward strand.
CAAAGTTAACTGTTTGCTTTGTGAGACTTGTGTGCACTTCCACTTTGTTCATATCCTCAATGACGATCCATCAGTTTTCCTATGTTTTCCTTTCAAATTGGAAATTTAAATCACTATTTCATATGCCAATGGTAAAATTCATATGATTATTTTGCACAGACAGCAGAAAGTGCAGAAAATGGCCGACAATGTGTTCTGTGTGAAATTCACGTTAGTTTTGTAAACAAAACAGCATTTTTCTGTACAGGAAATGGCTGTTTCTGCACATAAAATTTTTGTTTGCTGCATAGAAAATTACATTCTCTGCACAAAACACTCACATGCAACTTTAGCACAGAGTTAAGTTTCCAACTGAAGCATTTTTGAACAGGAAACAGTAGACAAGATCTTGCCTTGGGAAACATACATAGATTATGTAGCTATATCTCGATAGCTACATCTTCTGGTGCTAGCCCTCCAAAAATCAAATTGTAAGCAGTGCAGTCCCTCTTCCAACACAGCCAATTTCTGAATTGTTGGAGGTGAGTGAATAAAGAGTGGACCAGTAGCTTGAGAAGTCAAGATCTTAATATGCTGAACTGGAGTCATTTCTAGAATTGCTAGCATCCATTGCCTTCCCATACATTTATTTTGAGGGAAAACTAGTAAAGCCAACTTAGAATATAAGATCAGTAATTGGCCTTTTCCTGTAGTCTCCCCCCCAAATTTACCATGGATGAACAAGGAATCCAAACTTGGGTGTTCTTTCGTTCCTTCTTTTGTCCCCTACTTTTTTAGCTTCTGGATCTTTAAGAGAGAATGTGCTGGTCTGTGCTGTTTCATTCTTAAAAGCTTCAGTACTTTGCCAGCTGAAGCTCTTGTCAAAATATAGTAGGAAAGAAGGAAGATTAAAAATTGGAGATTCCCTAAAATGCCATCATTATCTTCAGTCTGGATTCCAAAGGAGTGTGATTGTAATCAAACCAGCTTTTGTTCAAAGAAATGTAAAACATATGCATATGGCTCTTTCCTCTGTATTTCTGTGCATCTTTTACTTCTAAAGGGTCCAGGTATGAATAGCATTTGCAGGAACAGAATTTAGAATTTGGTATAATACCAAATTAAAACAGCAAATTTCAGGCAAATTAAAATAAAACATTTCAGGATATTCATGTACAGTATACCCTTGGTATTGGTGGGCTGGTGATCTATGAATTTGACCACCTGTGGATCACCACATCCCATATTATTAAACAGTGGAACATGCACACAAATGCCCTGATGTGTCCACACACACTTCACCACCATCTGTGTTTTTTTCATCTGCAGGGGAGGGCAGCAGAACCAAATCCACAGATGGTAAGGATCCACTGTATCAGGATTATGGTTCAGATAAAAGTTACATTTTCCTGTTTGGGGGTACAAGACATGGACTAGTTTTTTTCACTATAGCTAGAGTATGATTTACAGTATCCTTCATGTGCCCCCAAAGAATGCTGGTTATTGGTAATAGGCATATATGATTAACCTCTAAAGTGTGAATAGTAGCCTACTCAGTGGCATTCAAAGACAGTTAGTACTCTACAGATGTAGGTCACATGAAGAGTGCTGAATGTCAGGCTTATAATCAGAACATGGATATGCTACTCTTTCGGATGACAGTTACCATAATTTCCCAGCCAGCACGGCTACTGGTTGTAATCCAAATAAGTAATTTCCTAGCCTCTAGTTATAATATACATAAACAATTCAGAAACATACTGGGTGAAGAACTTGCTCTCCCAAGTATTTCCAGAGGCATGTGTTAATGGACTGAAGAATTTGCAGGCAGCAAAAACAATCCTCAAGAAGACCACCACATGTAAATGGAGACATTTTTCACTTTTCTGTGGCTGTTGTACTGCATACAGACAGGAGAGACTGATGTAGAACAGAGGTGGGAATCATGAAGCCTTGCAGAGGTTGTTGGACTGCAGCTCTCAACAGCTACAGCCAACCTAGCCAATGATGGAGGATACTGGGAGGGGCAATCCAACAGTATGTGTAAGGCTTCATCAATCTCTTGCAGAGATGTAGCAAGGTTAACAACAGGCCAGAGGAATGAAACAGGAATAGCATGGTTGGCTTCCAAGTCAATGGCATCTTCCCCAGATATATGTATAGCTAAATTCATTTCCCGTGCTAAAATGGCAACACATGTAGTCCATGTGATACAATGCCAAATGTTAATATATTCCTAATTACTTTCTACCATTTTCTATTGTTGGAGACTTCCCGTTTAAGAAAGGAAAGCCCAGAAAATATGCAATGGTGATTGACAACCTATAGCATTTAACTGGATCTGTTCACAGTAACAAGAAAGCATATATCAAAATAACTGATTTTAAATTGTGCATCCCACAGATCATGGATTTTAATTATTCACATTTACTACAGCAAATTAAAAAGCATGGGTCTGGATTAGTTCCATCCTGATTGAGATTTTTGCTTTGGAGACACCAGCAGTGAATTATATCCATGTAAAATGTTTCTATAGTTGACTTAGGCCCAGTGCAGACTGGTGCTTTGCGCCGGCCTGGGACCGAAAGTAGAACTCGGGAGAGCAGATCATCTGCAAGCTCCCGAGCCCTACTGCACTGTCCAGGTGCCATCTTGGCGCACGCCCATTCAGACGGTGTCCACGATGATGACGTGCCTCGTACACCGCATCCAAACGGCATGGCACAGAAGGGACATCACCACTCCAGGGCGCTAATGGCGCCTTGGCAGCAGTGGAGAAAGGAGCCACATTTCATGGCTCCTTTTCCAGCCACATAGTTGCCACGCTGTTTTATTGGTGCGGCCACAATCCGGGGGAGAAAGGGACGGCCTCTGTCCACCCCTTTCCCCCACTCTGTACAGGCCCTTAGTTCTCAAGAACCCTTGAAAAGGGCTAAGTTTCACAAGCATAAATTCACAAATCTAGCTTCTCCCAGGATTGGTTTTATAGAAATCAGTCTTACATCAGCTACTTCTAAATTTTAATTTGCCCCTTTGCAGTGTAAAAATATATATATAAACCTCTGGGTAAGTGGAGAGAATCAGAGTTGAGTTTTCTTTTTGGAAGAAATATCTGATGGTGGCTACCTGAACGGTGGCAGAATCTGAGCCACCAGGAATCCACCAAGTCATCTATGTACATTCATCTGTGCATTATTAAAAAATAGGGCTAATTAAAACACTTTGTTTCTCTGCTGATCCTTATGGGTTGGTTTGAAAAAATATTAAATGTGCAGCTTCTCAGAGATCTTTATGTGGCCATTCCTGATTTTCACATGGAAAGCCAGCTATTTTATAAAATATTTAGGACTTTACTTACCCTTCAAACGCCTCAAAGGGAAGAGACATTTAAAAATCTTAGTAAACTTGTCATGTGATTATTAAACAAAGTGTGTGGGGACTTTAACCCGTGAGGCTAGCACAGTGAAATTTCAACAGGATAAAAGCATCTTCAGTCAGTATTTATCATACAATGTTGTCTCTGTCCTGGTGCTGTTTTCCATTCCACAGTGGAGTGTGTCTTTTCATTGATGGGTAAAACCCATCAGTTGCGCCCAGTATTGCTGCTTTTCCATCAGTTTCTTCTGTGTGTGTGTGATAGGTCCCTTCTGCTGTAGTTCTGATATGCCAGAAGTCACATGGTGTCAGTGGCCATGATTGTCCTCTCCGCTTCTCCCCCCCCCCCCACTCTCCCTTGCTATTCCTAAGCAAGCTGTTTTCCTTTTCTTTCTTCTTTTAAAAAAATCTCATTGCATTGCCATAATTGTTTCCTTGCAGTAAAAACAACAAAAACTCAAAGGCGTACTGGATAGGGCATAGGACAAGAAGGGGGTCATTTAAAAGAGAGAGTGTGAGAAATAGATCACCAAAGCAGCACCTTACCATTATTGCAGGGATGTGTGATAACAAATGTTCTCAAACTGATGTTTCAATTTCCTTAAATTAATGCAACTGAGGCAAAACAACAGGCTGGTGTAATAAAGTCCTGTGTATCTGCCCTTTACAGGTTTTTGAAGGCAACACTAACTATGATACTCCTGAACTCCGTACCTTTGAACCTATAACAACAAGATTCATTCGTGTTTATCCTGAAAGAGCCACCCATGGTGGTTTGGGACTAAGGATGGAATTACTGGGCTGTGAAATTGAAGGTAATTACACAATTTAAGATTAATCTGTTACATTCATTATTTCCTTACATGTAGTTCTGCTTATGGTACCACTGATTGGGACACATTTGGTTTCTTGCTTCTCTAGTTGCCATTAATGTCATAGTATCCTCCTCTTGCACTCTTTGAATCTTTGTTGAATTCAAAGTAGTATTTATTCATTGCTTTCATTTTATTTTGGTTTTGTGGAGTAGGTTGCAATACATTTGGATGGGAACTTTAGCTAATTAATGCATCCTGTTTCAGTAGGGTTTCTCCCTCCACTGAGGACCCTGACAGGTATTGTACGGTCCACATATGTCCAAAACCAGTGTAGACCTTCCATGTTTTATTTACCAACAATATTAACTATCCTTATACATACGGAGATTATAGAAATGTGCCATTTGCTGCATGGCAATTGTTGTGGCAACTCATGCAAGTAAAATTTTCAGTAACAGTTTGTGATGTGGCTGTGAGGCAGGGCAAGTTTAACCATTCTCCACAGATTCTTCTATTTGACATATACGTGCACTCAAAAAATAGAACAAGCAATGTCTGTACACTGTAGAATTAGTCCTGCCATTAGGCAGAGTGAAGTGGTTGCCTCAGGCAGTGTATTTGGGGTCCATGAAAGGGGCAGTTATGCTTCTGCTTATTTAATGGATAGTGGTTGTATGGGAAAACGATAAAAAGAAGTGAATGTTTCCTGTGCAATGTGAAAGGTCTTGCTACTGATAGAAATGACTTCATTCATCACAGAGTCATCCCTTTGGTGAACCAGACCCAAGAGTGTGTTTTAACTGAGTCACACTGGGATTTTTGTTTCAGTACCTACATCAGTTCCAACCACCGCTGACAGCAACCTTGTGGACGAATGTGATGATGACCACGCAAACTGCCACAGTGGAACAGGTGATGACTTCCAGTTGACAGGTGCAGATTTCATCCACATTTCACAGCAACACCATTTTCATTCAAGTCTACTGACAAATAAAATGTTTTTTGTTGTCTTTATCACTCATGATTACAGTTAGAGTATATGCTTTCAGTTTGGATGGGGAAGTGTACTTACAGTGCAAATCAATTAATTTTGATGTGAGTAAAAAAATCTAGACTCTCAACCTCCTAAGAACTTTGAGTTGATCAATCATTTGCCTTTTAATTTCTTAATTTATCTGTTCAATTTCAGTCTGTTTTCTTGTACCTAAATATATGTATCTTTGTACTTTTGGGAAATAGTGGAGAAAGTATGGAATAAGGTATATTTATGTTAAACAAAAGGTTACCGCACTTATTGGGTTGCAACCCACTCTTGAGTGGAGCTGTGTAAAAAGGCAGTATCAGATTTAAAAAGAAATTAAAAAGGAAAGGATAGTCCATCTTTAAGGTTTTTCCCATTCATTTTTATAACAATACAATACCTCCCCCCCCAAAAAAAGCTGGCTTTTCATTTTGAGTCCATCATTAAAATTCACTCCTGAATTAACCCCCTGAAATTGTAATTGATTAATCTATCAATTCAGTTAATTATAGCTTGCAGTAAAATTCTGGGACTTTTAAAGTTTATTTTAACCACAATTTGTAGAGCTGCAAACACTCAGGAATGAGATCATTAGGACTGAAAGGAAATAACCCGTCCTCTGTTGTATTATCATATGCCATTCTGACTAAACTGAAATTTACCAGTGGTCCATCCTTCTTACTCCTCTGAAGAGACAAAGTGAAATCTATATACTACTAGAAGGAAACAGAAGCTACAGAAAGCAGAAATCTCCCATGGGTTCATTTTTATGAAGACCAGAGTGTAGCTGTTTCTTTTATATGCTATAATGAGGTTGGCTGAAGTAGCTGTTTGGAACTCTCTTATCCCAAAAGGCTATATGTCTAAGCTGGTAGATAGGACCTCTCTTGCAGGCAGACCTAGATACCTGCAAATAAGTGGCCTCAATTTCATCCTGTTACATTTATTTCATGATCACTACTCCCCCATGAGCTGGAAGGCTAAACATTTATTGTTTCCTATCTATCTATGCAGCTTATATAGCTACATTTCTAACCCAGTAAAACTTGGCAGTGCATACTCAGAGGACTTTAGATAACCTTAGCTAGGCTTGAGGAAGGTCTTATTTCCCCTTTTAGTAGTCAATTAAATAGGGATGGGAAACCTCATAAAAGTAATGAAAAAGCACATTTGTATATACATGCACAACACTTCAACTGTTTTCAGAATATACTTTTTCCTTTTAATATTATCTCAAAACAGAGCAATCTGTCTTCATGGGCTTTTTAAAATGTGTCTCACAGTGGCTGCTTTCACATTACAGTTGTTTAGGCTGCCTTTTCTTCTTTTTTAGGCAGTAAGTCAGATGTAACAAAATGTTATTCTCTAATTTAAAAACTATGGATGCTTCATTGTCATGAATTAGAAATAATATTGTGTTTGAAAATATTCTTTATGAGGCACTTGCTTTTAAGACATTTACTTGCTATAGATTAGATTGGTCACATTTAGAGTCAATTGGATGTACAAACCAATATGTTTATGCAATATCTATATATGATGAAAGACAGTAATTAATTTAAAAACAGTAGTACTACAAAGTAGTTTAACATATTTGTACATTTTGCTATCTGCAAAGAAACTGAACACAACAAAGATTGTTCTTCTATTTAGAGTGTTAAGGCATTGTGCTCTTCCAGTTCTACTAAATTGCACAAACCTAGAAGAGTGTAATTATCAAAGTGCATCAACATAAACTTGCCTAACTATATAATTGCAATTGAACTTAAAGCTAATTGCTTTTTTTTACTAGCTCAGTTAAGATTTTCTGTCAGCAAAGACAAACATTGGTACTACATGTCTATTTGGCCTATATATCTATTGTTTTAGAGATGTAGACATAGCTTGAATATCTCTCATCCTCATCACATACTTTATTACATCACTGTTACTGCGAGGCACAGAAGTAATGCAGCTTCATTAAACCTCATCACAATCATACTCACTGTAGCACTTCAAATGCTTCCCTGCAGGGCTGGGCTGATACTAATCAGCATCTTATTGCTTGATACATTTGGTTCCCCTTTTTTTAAAGGAACTTTTTATCTATACCTTTCAAGTTTGTCTTCATAAACTACAGAAAATGCTTCAGTGTGTGAAAATTATGCAATTTTGGAGCATTTTCACATTTGGGGAGGGGGAGAAATAAGTTAAATGTTTTTAAATTGTAAGTCACCTTGAATGCCAATTTTGGTAGAAAGGCCAGATACAAATAAATATAATTAATAAGAACAATTAGAAGTGTTGCGGACCAGTCTAATTGACTCACATGGCATTACTGATCCTGATCCAGAAGGCTGAGACTTTGCACGCATCAATTGAATGTGAAATTTCCACCTTGCAATGTCATAGGTAAACATCTGAACCAATCATTTTGCCTTCTGCTGTGATTTGTTGCAAGTGGAAGAGTGGTAGTGCAACCAGCTGACATTTTACACGAACCCCCAGCTGCTCATAGGCACAGGACCGCTGGCACACCTCCCAGACCAGGGCTGAATTATCTAGACATATTCCTTCTACAACTGAAACTTAACAATATATTTTTGAGAGGCCAAAGAGGGTAGGATAGTTTATGTCAGAACTTTTATATCTATCTAACAAAGTTCAAAACATGCTTAGTGTATTTAAACGACAACAATAGTAATAATGAAACCAGCAGAAGGCAACAACATGTCTGCATTCTATCCTCATTCTGTGTTCTGCTTTGCATTATCAAATTGTCCAATGCCTCCCTGTTTGAAACATCTGTAAAGAAAGGTTAAACACATTAACTTTTAATGAATTAGTAGAAGATATACAAGTTAACTGATATTCAAGATAACAACACTGGTCATACGTCTTGAAAAAGGGGACCAACGAAGTTTTATTTATTCTTTTGGGGGGTGGGGGTCATGTCTGAATGCTCACATAGCTACATATACAAACAAGGAAAGTTTATTATGATTTATGTGTCTATCTTAGATTTGTGTGACATACATGTGGGATTCCTTTTCAGGCAGTACCACAGCCATGATAACAGAAAGGCCAACAGCAATTGATACTACAGTGCAGCCAGGTATGTTTTTTTTTATTAGTAGTATAATTGTTTCTGGTTACATTATGTTATATTTCGCAATTGGATCTTGTGCCAAAGACAAATATAATGAATTGCAGGACTTTCTGGCTTTCTCTTCCTTCAAAGTCTCTGAAGTAAAAAGTAGCATCTGGTCTCCAAGCTCAGTACAGTAAATATTTTACTCCTTTCATCCACATGTATATGCAGTGCAGAACTAGCTTCCTGCCTGTATCTGCCCATGCCAAATCATGACAGTACTACCAAAAAATTCACAGACTGAATCACACAGTGTAGGGGGGGGGATCAAACAGTTGTAGCTCATCTAATGTACAGTATGGATTTGCAAACTGAAGGAAGTAAGGCCATAAAGAACCATATAGACTATGTTTGTGTTTATGTGTTCCACCATTTTGCAAAACCCAACCAAACAAGGCAGTGTTTGCAAATGCGAGGATGCTATTCTGCTCTCGCAGACATCAGAGTTGGCAGTTCTATATTCTTCTTCTCTAGCAATTTATTGAAAAGAGGTTATACAAACTGCTACCAGAAAGGGGGGAAAGCTGTTAGTAGCAGCTGGTCCTCTTCCCTCAATCAATACAATAGCTAATAGCTTTTAATTTGCACAGGGTTTCATGGTGTGAGTTCTGGTCATTTTTAATATTGTGGTTTGTTTGAGAAAAAAAGAAGGAAAGAAAAAGAGACAGACAGACAGAACTAAGTTCACTCCAAATTTTTACTATATAATCAGTATTTTTCAGTATTTTTGTAGAGAGGGGAAAGGCCATTCTTCAGTTTTTCCTATTTCCTTTAAGCCACAATCAGGCATAGCCTCCAAAGTAATTTATTAACAGGGTGTGGATATGTATACCAGTGTTTCCGCTACAACATGACACTGAAGAGATTTCTACAAGCAAATAATAAATGTACTAATGATTGTGCTCCCTTAAAGACAACAGTGTCGCAGACATGATCAGCCAAAAGAAAAAGTAATTTAATTCCAAGGCTGTGTCTCTTAACCTCTGTTTCCATGTCGCCAAGGTGAATACTTTCCTCTCCCTCAAAATATTTTCTTCCTCCTCAGTTTGTTCAGTCAGCATATACTATTGTGAAATACATCCTGTCTTATTCCTTGAGGCAAACACATTGGTTTCTCTGTTTATGCAACACTAAAATATTTTTTTTAAAAAAAACCCTTGTTCAGGCATTATAATTAAAGTTGTGTTACTTAATAATAAATCTAGAATCCTATATATTTGACTAAATCTTGTTATTCTTATTTAGAGTAAATCCATTGAATGAATATGACTTCTCAATCACAACTAACTTATATTCCTTGATTTTATTGACTCTACATTTTGTGTGCCTTTTAGTAATTATCATTATTGCAAAATTATGCACTGTATGGTCTTTAACATGTGGATAGACTATAACTCCCATTTGCCCTGGCCAACAGAGCCAGTTATGAGGGATGGAGAGAACTGCAGTCCCCACAACATTGTGAGGGCCATACTAAGGGGCAGGTTATTCCTTAAACTGTACTATACTACATGAATTGTTAGTACATTTGGGGGGGTGATATCTAATGTGGTAAAAAATAAGGGCAAGAAATATTTCATAAAGAACTGGTAGCATCAGCTGAATGTTATTGACAATTGAAGGGTAATGGTCTATTCAGCATTGTGGGCCATACTGGAGCTAAATTCCTTGGTTTTCCCTTCCATTCTTTCATGCAAGAACTGTAAAATTGAGCATATGTCAAGTTCACATTCTTAAAGTTAATCTTGCTTTCTAGTGAATAAGCAAAGCATGTGTCATTGAGAGCAGCAGGATGTACTGATTAGTGAGAAAGAAATACATTGAAGTGTCTATACAAACCCAACATTTGGGAAATTAGGACTAAAGGTTTGCCTTTAAAAAAGAGAGAGAACTAAAATTCTCCAGCAATGGACATTCAAACCATAGGACATAACATTTAAAAGTACAGCTCCACTCTGTTCCCTGACAAACATCATATGGATTCCCAGCCCTATATGTGTTTCATCAGCATCCAGTACCACTGGGAGGTACGGGGGATGTGAACCACACCAGGTGACACCCCAGAAGAGGAGGCTTAAACCCAGTTGGTCCCCCGTCCTCTCCAGGGCGCGCAGCTTCTCCCCCACCATTTTTGGGGCTGTGTGGCTTTCCCCCGCCCTCTTTGGGGCAGAGCAGCTGCTCCCTGGGGCCACATGGGGGCATGTCCAGCTGTGCAGTGGCATGTCTGGCAGTGTGCCCTGGATGTCCACTGGAAGTCCCACCCCCCACACCAGGTGACACCAATACTAGGGATGCCACTGTCAGCATTAAGTCTCACTGGGTTCAAACATGCTCCCAAATAAGTGTGAATAAGAGTGCAGGCTTAAACACCTTCTAGGGCTGCCTTACTCAGATCAATCAGTGTTCTCCACTACTGCAAGTATTTTTAAAACTAACTTTTGCAGTGCACAGAAGAAATTGCCCCATCAGGATGCTAAGCTGTTACCACTTGGTGATAGGTAACTTCCATGTGGGGTGCTTTAAAAGGAGTTTCTATACGACAGCCATAATAACATTAAACTTGATAATGGCATTGTTTCCCCAGAGTTTCAAAATGGATATGTGATTAGCGGCATTATGTCCTTTCTTACTCACAGTAGAGCTGTCAAAATGTGTCAAAGCTCTGTGGACTAAGAAAGACGAATGGCATCACAAAGAGGTTGCCCGCTGGATTGTTCATGTAGAGTCTTAGCAGTTCCAGCTGTGAGAAAGATGTGGCCAAGAAATGCAGCTGTTGGCTACTCTCACAGGCCAGATTTGTTATAATTACACCATACCATATACCCCTCTGCACTTTTAAAGAGTCATATGGACATTTTGCTACACCATCACCCATCAACTCTAATTTAAACAGCTTGTTAGGCAATTAGTGCTGCTGGCATTTTCTGCTTTTCTCTCTGCTCCTGGAAAACCTTGAAAACTACAAATGTTTTACAAATTGTAGTTACAAGTTATAGTAACAAATTGTTTTACCAAGCAAAGCAGAATCAGTGCTGAATAAGATTACTTTTGGTTGCATTACCTCAAGACAGTAGCAGTCTCATTAAGTTCTCCTCAGATGCCGGCAAGGGAGATGTGTGATATTTCTTTAAAGAATTCAGAGACATAGCCGTGTTAGTCTGGAATATCAGTATACAAAGGGATCTTGTAGCCTCTTTGAGACTAACTGAGCAAATGATGTGGTAGCTTAAGCTTTAATAGATATGGTCTACTTGCTAAGTACTTCTTCACTCCATGTGTCTGAGGAAGTAAACCAAGTCTATGAAAGCTTATGTCTTTTGCTCAGTTAGTTTCTTTAGAGAATTTTACATTTTTGAAAATTTTTTACATCTAGTGGGCTGTTTTGGAATATTGCAATGCACTAAGCTTGTATCTACTTGTGCAATCATATTTCTGTGCCTGTCTGTGTGAGAATGTGTGTATGTGCATGTAAAAGTGTTTGTATATGCAGGCAAGTGAAAAGAATGGAAAGAGAAGAAGAGGACTCCCTCCAGTGTCAGAATTGGTTGCCATAATTGTCCACTATTTCCAGAGACAAAATGTGGAACCATTCAAGACCAAACTGTAGGATAACTGCAGGACAAAACTCAGCCCAAAATGTAGGACATTTAAGAAAAATGTAGGACCTTAAATGTCCTACATTTTGGGCTGAGTTTTGTCCTGCAGTTGTCCTACTGTTTGGTCTCAAATTTGTCCTACATTTTGTCCCTGGTAATAGTGGACAACTATGGCAACCCGATGAAAATAATACTCCTCAAATCCCTTTCTATCCCCCACCACAGTCGTTGAATAGATTTGTGGACTACTGTATCCTTCAAGCCCCCCCCCCCCCCCAAATCCAGGGCAGAAGGGTAGGTGCAGCAGAGCAAGAAGGAACATCATGGGCTGTATTCTAATAGCTGGTGCACCACAACAATGTCTGCATCACCATGAAGTATATAGCCTCCCTGACCCTCACTCAGCTCCCCACCTACCCCACTCTACCATCAGAGTCTTTCTCCCCCCTGAACAATCTCTTTGAAAACTAAAACAGTCAAATAAGCCCTGACAACTGGCAAGAAGGAAAAAAAATGATTAAATTATTTGTTCTCCCTTGCAGGAATGAATAATTTTACACAGCACATCCTTAGGGATAAGGCTAGTTGTGCATGCCTGTGATAAAGAGAGAGAATTGGGAAAGGGGGTTGGCCTGTGTTGATCATGGCAACCATCACCCCTTGGCCCACAACCCACATATAACCATTGGGGGTGAAAAGATTTGCTTCCATGTCTGTGCTTACATTCTGTATGTGTGTGAATTTAATCAGCACTAAAATTACCAAGAGAAGATTGTAAATTAGCATCAAATAATTCCAATAGCATATTCAAGTGGCATTCTTTCTGCTTAGGAAAGGTTGGTTTCTGCAGTTATGATCTATGAGGGCAACTACCTGTGTTTCTACAGAAGGTGGATATCTGTTGTTTCATTCTCAGCCACAAAATATATCAAGCTGATATGAACTTCTCTGTGTGGCACAACCGATCACAAACCTGTCATATAGTTTAAATGTATGAACATATGGAGAGTATGCACTACACCTGTGATGCTCAGTCTTTGCAGGCTATCATTTATTTAACTCTCAATATGTAATTTGTGTTAATTCTTTTTAGCAGATTATTAGCTGTTCTCCATTTAATTGAGGAGTCATCCTCTTTTTTCCAGTGTCCTTCATTTTACTATGAACAGCTGAGACAACCTACCAGCTGTGGGTCAGAGTCCATTAGTACCATGTGTCATGTTTTCAATATCACAGGAATGCTTCTAGTGTAGGATTGCCCTTCACTACGTCATTCCTGTTGAAAGAGTATTGAATTGTTGCGCTATCATTCTTCCTAGCTGAAGCCAAAACACAATCAATCATGACAGCAAGACAATACTTCAAACATGAGTTGCTCAGCCTGTCATGAGGTTCATGGGAGTTTCTTTTCCCCTTTTTTAATTAAAGATAAGTAATAAAGAAAGGAGTAGAATTATGTCTTTGGGCACTGACCCTCTTAGCTGTTGAGAGTATGGAGCTGGTTAGCTATTTAGGAGTTGTCCTTAGTTAAGGTAGAAACTATATTACAAACGTTCTCAACTATAAGAAAGGAATTTGATCTATTTAGAAACTGTTTGGGGGAAACACAAAGGAATTCCACCCATTCTACTAAGTGGGTTTTTATTTTCCTATTCAAATTCCATATTCTATTGAAAAATAATAAACTGCTTCATGTAAGGCCATTGGACAGAACTGGGGAGAAGTTGAAAACAAGATATGATCTCATCCTGACAAAAAAAAGCAACATAGCACCAGACTTCCCTTGTTTTACAAGGAGCTTCTTTTGAAGCCTGCTTTGTATTTGGTTGGCTGTAAGCCATGTTTGTCTCTTTCCTTTCCAGATTTATTCTTTTAAATGCTGCCATCTTGTGGGTCTTTTAAACAGCATATGGAAAAGCTTTGCTTTATTTATGTGTGATTATTTTATGTTATGATTAATTTCTGTGTAAAAACAGGAATTTAAAGCACTCAAAAGCCCTTACTATCTCAAATAGACAAGAGTCTAAAATTTTAAAATGCCTCTCTTTTTTACATTATTTTTGCTTGGGGATTCCTTTTGAATTAATATTGTTAATTGTGATATTGTGAAATAGTTGTTCCTCTGTAGACAGGCATAATTTTTGAATTGTGTATACTTTGAGTAGGATATCAAATCAGACACAAGCCTAGCAAACAGCAGCACTCTGCACATAAACAGTATCTGCATTCAGCCACACATCTGAATGCAAATCCAGAATCCAGGTGCACATGCAACTTATTTAGCCAAGCAGTTTCTGAATTTGGTTCCTTACTTGGGTCTCCTTATCTGAACTAAGGTGCCAAATTATAATGAAACAAAAACGCCACATAACAAATCATTATTCCAATCCTGGGAAAGTCCTGGTTGAATTTTGAGAAATTCTTGAAGCATATGCTCAGGAAACAGATGGAGAAAACAGATTATTTAAATGTAGAACAGAAATCTGTACACTGTGAATACCTTTCTCTGGTGGCCAAATAGGATTTAAGTCTATTAAGCAATTTCCCTAATAGTGCTTTCATATATGGAACATTCTCTGATATTGGAAAAGATCTGCACAGCCCCTGTTATATAGAACAAACCTGTCTGCATGCAAAGCATGTGCTCTGATGCTCAGCAATGGCCCCTTTTTCAATGACAGAGCTCAAAGTCAGCTTTAAGCAGGCACTCGGAGCTAACGCAACAAACTACCCTGCACTTTTTTTCTGCCTAAAAAATACATCATGGTACATGGAATTGCCTATATGCTTAACCAAATAACATATTCAGGAATATATACACTAAAAATTGAATGATCGCTTACTGATACATTGGTTCTTAAACAGGGAAAAAGAGAGGGAGTCTTTTGTCAGTTAAAATTAGTACAGTGGTTTGAATACTGATTATTGAATTAATAATCAATTATCAAATTAACAATAAATTTAGAATTTAAGGTACCTGAATAAAAGGGGAGAATCATGCAGAAGTTGTTCGACTATAAATCTCAGCATCCCTAGCCAGCATAGACAGTTGTGAGTAATGGTGGGAGCTGCAGGGAAACATTGTCTAGACTCAGGGACACACATTTCCCACCCCTGGTTTTTACACCCCTATGTGAAAGTGTCTGCAATGAACTTCAAGTGTCCTGCACTCCCGCTTTTCACATCTCCATTCGTGAAACCCTTCAGGTTTAATGGCAGTCTCAAATGGTCAGCAGGCAGCTGCCAAAGACTTTAGAGGATTCACCATTATTGATCCTTGCTCATATCAATGCTTTGGGTGCCATGTTTACGTTTCCACAATGACCTGAAAAAATGCCACAATGGGGCCTTATGTAGACATCAAAATAATGGGCATCTTAGAGCTAACTACCACAGTGACTGCTGCTGCCGCCGCTGCTGCTGCTGCTCAGTGCCCACCACTGTCAGTAGGAACAGGGCCCTGGTGTCAGAGAGTAAGGTGCTTTGTTGAGGGGTGCTCACACATGGTAATGGTTTTCTTTCCATTCCTCCCTGGCTTATGCCAAATTTGAGTTCATGACTGCATCTAAAACAGTGAAATATGATCCATACTTGTCTAACATTCAAGTATGTGAACAAGAGTTAGATCTTTGTTGCAGGTTTGTTCACCTGAAAGTAACCCATTTTTGCTGTTATGTTCAGCAAATGGTACAAGATCTAGACAAGTGTTATCCCAAAACATCTTGATCCCATTGACACTTCAGGGAATAGGTTTTATCAGAATATTTGAAATGCTTTGAAACAATTGAAGTTATAATTTTCCAGTATGTATATTTTTCATTCTCTCTCTTCTTCCCACCCTACCAATCCTCCCACCCTGTCACTGAAGAACTCCCAGCATATGGTTTCA
The DNA here is from genome assembly GCF_019175285.1 of Sceloporus undulatus. NCBI lineage: Eukaryota > Metazoa > Chordata > Lepidosauria > Squamata > Phrynosomatidae > Sceloporus > Sceloporus undulatus. The sequence continues at coordinate 19,414,235 of NC_056527.1, forward strand.
ACTGTGGATTTGGCTACAGTTCTCAGAAGACAATCTGCCGTTGGGAGCATGATAGCCAACTGGACCTGAGGTGGGCTGTGCTTACCAGCAAAACCGGACCCATTCAAGACCACACAGGTAAAGTAGGGCTCACATCCGAGCTAAGGTTGCAATGGGAGGGAAGGGAGAGTAAAAAGGGGCATTGTGTTTAAAATCAAAAGACCTGCTTAGAAGTGGTATTTTATGTTACTAAATTTCACAGTGATGAAAAAGGCAGTGCTGTTTCAAAACCTTCAGCAGAATTATGGCCAGGTTTTCCCTTTTTTTTTTACCTGAAGTGTGTACCTCCCCAAGCTTTTGCCAACAACACTTAATGCTCATTTCAATGATCCTTTTAGGAGCCCCTTTGCAGGCTTCCTGCTTTAATAAGATCTCCAGCCATCACATGCTTCCTGCTTGTTTTTCAGTGACACACTCAAAGCCCAGTGAGCAAAGGGCATTTTATGACCTCCGTGCCTCCCAATTATTGTTCTCTTTTTCATTATGCAGATGAGTCAAAGATGCTGGCAATGACCTCCCATTTCCATTTTCAGAGCACCCCCCTCACTTCATTATTTAATGAGAATGACAAGGAAATTAGACAAAATTGGGCTCCTTAAATTTAGAGACACTTTCAATTGAGTCTGAAGACAAGTACATTTAGTTTTAAGGGGTAGGGGAAAAAACTTAAAATACTTTGACTATAAATGGCACTGTACAAATAAATGGCATCAAATTAAGTGAAAGGCAGTTAGCTGAAATGAAGGCTATAATAATGGGGAAAATCATGCAAAGTAAAATGAAATGACTCAGTAAGATCTGACATTGAAGGGAGGTTAAAAGCCATGTTAGCCAAGGACTGACAAAATCTAAAAGGCATGCATAAGTTGAGCTCTAATTAAGACAAAGAAGGCAGAGTTCCTGACCCAGCGCTGCAATAATATTCTTGAAATGAAAAATATTTGAACTTTGCCATGAGTGTCTAGAGACAAGCACAACTTGTCCTCTTACTGAAGGGCTGGAAAGAAAATGACATTTCTTAAATGAGGTTTTGTTATCACTGAGCTTTAGAGTTTCAGGTGCCTTTTCACATTCCAGGAGCTATAATCTGGAAATGTTTTCATGGAAGAACTGTGAGTCTTGTTCCTTCTTTTCTGCTGTGACATTCTTGGCAGTGCTCAAGACTCATTTTGCCAGCGTTTTAAGGGGCACTTTGGATATTTTAGTTAGAAAAGTGGAGCTTAATTAATTAAATGCAAAAGCACTGTTTGTAATTATTATAGAATTGTGAATGGGTAAACTGAGTTGGCATGGTCATCTGAGATCCAGGAGTAACGCTTCTTTAATCCTTTGAAACATTCACTCTTCACTTACAGCTTTCATACAGCTAACATTAGCATTAGTTATGACTGCAAAAATGGGCATGAAAGGTCATTGGGGTTCCCAACCTAGTATATATCCAGGAGCCATCCACCTTTGCCACCCATTCATTCCCTAACTCTGTTTGCTCCTCTCCTTCACCTGCTATGACAAGCAAGAATCCAGTGCTTTACATAGCAGTTGAGGGAGAAAAAGCTGGAATCTATACTGAGTTGGGAATGGTGGGAGAAGGCATGGCCATCATATGTTCTGATGCAATACAAAATTTAAAAGCATAAAGGAATTGGTTCTCTCACCAAACTGTAGAGGTTCTCATCTGGGGATGCTTGAAAAGTTTGTTTATTTGGAAGCAAATTCACTGATTCTCACTTCCTTTGTTGTTACTGTTTATTTATATAGCACCATAAATTTACATGGCACTTTACAGAGATTAATTAGTTAATTGGACATTTCCCTGCCCTCAGGCTTACAATCTAAAAAGACATGACACAAGAATGGCAATGGGGAAGTGGAAGGGGAATAATTCCAGCAGTTTTTATCTCCCCCTAAAGCCTGGACCATGGCAGATAGACTGGAGGGAGGGCCCTTCTTCTTACTCTAGGCTAGGCTCAACGGAGCTGGCCTGCCTCTCTCCCTCTGGGGCTGGATGGTATCAGATGGACTGGAAGGAGGGTGTTTTACTTTGTTGTTGTTGCTGTTGTGTGCCTTCAAGTCATTTCCTAAGGTGAACCTATCATAGGGTTTTCTAGTCAAGTTTCTTCAGAAGGACTTTGCCATTACAGTACCATCATCAGAGAATGAGAGAGTGTGATTTGCCCAAAGTCACCCAGTGGTTTTCCATAAACTTCATATTAAAATGTAGAGGTTGTTTCAGATGATTAAATACATATAAAATATGCTGCAATTTTGCATTAATTTTTAAAGCCTCAGATGTATGGGGAAATAGGGTGAAATGAACTGGCTTAGGAGGAGGGGTGATTAGTTGCACTGCAGCCCTTGGAGAAACACTGTTCACATATTTGGGGAGATAGCAGTATGTCCATGGGAGATTGCATGAATGCCCAAGATTTCTCCAAAAACTGGCACATCAGGGGGAAGACTTTGCCTTGACAGATTAGTTTTTTATGAAAGTTATACAGTAGAATGGGATACAAATATGCAGTTCTCCTATATATTTTCAGAGATAGTACTTCATGGTTACCATGATTCCTTCCAAATATCTGGACTGATTCTAGGATATTTTCAAGGAAGTCACCCAGTTCTTTGGTCTACTTGATTCCTGCCTGTTGGAAGTTGTTTTAGTAAATAACTCTTTCATTCAGGGACAGGCAACCTTGTGCCATCTAGATATTTTGTATTACGACCTTGATAATCCTATACCACCGACTGTACTAACTGAGGCTAATGGGAATTGATGTATTTATTGAGAACATTTATACCCCACCCTTCAGCCAAAATAAAGGCTTCCAGAACATAATACAAATTGGTGATTTTATAATTTCCTGACCGCAGGCTTACAGTCTATACAATTGTGTAAATACACAAAAAGGGGAGAGAATTAAGTCCAGCAAACACTAACTGCTATTCTCTCTCTCAGAGGCCAGAGAAATGGCAGTTGGTACAGATGGGAGGGCCTTTTGTCAGCCACTGAAATCAAAGCATGATGGCATTGTATTTCAAACATCAGGAGGGTACTAGGTTGTCAAACCCTACTGTAGCTTGTGTGGTCACCTGACACGGTGCACTTTACCATTTCTACCAATACTGTCCCTTGAATTTTTCAGTGTCCCTTATCCTTCTCCTGTATGGGATGATATATCAGGAATGTTCATGAACTAAAATGTTGACTTTGCTGGGAAGGGGAGAAGGGGAGAGAGCACACTACAAGGTGACCTTCAAGCCTTTTTGCAGGCTTACAATTCTGTAGCAAATCTTTAGATAAGGTCAGATCAGTTTTGGAGTGTTTGAGCTTTATCACGCTTAAGGGAACCAAAAGTGGGGCATTATTTCTAATGCAGTATTTTTGTCACAGCAGGAGATGGCAATTTCATTTATTCACAAGCTGATGAAAACCAGAAAGGCAAAGTTGCACGGCTCATCAGCCCCATCATCAACCCACAGAACTCTGCACTCTGCATGACTTTTTGGTATCATATGTCGGGGCCGCACGTTGGCACATTAAGAATCAAACTGCGATACCATACACTTAAAGAGTATGATCAGGTCTTGTGGATGCTTAGTGGAAATCAAGGAAACTGCTGGAAAGAAGGGCGAGTCCTTCTTCATAAATCTGTGAAACATTATCAGGTAAGTAAAGATTTGTAGGTATGACTGAGCCTTTGCTCAGAGGTGTATAACACATGCTTTATGTGCATGTGCACAGTTTCTGACTGAATCCTCAGAATCTCTGAAGCAAAGATTGCATGGACTGAATCTGGGACCTTCTCCACATAAAGCCCATATTCCAAAACTGAACTGTCACTTTCTTTCCACCACTCCTTTTCTCACCCTGCCCTTCTCTCACTTTCTCTTCCTCCCCACACAAAATGTTATGTGTGAATGATAGAACATTCTTGATCGATGTCTGAATTGATCACATATAGAAAGCTTTTGAAATTAGGTTGACAGTTACAAGTTGCCCATCCCTGATTTAAAATGATCTCAGGGTGAAGAACTTCTGCTTATAACATTGAAGATCTACTGCCAGCCAGTATAGAAGTCCTTGCTAAAGTGGGTCAATGGCTCAACACAGTACAGGGCTCATATTGGTATAACCAAGACTTAGCAGCTGTCTGCATTTGTACACTTACAGATGTAAAGGAGGGCAAATTTGTATGAACTGCTCAATAACAAAACACTCAGTTTTTACAGATTGTAAGCTTTGATGGATTCAGAGTCACCTGTTCTGCTAATGTGTGCAGAAATGTAAGCTTTTCTTGCATCACATTTTTCTTCTCTAAAAGGAATGATTTCTCCTTCCATATTATTTACTGGTTGATTAAATGATTAATTGCAAAAACTTTCATATCATCCTTCCATCAAGTTTTCATATTTTGAAAGAGAGTGAAGCACAAAAACATAAGAACAATACAATAAATTTAAATACTGTTTAAATACTGTTAGAGGAATTAAGCCCCCTCCCCCACACATGTGAAGTGAAAGATGTTTTTGGTTGGCACTCATTATCAGCACCCAGCTCAATTACAGAGTCAGCTGCTCTGAAGAAGACAGTAGCATCTCCCACAGCAGATAGGCTCTTAACAGCCTTGGAGTATTTGTATTTGTGAAACTGAAAGCAGCTTTTGCTTCAGGGAGGTTTGTAGATCAAATGTATATAGATCAACATGCTCATAGCATTTTTCTACTAATTCCTCTTTCTCGTTAAAAATGATCAGATAATAACATAAACATGATATCATGAGGGAAAATCAGAGGGGATTTGTTCTTGACCATGTGCAAATGTCCAAGGCCAGTTTGTCTAGATAATTTGGAAGTTGCATGTTTTGTTCAAATATTTTCATATTTCATAGCCGTGCAGATAAGAAGGCCAGTCTGTTTTACAAATAACGCCTCACGTCAGTTCTAACTTAATTATTCATATGGTCATTTTTTTAGAACTTTAGAAAATGTGAAAAAAGGGTAAGACATACCTAGTCTTGACAACTGACAAACAAATAGTATCACTTTTTGCCCTCCATTGATATGCTTGTCAAAGAATAGGAATGCTTAACCTCTGGTTTTCTACATCAAACAAACACAATGTTTTTACCAGGTGATGGTGGAAGGAGAAATAGGGAAAGGAACTGGAGGAATTGCAGTTGATGACATTAACTTTGACAGCCACATAGCCCAGGAGGAATGCCGAAGTAAGTAACTTGTTGTGAAACATTTCATGTGGAACACTATGAATTCTTGCTATGGCAGCTTCATAACAGATACAGTGCTCCCTCGGGTTACGAAATTAATTCGTTCCGCCGCCGCTTTCGTAACCCGAAAAGCCTTCGCAAGCCGAAAACCCATAGGCGCTAATGGGGAAAAGCCGCGATTTCGTGTGAAATAGCGCCGAAAAGCACCAAAAATTTTTTCGTAACCCAAAAAAACCTTCGTAACCTGGAACAGTTATTTCCTATGGGATTTTTTCGTATCCCGGAAATTTCGTAACGTGGGTATTTCGTATCCCGGGGTACCACTGTACAAGGGTCCTACTTTCCACCACCACCACCACCACCCCAAGTATGCAAACTGCTTTATAACATTCATCACACTTTAGCCTTTTGAAATTAGACCACTGATGAATCGGGGTGAAGCAGACTGGCAGCTTGGCACAGACTCTGGCCACTCCAGGCCTCATTCCCCACTTGGTGCAGGATCACAATGACCATATACCATACTCTTGCAGCCAGCAGTCGCCACAGTCCAGAAAGTGCCACCAGCAAGAATGTTTTGCATTCCTTTTGCTGGAAGCCCCGGACTGCCTTAGGTGGCTGCAGTGCAGCTTCAGTCCGATCCAGGGACATGTGTCATCTGTATGCCACACTCCCGGATTGGCCTGAAGTTGATGCTTTTGGTTAGTGTATTTCAGGCCTCAGTGCTGTGAAAAGTTAGCCAGTTTTCATAGAGTGAGTCACACTTGGCTCTGCATAGGTTGGGGCTATTTGTGAACTTCATGGCTGTGCTGGAATTTGACCATATAATTCTTGTCATTCTTCTGAAAACTTGTGTGATCATTGGCTTAAAGGCCACAAAGGCAATTAGGCTGTAGTTCTGTGGTCCGTGAGGTATGCTCCAGAGTTCATAAAGTGGAGCATCAGTAATACAACTTACAGTATAGTAATCATCATCTTTATCTATGTAGCCTAGTAGTGTCTACTCTGAGTGGCAGCAGCTCTCCAGGCTTTCAGGCAGAGAGAATTCAGTTGCTACTTGGTAGAGGTGAAGATACAATGTATTGAATCTAGGATGTTGTTGTTAGCTTTCAAGTCATTTCTAAATTATGGCAACCTAAAGGCAAACCTATCACAGGGTTTTCTTGGTAAGATTTGGTCAGAGAGGGTCTGAAGCTGAGTGTTTGTGACTTGCCCAGGGTCACCCAGTGGGTTTCCATGCCTGAGCAAGGATTTGAACCCTGGAACATTCTCCAGTGACCACAGAACTGTAACCTAATTGACTAAAACATAGACAATAAATACAGGGTTGTTGTTTTTTAGGTACCAGTCTGCCATCCTTGCATCTTGTTCTGCTCACAAAATGTGTGATACTAGAAATATGGCATAATATTAAATCCTATGGGGAAAATAGTTATTTATAAGAGATACTTAAATAGAGATAGGAAGTATTTTGTTTCATGTCAGTTTACATTCTAGACTCTACAAGCTGATTCCACAATTAAGCTCACTTGTGTGTAATAATTTATGTAGGATTGTGATCAAAGGATGTATATTTTACAATTGAAACCCCAGGTCTGTCTTGTTCTCTTTTTTGGACACGACAAGCCATTTTTATTTTATTTTAGGCAACTAAGGGCTGCTGGTGTATGATTAAGGGGCTTTATGGTACTGGGCTTCGAGATTATGAATAGATTGAAAGAAATATGCTAATTTTACCAACTGATTTTCATTTTCCATAGACAGAAACTCCCTGCTGATAACTAAAACTGAGCCAAGATGGGGTGGAGGGAGGACTTTTAATCCTTCTTTTCTTCTTTGCTAATTTTGGGAGACCAGGTTAATGAACAGTTATGTCAAGCTGACATAATCATGCTCCAAGACAGGAGAAAATTTCTAAATACCATTATTGCCAGCATGAGAGCCAATCAGTATTTGTCACCCTAATAATCAATGTCAATTCTCTTTGCTTGCTAGAGTCAAACGATGCAGGAAATGAAATAGTTGAAGTAGAGCCAGATATTAATCAAACAGGTAAAATGCTTCTTTAGTTTAAAACTTCTTTGATTGTCATATGAATTTGTGCATCATATTAATTTATCTTAATCTTCATTGCAGTAATGGCTCTTCTATATAAACATATGCAGAGTTCATTTACTAGTGTACAAACATTTTAAAGTTTTATACATGTTTTTAAAATATATAAAATCTCTTTAAAAGATGTTAAGCCTGGCGACAGACAAACTGCATAGAAGAGTGTTTGGTTTTCTTTGAGGACGTGGCAGCAGGTGGTGTTGAGAGAGGCATCATTACTTGCTGTGTATACTGATTTTACTGAATTGTCATGTTCCAAACACTGTCTGGGGAAATCAACAATAACAAGAGCAGAACACATTGTATAGAGAGGCAAAACAAGGGCTTGTTTTCCTTGCAGCTGAGCTGGGAGCTCATTCCAATAGTTTTAGTTCAATAGTGTTATTCTGTAGTAAACAACACTAAGGGAATAAAATTTGTGTCTAAAGAAATTCCAAAAGAACCCAGACCTCAAAGGTGCATGGAAACAAAGGTATTGGGTTTGTTGTTATTGGTTGGCTGATTGGTTGGTTGGTTGGTTGTTCAGAATTAATATTGTTGTCCACAAGGGAGGAATCTGGTTTGTTGCCTCTAAATTGACTCAAAATATGTAGGGAGAATTTTGTGTCCAACCATTTTATATCCTCTTCCTTTCAGCTACCTAACAAAGTAAGTTCAGGCAAAACCTCCAAGACTAACTTCCATCATTTAAAAAAAAAACACTGGAGAGATTCTGGTTCACATGTGGAAGGTCTTGTATTATACACATGACTGTCTTTAGGTCCTGACCATACACAATGTAGAAATTCATTACTGAAGCCCCAGATCTGAACCTGGACTTACTAAATGGCTTTATATTAATCTGCTTAAATGGCATGAATTACTTTACCCTGAGAGGTGTTTTGATTTGTTGATTTTGTGGTGTGGTCTTTTATTTCTTTTTCACTTTGTTTCATTTCTGATGGGTAACAGAATCTGGAATAATTTTTGAAGAAATTTCTGTGTCTGTGAATGTATTTTAATGAATAAATAAGGCAACGTGCATGGATAAAAAACATAGCTGATCCCTTGGTTCAATAAACCTTGGTTCTAGAAAGCCATTCTTGGTTCTAGAAAGCCATTGGGTCTAGAAAGACTTTGTTCTAGAAAGCCATTTTAAATACCACAACATTTATTTAGTTATTGTTAGAAATACTTGTACCTACCTTTCCACCCCAAAATAGGTAATTAATATAAAGCCATTTAGTAAGTCCAGGTTCAGAAGTATTGTAAAGAAGTATTGTAAAGTATTGTAAATATATATATATTGTAAAGTATTGAAGCAGTAAAACAACATAAGTCATACAAATACCCATTGAAAGCAGCAACAGTAATAAAATTCACAGATGTTCAAGTATCCAATGATGCTTTACTAAAAATCATCCCTGAACAATGCTGATGTTAATGAAAGTATGAAGGCATAGAGAGGAAACAGCTAGATCTTCCACAACAGAGGATTCTTAGGCGCTTTACAGAATGCCCAAAAAGGGTGCTCTGCCAGCGCCCGTGTTGGCTGCGCCAGGGAACCGCAGCGGACAAACCGCGCAGTTCCCCGGCACAGGAAAAAGAAGCCGCAAAAAGCGGCTTCTTTTTTGCAGCTCGGTAATGACACTGCAAGGCGCCAATGGCGCACTTGCGGCGTCATTTCCATGCCACGATGTGCAGACACTAAGTGTCCACAACGTCAAAATGGCAGCACCCATGTAGAATCAGCGCCGCCATTTTGTACATGCTCGGCACGTACTAGGGTTAGGGGCGTCTGGAAAGGACTTTTTGGCGGTGTGGAACTCGCCTTAGTTGGATAAAGAAAGACCTGCCTCACATACCCAGCAGCTGCATGTCAGATGACAGTGGAAGACAGAGCTATGAGACCCTCTGCAGACCCACACTGTCCACATCGGTTCATAGGGGTAAAAACAGTTCATTAATTTTCCAAACCTCAATGTAAAACCAGCATTTGAAAGTTGACATAGGAACTTATCAGAAGACACTACAATTGATAAAGCCATTAGGATTATACAGTAACCAGCCAGCAGCACAGCAATACAGACAGGAGCTGCCACATGGGTCAGGAATATCAGCATGCACAGAGATCTTGTAGCATCTTTGAGACTAACTGAGCAAAAGAAGTTGCAGCTATGAAAGCTTATCCTACAAAGTCGTTTGCTTAGTTGGTCACAAAGGTGCTACAAGATCACTTTGCATCTCAAACAACTGAATTGCCCTAGTTTGTACTGTTTAATTAACATTCCCAGAATGTTATTTCTGATTCCCAAAAGCTGGTGGTTGTATGCCTCGTTGAGGGTTAAGAGGAACTGAAAATATCCATCATAGTGTGCCTGCCCACTGCTGCTTTAGGAAAAAATAAGGACCTAATCTTTATCCCTTTATCCTGCAGTAGCATTCTGAGGTTTATCTGGCCCTCCTGTTCATTATATAATCATACAAGCAAAGATTTATATAGGAAAAAACATATCTATAAGCCACATGATCTCAGGATAGTCAGCAATTCCCCTGCCAGTACACATGTCTATTGTTGGTTTGATTTTAAAGACCCTGCTGATTTAACCAGTTCCCAAACACAGTTGAGCTTATATAAAAAACATTGAGACATGACAGACAGTTTAGGAAAACAGACTTGTATTCCTTGGTATATTGATTTGTTTTAAGCAATAAAAAAGTATTTCTGAAATAAATTGTCTTTCCATAAGCCAGACAGTTCTCCAATTCCAGCCCTGTCTATATTTTCTGCTGTCTCCATGGGGCCCAAAGTACTTCCAAAGATTGTCTGCCTGCTTTTCTTTCTTCCCTGTGTGTATTTGCTCAGCATTATAGCTGTCCCTCTTTGTTCTACTGTAGGATTTACTCCTGATTACCGTGAAAATGGGGAGCCCTACAATGATAACATCTCCAGAAAGCCGGGTAATGTTCTGAAGACTCTTGACCCCATTCTCATCACCATCATAGCCATGAGTGCGCTGGGAGTCCTTCTGGGGGCCATCTGTGGAGTCATTCTGTACTGCACCTGTTGGCACAATGGAATGTCAGATAGGAACTTATCTGCACTGGAGAACTACAATTTTGAACTTGTGGATGGCGTGAAATTGAAAAAAGATAAACTGAATGCACAGAATACTTATTCAGAGGCGTGAAAAGAATATAGCTAAAGAGGTTGTGGAGAATTGAGATGGAAGGACATATCACTAGCTTATGCTGGGAAACTGTGGATCTTCTTTTACTGTACAGGCTGAAAACCGCGTTGGGGACGCTGAGCCAAGCTTTTCTCAGGAGCTTCAGTGAGTGTAACAGATGTACTAAAACATGGACAACAATCTGTGTTAAACAATCTGAATCATGTACAGTCTATTTCTGTTTCTGTTTTGATTTGAAATAATCAAATGCTGGTGTTGAGACCAAGTATGATTGACTTAAGAGGGGATGTTTCTTTTGGTCTTTCCTATTTTTATTTTTATCTGTCCTTCCTCCCCCGTCCCCTTTCCCTCCTTTCTTGGTTTTGTTTCCTTCCTCCCCATCCTTCATCCTGTCTGTTCTCTCTCTCTCTCTCTCTCTCTCTCTCTTTTTTTTTTTTTTTTTTTTAACTGTGCAAAAATCCAAGATGCTGTCACAAAGTGTATTTTGGTGGGGGTCCTTTTGGTGGACATGCTGTCTTTAGCTCAGTGCCCAGAAAAAAATATCAGAGTAACAGCAACCTAGTGGATTCCTGAACCTGTATTTGTGTATAATTGCTTGTGTTGTGCATAGGCAACGGAGGGTTAGGGTGTTTTTGAAAACAAAACAAAAAAAGTACTGTAGCATCAGTACTAGTATAGTGTGTCAGCTCTGTTTAACAAGCAATACAGTCAGAATTTTATTGGTGTTTCTCAATGTTGTACTAAACTTTGTGCTTGTGAATTCCATACAAGAAATACGTGCCATCATCCAGAAACAACCGGCAAACCAAGTGTACTGCCTCTAATTGTAAGAAAACAAAGCAAAAGTCCTTGGCACTGGCTAGTGTGTGTCCTCTCAAGTGCCTTTTTGTTTGTACTGCTTCTCATTGTGTTAACATTAACTCCACCTTTGTCTCTCTCCAGTTAAAGTCCTTATTACTTACCCTAAGGGCTCACTGACTAACAAGAAAGTATATTTTAGAGTAAGTAAACCTTGGGAAGGCAAGGGCTAAGGAAATTAGACAACTTGGTGGCTTGATTCTTCCACTTCCTGTATTTCAATTTAATGTTTCTGGACCATTTTTGTACAAAGCTGCAATATTTTCCCCCTTCTCCTTTTATTGTTCTTTCATATAGAATGTATTTTCAAATATAAGCACTCACTTCTCTCTTTCTCTCTCTCTTTCTCTCTCTTTCTCTCTCGCTCTGTCTAAGTAGATTGTTGCATAAACATTTGCCATTGTCAAGAAAAGGAAAATGCAGCTTTAATTCGCTGGTAATGGCAAAAAAAATGGATTTATTAGACTATGTTTTGTTTTGTTTTCCTGAGTTTTTTTCTTATTATTTTAAGTAAGGGAGATTTAACTTTACACTCCAAAGTTGAACTTTGGATTTCTTGTTAACAACATAAAGTGAAAGTATCTTTTTCTTTTAGTAAGCCATGAAATCAGTCTTTTAATTCTGTGCAAGGCTTTCATATTAATAGATAGCAAAAGAGGGTTGTTTTTGATTTCTCAAAACAAAGAATGTCTCTTGCCATCTACTAGCCATACTGTCCAATGTAAGGGTGATTATCTTTGTGTAGGACCCTTTCGTCTTAATTCGGGTTACACTGATGCTGCTACCAGTGGTGCTGTGTTGGCTTGGTCAGCAATGGATAAGCTAAAAATCAATCAATCACTCAATATATGACACATTAATCCTAACTGAGTTAATATATGACAGATTGAAAACCCATAACATTTTAAAGGCAAGAATGTACATGCCAGGTTCAAAAACAGATCATGCTGTGTACAACATTTGTATTTCCCTCTTTCTTTTTCAGGAACAGATTACGTGATACTGTCCAAAAAAAAGTATCTATGTAAAGGAAGCAGCAGCTGACACAATGCATTTAGGAATTAAATTATTCTCCAAAAGAGGTAGTTAAGATTTTAAATTACAACTAGACGTCGAGTCATCAGAAGGGGATTTTGCCACATCAGTTTATTGGTAGTGGGGAATATTTTTGATGAAATATACCCTTGCATGGTGAGAGTTGGTAAGTATCATGTCAGACTAAACTTTTGAAAAGTTTGCAAGACTTAACTCAGATTTGCAACAACTATAGCAATTGCCCAAAGATGGCAGAATTCAAAGCTAAACATTTACCACAAAGGAGAAGGAGTAATTCCTAAATGCATTATCCAAATTCCACTTACTGAAACAACCTACTAGTTAATTATCCCAAAGAGAAGATCAAGCCCAAATAATTTTCAACTGCACTTGTTTCATGTAATATCTAGTTGCATTATATAATTATCAGCTTTGCCATAGCAATGGTTACCATGTGGGCATCTTAAGATCCATAACCTAAAAGCATGCAAATATCATTTGAGACATGGGGCTTGCCTTACACGAAGACATGGCCCTGGCAGACATCTAGGAACAATAGGTAAACATATTTCTTGATGATGAGAATGGACTTGTTCATGTGGAGACAATTTCAACTGAGTCCATCTGGTGAAGTGTTGCCTATTCTGGCTGGCTGCAGTTCTCCAAAGTGTCAAAGAGGTCATTTTTGCCTCTATTATAGGAGATGCTTTTAAAACTAGAGTTGTGCGAGATTTACCCTGGGACCTTTTGCATGCGAAGCATGTACTCGACCATTGGATTGCTTATCCTTTAACTCCAGATAACTTCCAGTAAAGTCTGTTCCTTGGAAGAAGTCTTGTGCTTGGGCTGATACTTGAGCATATGAAAGCTTTGTGTTATTATGGCTCATTCACACATGTTAATAATCACTCTTTTCTACAACATAACAGGTGATTAATATGCAAGTGTGAACTACTGCCAGCCCAGGAGAGTACAACATGTACTATTATTTGACACTTATTCAGTGCAAGAAGTCAGAGGTGACATGTTCACTGTTCAAGGGTATCTAACATGATGATACTGGAATCCAACCCCTGTCAGTCTTAACATGATGACTTTTCAGTGGTGAAGAGAGCTGTAATTGAACATCTGAAGCTCACAGGTTCCACGCCCCTGGCCCCACAGTCTCAGAAACAAATTCCACTCTGCTCAGTAGGACTTATGCCTAAGGAAGTACATGGGGCTGCAGAATGCTTTTAAAAAATGTTGTATGGATCTTAAGTTGTGTGTGTGTATACACACACATACACATACTATCATAGACAACTCTCATGGGACAGCAAAGAACATGATAGTGTGAATAGCTCCAGCATATCTTTCCCTAACCTCCCTGTCAGAAAACAAATGCTCCTTTCCTAGAAACCTAACTAGGCTTGTCCAAGCCTCCCTTCACACTTCAATTCACACATTTCAATTTGTTGAAACTCATTTGGGTTTAGCTAATTGTTTTGCTCTAGTTGGAACAGAAAAGGGTTGGACTTTAGTCCACCCAGCATTGGTCCTGTGTCCTCCATTTTCTTCAGTGCATGCCAGCGCCACAGAAATAAATAAAACTTGATGCATCCAACCTTTCTTCCTATGGCTCCATCTCAAAATATCTGCTGTTTTGCCAAATAAATGTCTGTGGTGGAGACATTTTAGCTGTGGCACCATGGCAAGATGGCAGGATGACACCATCACATGAGTATGACATGAATAGCAGCTTAGCATTTAGCAGGTGTGCCAGTGCAGATATTTGAAGCTAATGTGCTCCCTGATGGCTAGTCTCTTCCATGCCAGCAGTTTGGTGAATCCTCTCTGGGTTTTAATCCAGACATTCAAACAGATTTCCAAGGTGCAAAGGTTAACCCCCAAAATGGGATCAGTGCCTTTGACAGCTCCTGTAATGTTCACCATAAACCTCAAAGATTATTCATTATTCTACTAGCATGGAAGCCACCAGTCGTCACTGAGTGCATCAGACTGCAAATGCCATGGGTAGAATAAGAAAACCTATTGCTATACTTCAGCCTCCCTCTCCAAGCCTACTACCCCTATGTGTCCCTCTTCAGCTTGCCATCTAGCTGGAAGTTGTGGGAACTGTAGTCAAATACATCCAAGAGCAGTGAGTTATGGAAAGCTGTGGTTAATGTTGAACACCAGAACAGAACATTGGGGATCTTATTTTTTTCAAACAGAAATTGAATCAAAACTGCCCTTCAGCAAAGGAAAAGTGATACTGCAACTTTTAACAAAAAAGAAGTTATCTTGCACTGATAAATATATTTAAAAATTATATGTTTATAAAGTTATTAATTTGTAAAGGCAGTGTTACAAATTGTTCAGTTTATATTATTTTAGATTGTTTCATAATTTTGAAAGTGTAAAATAACATATTTTTTTCTTTATCAAACAAAAAAACCCTATAAAAATCTTCTGTAGTGAAAGGATTTCATTTTACTAGTATGTTATTGCTTCATGTTTTGTACCATCATGAAATTTTGTGCAAATTTTTTTACAGAAATTTTTTATTTTCTATGACAATATGACACTTTTAAATTGTTATTTCAAAAGTGAACAGCGAAGCCTTAACTTTAAATGATGTTTGTATTCTCGGACACTGAGTAGCATTAAAAACAAGCAAACATAGGATTGAATTGTAATTTAAATTTCCAGACAATGACTACTACATTCCAAAGAAACAGTTGAATTAAACATTTTCATAAAATACCCCATACCTTCATGACTTTTATTGTGCTTAAAGCTGTACTGGTTTCAACACAGCATGCCTTTTCAAAACGTCTTAACAAAATGATATCATTTGTTAAGACAAAAAAACACATTGCCATCAAGAAAAAGTCAAGGCTCCACAGAAAGAAATTCCACATTCAAATGCACTTTCAGAATATCCCATGTCACATTTCTTAGCTATTTCATATTCAGATCCCCTGAAACTGAAAGTCAGCAGAACATTCCTATGCATATCTACTCAGAAGTAAACTTCATTTAATTCCTAGGCTACACTATAGTATGGCAGTCTAAATTGCAGTTCATGTATTCTGGATGGGATTGCCACAGATACTCTCCAGAGAACAAAATCTTTGCATTTAAGTTGTTTTCTGGGTGCAGATAAGCTATTTGCAAAAGTTTACAGAATTGCAGAAAAACATACCTTATTTATCAGGCCTACTGATGGTGGCATAGAAATACTACCTGACACCAGAGCTTGGAAACAGTGACTTGGATTTGTGGTCGGGGTAACAGATGTGTATCCTAGAGTTACACATTTATAACTATTCATATTCTTGATTCCTACATGTTCAATAAGTGCAGGAAATATGTAAAGATCATAAAAGTCTGCTAATTCCGATTTACAAAGCAGTAGCTGCTGGGACCAACATGGATCTGTTCTCCTGTCGATTGGGGTACTGTAAACTGATTTTCCACCTCCTCTCATGAGCAGTATTCATTAAAAGGAGGAATTATGACCTGGATCTTGTTTGTGATGGTTGCACCAGAGATTGCTCGTGGTAGGCAATGGAAACATCAGTCTGCTGCACCCCAACCAACAAAAAAAGAGACTCCCATCACTTACAGTTGCACATGCCTGGTAAGTCGGGTTTCAGGGGCAGAGGGGATGCCATTTAAAAATTAGAATCTCAGTCCAAACTTTTGTTTTTGTTTTTGGACTGGAGGACTCTGGAAGTTGTTGTCCAAAAACAACATTTCCAAGCTATGGGCTGAGCAGTCCACTTGACAAAGTGGAAGCAGACAAGCAATCAACCAAACTAGAAGAATCATTTATATGTCCTTTTTTAGACCTAAAACCTAATGGAATCCTGTTGGTCCCATGTATTATTAGACCCCAGCTAAACTGGAAACTGTAATATCCTTCTCTGGTTATCTAGAGAATTGGTGCTAAACTGCAGCAAAGGCCACAACAGCAACTCTCTCATACTACAAGGTACCAGATTGGTGTAAACAGTGGATTGGTTGGGCCCCACTGCCAGAGTCCTATCAGAAACATACTCAGGCCCGTTCCACACGGGCCAAAAGTACGTACGCAGCACGTACTAGGGTTAGAAAGGGGCGTCCTTTCCGGACGCCCCCAACCCTAGTATGTGCCGAACATGTACAAAATGGCAGACCCATTCTACATGGGCGCCACCATCTTGACGTAGCGGACACTTAGCACCCGCATGTTGTGGTGCGGTAATGACGCCGCAAGTGCGCCATTGGCACATTGCGCCATCATTACCGCGCCTCAAAAATAAGTCACTTTTTGCGGCTTCTTTTTGCTGCATGGAGGAGTCACACAGTTTGGCTGCTGAGGCTCCTCCATGCAGCAAATGAGGGCGCTTTACAGACCGCCCTTTTGGGCAGTCTGGAAAGCACCTCAGTATTCTATTCCACTGCATTAACCCTGGAAATGGAACAGGAGATACTACTAAGAAGAGCTCTTAGGTACTTTTTTCAGATCATCTTAATTCACTTGACCTGTATGTGGGAGGGGATGCATCAATACAAGAACCAACTCCAATCAGCAGCCCAAGGAAGACTTTGGGGCCCAAACTCAAGGTGTTCCACAGCACTGCTAGTAGCCCTCTAGAACATCTTGGCTGAGTTCCATTAAGCCCATTGGCAAGATGTATGTCAGTTGTATACCCTTCACAAGAGTGTTGCAGAAGGAGATAGTGGATAACACTGTAACATTCCCAAAAGAACATACACTGGCATAACCAGGTATTATGCCTAAGCATCTAATGAATGTTGGCTGGAATTCAAAATCACAGTTATGGATGCATAACCTAGAGTTATACATTTTTAAATGATTCATATTTCCAATATCTATATATTTAATAGATTGGAAATATGTAGGGATTGTAAAAGTCTCCCAGTCCTGTCTTACCAGGAAGCAGCCACTGCAAGAAGAGCCACGGTCTGCTCTCCTGTAGATCAGGACATAGCAGACTGAAAGAAATAAATGAATAATACATTTTTCAGTCTCGACTCTAGGGCATTTTTAATGGGCATGAAAATGTGGCCTCTATTTAATATGCACATAGTTCTCTTACTGGAATTCCATATGTGGGATAGCCACAGAACTCCATAAAGGCCACTGTAGCAGAGCAATTAAGGGAACTAGAGATATTCATGAGATATCCTCCAGTCAGATAACAGAAGAGATATATGGTATTATAATTTAACTAAAGCTTCAGGTTTTAAAAACTGTGGTGCAAATAACTGGAGGGATGAAGTAAAACAGGAAGAAATTAACGCTTTTAAGAAATCACTGCTCCATGAACTGACAAGCTACTCAGTATAAAGAGTGGGATAAGATAATGACGTGCCGTAATATGAATTAGCCAGACTGCTGAGATCAAGAACCATTCACATTACTAAATTTAATACTTCTCCATCAGTTAGAACCAAGTTTACAAATGGTGTCTCAAGAGAAACAAAAACTGAATTTTTTAAATGTTGTTTTTTTAAAAAAAAAAGTCATGTGGAGTAAATATGAATATTAAAAGGCAGACAAGGATCAGACTCACATGGAAATGGCAATGATAAGAAATATGAGTTGTCCTACCCTGACTATAATAAAAGTTTTCAGGTGAAAGGCTATAAACTGAACACTGGAGTCATTTTCGAGGAATTAGTCAAAACCCCAAAATGGCAGCATATATGAATGCGAAAGAAAAATTACAGAGATAGCTTATTGGGAATCCAGTTGGTAGCCCCAACTAGAGTGGACTTATTGAATCCGTTGAATTTACAGAAATGTTAACAGCAATTCAGCCAATGTTTCTATTCCACAGTAAGTCTACAGTGGGACGTCCAACTGAATGTAGATGTTCAAGTTTTGCTGAACTATTTAAAAAAACACATAATTGTTCCCATTGTTAAAGTGACACAATATGATTTAGTTTTAAAAGGCAGTCTGTCCCTTTGGCAGCACGAACTGCTATAAATTAAGGTAGTTATTCTCTTCCATGTGTGGCTGCCTCGTCTTCGCATCCCGTAGATAATATGGACAAAAGGGAAAGGCAATGAATACAGGGCAGGGGGCCAAACCAAAGAACTGCTATAAAAACAGAATATTGTTTCACAGCATCATGTAGTTTGGTCAGCAATTATTTCTATTCAGCCACTACCTTTTGAGAGAGTAGCATACCCTAAAGGCACAAGATCCTGTCTGACCTTGGAAGCTAAGCAGGATCAGCCTTGGTTAGCATTTGGATGGGAAAGAGACAATGACTACAAGATGCTATAAGGCTACATATTGGAGGAAGGAATTGGCAAAGTCGCCTCTGAGTATTCATTGCCTAAGAAAACATATGAAATTAATGGGTTCGCTATGGGCAGGGAAGGCACTTGAAGGCATGCACATACACAGAGAGTGCAGTAGGCCAAGTCTCTAATCCTAGACCATCTAAATGCCCTCCTACCAAATCATTGTTCCAATGGTTGACACAAATATCATTCCTTATTTGCCCTTCCATTGGTAACTACTATTGAGCTAGACTTGTAGCGGCCCCCAAAATGTGCCCTTTGAGAGGATCTGGACTTCAGCTCCCAGAAGCCTTAGCCATGTTGGCCAATAGTCTGGGATTCTGAGAGCTGAATTCCAAAATCCCATAAAGAACACAGTTTCGGGACCACTGGGAATGGTTCTAAAGTTTTGGGCTCCCAAATTTTTCAGACTATGATACCCAAAACTCCCAACCAGGAGACCGAATGGTCAGAGATTCTGGGATTTGTAGTGCAAAACATGGGAGCAGGTGCAAAGTTTTAAAACTGCTATGCTAGAGGCCATGATTCAAGGGATCAGATTATTTGAGGGTATCTTTACGAGCTGGTCTCTAATTTCGGATAATGGAATTTATCAATACAATGCCTAAATTCTTGCTGCAACAGCTGTTACTACATTTGGTCCTACTATTACTATATAACCTTTTCTGCCAGCAATGTCCTGGATGCTCTTTAGAACTTTTCCTGATTAAAAGTACTATCATACTATCAAGCTATGCAAGGAGAAAATCACCTTGAATAGAATTCTGGAGTAACAAGTCTGAATTATCTAACATTAATGTACAAAGCTATCAATACTGGTGCATCATGGATCCTACATAGATTACTATGGAAGACAGTTATGACACAGAGCAATGCCTCTGAAAGATCAAAGCAATCACTTAGAGGTTGAGGATGGTTCCTTGTAATCTTGATCCAAGCTCCCTTGATGAATTGCTTCAGTTCTTCAAAATGCCATATTCAAAGGCTAATACAATTCAAAATGTCAAATAAGAGGGCTTTGGATAATAATTCTTGACAAAAAGCTTCAGGAGCCAAAAAAAAAAAAATACCCTTCAGCTGATCATTCTCCTGGAAGATCTAAGGCCAGCAGTAACTTGTTAATGTGCTTATGGACTACGTCCAAGGGCCATAACCAGAAAACCTCTACATCACACACGAAAATATAAACCAAGCCAGATTTTGAAGCACATCTGTATGATTTGGCATGAACCCAATATGGCACAAAAGACAAAATTATGCTGTGTTACACTGCTATAGAGTGTGTTTGACAGGAATACCTTTTGACAAAACGTTTCTCTTTAACTTTCTCCTCATTCATACACTAATTAAACTCTATGCAATTTCTAGAAGTCCAAATTAAACTTTGCAATTCATTGCTTTTAATTTGATGTTAGAAATGCCTCTGTTTTCTTGTTGCTGTTTTTGCAAAGTTTGTCAAATGCTCTAAACCACAACATCATAAAATGAAAGATAGCAATAATTCTTTTAACCTGGGGGTGTTCCCACATGAGGATGGTGTTGGATGATCATCCTGTATCAGGGAATTTTATGTAGCATTCAGATAAAATCGGACTATGTTTCTCCCCTATTGAGTCTATCCTTTTTTCCTCCCTTTCCATAGAAAGGATTTAGGAGGGAGAGAAAGATATCAGAGCAGTGCCAGTTTTCTGCATGTGTAAACAGGAAATTGTAGAACACAAGAGAAAATGCAGCATAGAATTTGCCCATGAAGAAGATGGTTTATGTCTCATTTGCCCTAGTTTTCTGTTTAGAACCTGGACTACAAAATGGGGGAAGAAAAAGCCTGAGCTCTACCAGATAGTGCCCCCCTCCAAACAAACAAAAAAAAGATCTGGCAAAATCAGACCAACATCCCTAAATTATCTAATTTAGGATACTCCTTTGGAAGCATCAATCATAAGTATACAAAATGATCAAGTACTAACAAATATTAAGATAGCAATCATAACCGAGCCCTCCCTGCAATGTATCCTGTGTGCACTTACTTGCGATTAAGTTATGCTGAACATATGGAGGACACTTTTAAGTTTACACCGTGTTTTTAAGAATCTTCAATGGTAATGGGAAGGGAAGTAACTTTTTTTTCTCCCTTGTACAGTCAGCCCTCCATATCTATGGATTCTGCACCCACAGATTCAACCAAATGTATACTTGAACATATTTTTTTAATCCAAAAAGCAAACCTTTTGCCATTTTATATGAGGGACACCTTTTTACTACACCAGTTTATATAATGGAACTTGAGTACCCACAGATTTTGGTGTCCATGAGGGGTCCTGTAACCAAACCTCAGTGGATACCAAGGGCCCAGTGCTTCAAGAGATGCTGTAGCTGTTCGCTTTTGCCTGTGCCTCCTCCTCTCTTCTCCCTGATTTAATTAAGTACAAAAAATATGGAGTAAACTGAGGACAATTGGGGTAAGTAGAATGAGGAGAGAGAAACCTCTCAACTACAGCTGGAATTGCTGCAGAGGATTAAGTGATCTTGTCCCTGCCAGACCAAGACAATAAATACCCCATACAGATACACATATATTATAATTTTCCAAAGGATACTGCAGTTCAAGAATCACAACTCCAACCCAGTTTTGAGAAGATCTACCATTCAGCTCCATGCACCATCAGATGATGATAGATATGGAAACTGATCATAACCTACTTTATGAGATTTTTCATCACTAGTGAGTCACACAACCTCTTTAGGGCTTCCATACAACCAGTTATTTTTCCCCCCAAAGATATAAAACCTATGCGGGTGTAGACAAAGTTTTTTGAGCTTCCATGCTGTGAACTGTTCTCCTGTTGGAGTAGTGACCAGTTTCCATTCTTCTCTGCTATTAAAGAAGGTTTAAGAATACATCATGCATAGCTTTTTCAATTGTTTTTATGTTTACTGAATGGGGTTGCTTTTTTGTTTTAGCTTGTTAGGGATAATGTTAGCAATATTGAATACTAGTATTAGTTGGAAATGGAAAGGTGGAATTAAAATCTAATTTTAACATTTGCCACCCTGGTTGACAAAGGCCCAACATATATGCCCATGAGTCTTTTGAGAATATCAATTGAGCAAAACTCTGTACACATAGGGTTTATATATACAGTACTGATTCTCAGAAATGATTTTCCATGTGTGCACTCAGCCTATGCAGCAAACTCTGGGCAGATTAGAGTGGGGGCTGATTTAACCAGAGAATAAGCCCTTGGTTTTTATTAATTCTCCTTTTCTGCCAACAAATGTCTGCATCTTTTGGCTCATTCTCTCATCATCTGTTTTCTCTTTTTAACTTCCAGACCCTTAAAATCATCCAGTTATTAATAGCTGCTGGAGAAATAGTGGAAATCTTGACTAGCAGGGTAGATCAAGCATTTATGGCTCCCCGTGAGTTGACCACAGAAATCCAAAAGATTTATTAGTTTCTGGGGCTCAGGATAATGGCAGGGCTTTAGCAATGATACAGGTATGACAAGCTTTGCAGAAAAACCAAAGGAATGATTGGCTGGGATCCCCAGCAAAGTAGATAAGAAAACATGCAGACTAGTCCCACAGCCAAGCTACAAAAACATTGTATAGCTAAATACTGGAGCAAAATTAATACTGGCTGGTAATGATGCCTGTATGAGACAGATGGAAAGTGCATGAAAGAACTGGAGATGTCTGCATCTGGGGATGAGGTGGATATGTAGGGCAGATGTGATGAGAGATCGTTCAGATCATTATATCATATATTTAGAGAGAAACAAAAGGCTAGCCAGTCTTGTTCAGTGAGGTAGAAACATCTATGCGCTATCAGATCTCCATAGGTTAGTGCCTACAGTTCACTCCAAGCAGCGCATAGCAGTAAAATGCCTTCAGAGAAAACATTTAACACAAAAAGAAAGCCATGCACTAAAAAGGGAGAGAAAACAAACACCTCTCATAATGCTGTAATTGAACAAGGGACAATTCCTTGGAGAATAGCATGCGGCCCACTTATAGCTTACCACTTATGACTGACCAGTTATAGCAAAACTCACCAATTGAATCAGAGCCAGGGTTCAGTGAGTAGACAAAATGAGGGTTTGCTTGGGTTTTTCCCCCCCAAAATGCCCTCAAATGTTCTCTAAGGGGTATGGGGGCATTTTGCCACATTTTGGGGCTGCTTATTTTAGACCCAGGAGAGTATCTTTCTTTTTTAAGAAAGAAAAAGGAAGTGATTTCCATCTTATTTCCTATTATGAAAAAAGGGCTTTCCTCAACCTAAAGTGATCTGGATAATACCAAAAATATGGTGAAAATATCCATATATGCCTCTAGAGATCTTTGGAGATGATTTGGGTCAATTTTTTGTATAGGGGTAAGGGGTGCAGCCTTCTAAGGCTTCTGTAAGGACAAATGAAGCCCCCTGAACTATAAGACCTACACTATACCTACACTATACTGTGTTAGCTTATCAGTTAATGCTGTGAAGAGTATTCAATTAATAGACAACTAGCAATCTAATCAAGTCCTGTATGCGATAGAGGACATCATCTTGTCATCAGCCTCAGACAACAAAATGTCTTGAACACATACTCACAACACAATGCAAACTAACAGAAATAGTTGGGTTCCTGCTTGATCTAAACAGAAGAGGTGGAACTCAATGTGAGAATATAACATGTGAATGACAAACTCAATCCTGTTTTCTTGTTTTTAACTTTTAGTTATACAAATACTTAATATTTTTATAAGTAGTTTTAAATCATTTTAATATTGTCAATAGTTTAATTCCATTTTAATTTTAATGTCCTCCTTTTTGTATGTTTTTTTAAAAAATTGCAAGCCACCTTGAATCCCAATTTTTAAAGAAAGGTAGGATAGATTTCTCCTTCTCCTTGAAGATATGGCATGTTATTGCTTCCATCAGCCACAAGAGCTATGGGAAGATACCTGGTTATTCCAAAATTCACTTGTTACCCCAGCATTTTCCAGTATTGCTCTAGCGGTGGGTTGGATTAGATAGTCCCTGGAGTCCATTCCAGTTCTGTGATTCTACGAATTCATCTTTTAAGAATTATACCATGAATTTCTAATCCCACCCTGGAGCATTATGAAACTCATTTTCCCATGGCTGGTTTGACATGCACAATTGCTCTGAGGAGTGGGTGGATAGTCTTAAAGTAAAATGAAGAATGAACTAAATAAAAAAGAATATCACCTATAGTCATTTTCAAAATCTAATCAGTTTTGATGCTTTTGGGAGTTTCCAGAATTTAGCAGGTGAATGAAATGAGGTGAGAATAAGAATATATTTTAGCAAAAGTTTATACGTTCCAGTAAAAATGCATGGGGAACCCTCTGGGGAATTTCATGGCACTTCAGTGAATTCTCAAGACTCCATTTAGTTCACAGTTTCTCAATATCCACCTGCTTTTCTCTATGAAGGCAGATGGTAAATCCACTCTTCCCACCACACAGCAGAGAAATTACAGAACTTCTATCTCTCAGATCACCCATTTAATATTGGAAATGGCTACATCACATGCCTTTCAGGCCAAAGAAAAACACCAATGGTTGTCGGTCTCCCAAGTCCCTGGGAGATAAATTCCAGACGTCATCAGCATACCCAACAAGATTTCCCTAATGCTAAATGGAAAGCCAACCATCTTAATAAACACACATCTAATAAGCATTGATGCATAAAAATGCAAACCAGGGGGTATTTCTCAGCATCTTTGCAATAAAGTAAACTCAGCTGAACACTCAAAGGATGTAACTTCAGGATGAATATGTTAAAGAACCAGGGCTATCTGGAAGATGTTTTGTCACCTGTGGTAAAACACAAGGTAGTGACTCTCCCTATTCTCTATTAGCAGCTTCTTGGACTGGCAGTTTACACTGCCTTGCTCATATCGATTGTGCTACAGCTGGTAGGTGAGGCATGCAGGATAGGTTAAATGACACATGGAGCTTTGGTCAACAATAGAGAAGAACTGGGAACTCAGGAGGAAAGGCTGGGAAGTAAGGGAGGCAAACCACAAGAGAGCCAGTACAATACAATAGTCTGAATGTTGGACTAGGATTCTGGGAAAGTACGGTTCAAATCCTCACTCAGCCATGAAAACCCGCTGGATGAACTTGGACAAGTTACATTCTCTCATTCTCAGAGGAAGGCAATGGCAATAAACAAACCACCTTTCCTTGTATTAAGAATTTGTATTTGAGCTGTTCTCATAGTCTAGATCTATTGCAGATTATGATGTAGCCCTCAAAACGACAAATATAACTATAATAGAACAATTAGGATGTCTTTAATGGATTTCAATTTTCTCTTTGTTTTTAAAGGAGAGTCAAGCAAGAACCATTATAAAACATCTAGAGGAACTGGGGAAATTTTGCTAAGAATGTGCTATATCAACTGAATTGACTGAATAGGTCCTATGAAACCAGCTAACAGACAAAAATTTCTTACAAAAATTTATTGGACAGCTGTTAACCAACCCTGGGGTAGGGGGGTCACTTTAATAACTAGCAATAACAAATGAAATGGTAAAAGAATCTCACAGAGAACCAGCCCTAAAGTTTGTAGAAAATGTGCACCAAAAATGCTTAGAGATCCCAACTAGCCACATGGCTACTAGTCACTGATAGACACTAGCTGAGATCCTGCCCTGTGACTATGTAACATCAGTCTCAACGTGTGAAGTTATGTACTGATTGTGCTATGATGCCTCTGTGTTGAATGGTAATGCTGCACAGCTGCACAAACCTAATGATCAACTAAACACACCACAATCACAACAGTACCACATGAGTAGCTCTGCTTTTGTGACTTTGAAGCATCAGACAAAAATGTCCAGCTGCTTCTTACCAAACTTACACATGTATAAGACATACCATCCAATTGTTACAGTTCGGCTAGGACAGTCCTAATTAATCCTCTCTTGTCCCACTTGTTCAACTGCTTTTCAAATGCCCTAGTTTCTCTTTCCTCCTCCCACTTTCCCCCTTTGTCCTCAGCTTACTTCTGTTGCTGCAAACTGAGTTCAAAGTGCTAAAGTAGTTTCTATTCAATTAACCCAGCAGGAGAGAGAGGAGAGGAAGGGGCAGAATCTTACCCTTCCCAGTAGGGTTAGACAAAAGCAAACTACTTCAGCCTCTCCTACCATTTATGTTGTTCTTCATGAATAACATTTGCTACCTTGACCACACTCTGATGTTTGGCCACAGTGATGTCACTAAGAGTGTGTGGTGGTGCGGAGCACACTGGTAACCACACAGAAGAAAGGTGACACCTAGCCAAATGCCCCGCCTGTCCCATAGAATCGAAGCAATTTACAACAAGGAAGAGGGTGTGGCATTTGGGCCCAACCCCTGGAGCCCACAAAGCCCCATTCCCTATACCGGGTGACACACCGAACTGGTACGTCACTGTTTGGCCACATGGGTCCTGGTTTTCATCTCTGAAAAGTTAGAAGGTATAGCCCACTTTTTTTTAACCAGAGAGACCAGTTTGCTAGGCATCTGTAGGTCCTCTAGCATGACTCTATGGTCAACTTCTGGCAGATTGTACTGGAGATGCCTAGAGAGATCATATCATTTCTGTAGTAGGGGTAAATACAGTAACCCATGAATAATCAACTGTGTGAATGCTTAACCCACAAATGTGGAGGGACAACTGTGCACAGCTCCATCCCACGTGCACCTGTGAAAAAGAAAAGCCTCCAACTGAGTTCAGTGTGACTTTCTCCCAGGTAAATATGCATAGGGTTGTGTTGCAAACCTCATTGCCCTTCAGAGCAACTTGAGTTTGTGGAGCTCATCACCTTCTGTAGCAGCACATTCCATAAATTAATCATGTGTTGCCTTTTGTCTGTTCCTTGCCAATCAGTTTAACTGGGTACTTTCAGTTCTAATATTACAAGAGTGGAGGAAAACATGTCTCTAGTTTCTGCCTCCCACAGCACTTTGCAAAGGAATCTGGGACCTGTTCTAGAACAGTTATTCCCGAACTCCAGATGTTTTGGACATCCTCTCCCAAAAGCCCCAGCCAGCTTGGCCAACAGTCAGGACTTCAAGGAACTGAAGTCCAAAACATCTGGCAGACCAAAGTTTTGAAACCACTATTCTAGACTATCTGTTGACTACCTGTTGAGTCATTGCTGCTTTCATGTCAAGTAAACTTTCATCAAAGAACTTAACTACTATTGCCCTATTGTTAACCTTTACAACAAGTGGGCAACTCTGGAAAACTACAAGGTCCACATTACTTTCACAGGAAATCTTGGAGGGCAGAATCCCCCCAATTCTACCCTCTACAAAACATTTTTAAAACCCCAATGCCCCCACAAAGCCTTCTAGTTGACACAGGGGCGTTTTCACAATTTAATCTAGGGCTCTCTGGGCCATTTTGGGCCTGGAGAGACCCTTTTTAACAACAATTAGTGAGTGGAAGATGAGTTCTTCTTTTGGTTTTTTTAAAAAGGGCTTCTTCTGGGCCTAAATTGGTCCAGGGAATTGGGGGTGCTTTGTTTATCAGTTGATTGTTGTTGTTCCCCACCACAATCCATGGGAAGAGACAGGTAAGAAATTGTTGTCATTGATTGTATGTTCCCTCATGGCAGGGGACTTGATGGCCCTTGGGGTTTATGATTCTATGAAGGCCAAAATGTGACCAAAATGTTGTTCATGCTCCCTAGAGGGCAATTTTTTTTTTCCGAGGACAGGAAAACTGATGGTGGGCAGCCAACTGTGTTTCGGAAATGTTTGTCCACAATTCCTTATTCTTTTCAGAAGGAAGCTTTATGTTCTTCCAGGCCAGGTGATCCAAGACAATTGGTTGACCAAAGTGAAGGACAACACCCTGCTCCCCTGCCCCACTTCATTCCACATACACAATCCAACAGAATTGGGAGGTGAATCTTACTTCCGAATTGGACATTGGAAGTTGGATATCCCCTGGCATGATACCTTAGGGTTTCAGGGGTGAGGACAGGCTGAGCAGCAGACTTTCATTGGATGACTTTCTCACTTCAGCTCCGTAGGAGAGCTCCCTTTAATTTTAATAAGAGGCGCACACGCACGCACACCTCTTAATGGGAGAACAGACCTTTTACAAAAAAAATGCATGTGACAGCTAAAGTGCCTCAGTCAGCAGGGAAACAAAAGAGGTCATAATTTGTGTGAAAGGTTGATTAGGAAACGTTCCCCTCCCGAAAAAAGCTGTGCTAACAGGTCTGACCCCCCATGACATTTGGCAGCCTGAAATAAAAGGGGTGAAGCCTTCTCGGCTGGCAGGTGAGTGTGTAATGGGAGAGATTGATTTAAAATCCTTGTCATTGTCATTTTGCACCTGCATGCATAATGATCTTCAGTTCCTCATTAAGGGCTCCTTGTACTTACAGAGCTTTGGGGACTGGAGAGGGGGGGAGAGGCTTTGAAATGATATTTCATTGTTATGGGATTTTTGGCAGCTAAACTCTGCAGGTGCTATTGATGGGTTTTGGCCATCAATGAAAAGGCGCACTACAGTAACAAATGGAATTTGGGGTGGCAGCAGAACGGACATGACATTGTGTGATACGTACCTGCCAAAGATGCTTTTATCCTGTTAAAATTCTATTCTTTAGTCCTGTGTGGTAAAGTCAAGAGTCTTAGGATATGTAAAAAAGTTTTCTTTCCAATAAACAGGTTATTTCTTGAAGTAAAATGGGGTTTTCCCTTTACATTCTGAGACTCTCTTTGTCATCAGATTTATTTGGATATCTCCAGTTTCCCCAATTCAAACCAAGAAAAGTTCTAGCCTACATATGGGTCAGGCATGTTCTCTATCCAGGCCCATGAACATCTCCCACAAACATGAGAGAGAGAGAGCAGTTCAGCCCTGCTGCTGCTTGATACAGACACCAATTAAATCAACATCCTCATTCTGGTTACAGCAATGCAAGCAAAAACACCTGTAAATGATAGCTTATGTAATTATTTCCCTTCTAAGGAAGAAAATACTGAGCAGATGGATTTATTTTTAAGCTCTGGGAGTGAATAAGGTTTGTGCATATGTTCTTTTGTTGTTAAAGCCTTGTGGTTTTCACATCTATTATGTTTTTGCATGACAAGACATGTTCACACTTGACAAGCATCTTTGGATAATAAGTTAGCCTTCATTAGAGAATTCACTGACAATCATTATACCTTGTCTTGTTCCTGACTACACTGGCTGCATCTGTACTGTACTGCAAAAATAATCCAGTCTGATACCACTTCAACTGCTATGGTTCAATGCTATGGAATCCTGGGATGTGTGGTTTGTTGTGGCACCAATGTGCTCTGACAGAGAAAGCTAAATGTTTAAAAAAAACTACAATTTCCATAATTCCACAGCATTGGGTCATGGCAGTTAAAGTGGTGCCAAACTGGATTATTTCTGGAGTGTGGGTGCAGCCAGTGTTGCATCAATAGGATAGCCATTCCTCAAGAGCTATTGTTTTCAATACAACTCCACAACTTTAGCTTTGAGACAGAAGAAATGTACATTGCCAAATGGTGGTCAGGAAACAATCTCAATCACAGCATACTCATTCCATTTGCTGTCGTTAGATAATTGTTCCTGAACTCCCTCCAAAGTCTTATTTACTTACAATCAGAAACTGTTGAAGTGAGTTTAAAGAGATTCATCAGACCACAGCAAGGCACCAAGTCTTTCTGTATGTGTCTTTTCCAGGATAAGCAGTTATATAAACAGTATCAAGATACTTCTCTCCCATGAGTGCATTTAACAGTTCAAATAAAGAAACCATAGGTGAATTCAGATTACTGCTTGCAATGAAGAAAGGGTGGGATAGGGAATGGAAAATGTGTCCCTTCAAATGTTTCAGGTCTGTACTTCCCATTTGCCAGCACCATTGGTTATATGCTGGGTAGAGATGATTGGAAATGGAGTCCAACAGCATCTGGAATGACACATTTCTCACCTCTGATTTACAATGTGGTAACTTATTGTGGTGTGTATCATTGTGTGAAACCTTACCATATATATCAGATATAGTGAGATTTGTGGTAAAATGCATTGTTAATATTTGTCCCAAATCGATTCAGTGGTTTGCCACATGACTCCCCCAGATTACAAAGCTACCTGCTATGTACCTCAATCAGTCATATGGATTTTCTGTTAAATGTCTGCTGAGTGTACAGAGCATTTTGGCACACGCTGTGGGCATCATTATAAATTGATTTGAGCTGGTTCTGTTGCAAAAACAGCTTGTGGTTCAGTTCCCAGGTGAGTGGATATGGGATTGTGAACATAGACATTCCAAAATAAAGAATGGTCTATCCACAATTGGAATAGTCTATCCACAGTCATTCAAAATGACTAGTAAAGGAGCCCAGAAAACCAGACAAATGAGCCTAACAGAACAATCTAATTCCTTGATCACATGTCTTTAGGATCAGGACAAGAATCCTGGGACTAACAAGAATAATGTTGCTACCTACAGCTGAATAACAAATAGTACTTCTCTCTCCAAAGTCATGGCACATAGTTCTCAAGGCTAGCTATGTTATTTTGGTGCCAGTGGCAATCATCATCATCATCACCCCACAAGCACCTCCCTCCATCTCCCTGGCAGTAAAAATAAAACAATATATTCATAACCAGAACTTGAGAAGCTTAGTTTTTTGGACTAGAACTCCCAGCCAGCACAGCGGGTGACTATGCCGGCTAGAGGATTCTGGAGACTGTTGTACAAAAAGCAGCTTAGCCAAGCTCTGTTTGTAACTATTAATTTACTGCTCTTTCATCATAACACTTATTTCCTTCCTTAGCCAGCTGCCTTACTCTGCCTAATGGTAGCATCAGCCCTGATCACAAATTTTGAAACATCCAGGAACAAGCCCACTGCCTTGTCAATTTCTATAAATTCAGGTCACCAGATGGTTGTTAGAAACTTAAGCTCCTAGGACTGACAGACCTTATGGTATCTTCACAGGTAAGAGCTGATGTTGGGCTGATTACCTAAACTCAAGATGAAGCCTTGCTTTTTTCAACAGATGATCAATAACAGTGATGTATAATAATCAGTGCTTGCATTGCGTTTTGTGAGATTAGTAGCATTTTTCTGTCACAATTATTAGACTGTTGCCATGTTGCATTTCCAGGTGCAGTCTGAGAAGCTGCTGCAATTATGCATACAAGATAAAAGAGAAGTGGCTGTTTCTTTCATTGTTCAGGTTAAATCTCCTTTCTTTATCAGGAATTCTAAAATCCAAAATAGTCCAAAAAAAACCCAAAAACTTTTTCCATGAGTGGCTGAGATAGTGACACCTTTGCTTTCTGATGCTTCAGTGTACACAAATTTTGTTTGATGCACAAAATTATTTTAAAATATTATATAAAATTACCTTCCAACAATGTGTAGAAGGTGTATATGACACATAAATGAATGTTTAGACTTGGATCACATTTCCACATTATCTCATTATATATGTGTATGCAAATACAGGTATTCTAAAAAAAATAAATAAATCCAAAATCGAAAACACTTCTGGTCCCAAGCATTTTGGATAAGAGAGACTCAACATGTACCGGCACGTCTGACTGTGTTTGTGTCCATGTGCGTTATTTATAAATAATGAAATAAATAAATTGTTTCTACATGAAAAAAGAGAGAAATTTTAAAATAGACCAGGCTCCTGTAGCTTTAATAATTATGCAGCAGAGGAAATATCAGCAGATGTAATGTAAGCTATATCCACTTAAATTCTCTCTTCTACTGTTATTGCTTCGTGGCCTTTGTCTAAAATCAAGTGCAGATTTGCTCTGTTGTTGATTTCATCTGCCTTCAAATCACTTCTGACCCTAAGGCCAGCCTATCATGAGGCTAAGAGTGTGTGACTAGATTAAGGTCACCCAGTAGATTTCCATGTCCAAGCAGGTAACCTGATCTCCAGAGTTGTAGTCCAGCACTCAAACCACTACACTACTACAGTATTAAACCACTACTGTCCCTGCCAAATTAGGACAATTGGAGGGTATCTGAATGAAACATCATGGGAACAGCCTCTACTAACACATTACCTGCTAATAGCCTGGAACTAGATAGGTGAAGACAGGATCTTGCCTTCTACTGCAGAACATAGGTCCATCTAACTTAATATTCCATTGTTGGTGAACATGTAATCTTCCAGATATTGGATTGCATCTCTCATGATCCTTTACATTTGGCTATGATGGCTAGTGCTGTTGTGACCTGCTGTTCAGTAACATATGGAGGGCTGCATGTTCCCAACCCTGTTAGATAATTTCCAGAGTTTACTGAGCTTGGACCTGAGAGAAATGGGTTAGTGTTTTCTTCTGCCACCGAGTCCTTCTGGTCCTTTTGTATTTGATCCTCTCTTCCCTTGTTTTTCACCTGTAAATACTGAATAATAGAGAGCTACCCCAAAGGCATATTCTGACAGTGTGCACAAAAATGCCAGTACAGCAATGTCTTCATCAAGATACTGCTAGATAAATGTTAAATTGTATTTTCAAATTAGGCATATATTACTGTCATTACAAAGTAATTTACATCTCTTGTACCCTCTCACAGCATTTCTGTACGAGTGACAGGATAAACAAAATCCTACATTTTAGGAGCAGGGGACAGGAGATTGGAAAGCTCTATGTACAGTAACTGAAGCCACAGTTGAATCTGCCCTCTAAACTATTCAAAGTGCTGTCGAGTGCTCTAAGAAAACATGGTTGCTGAATCAAACAAATAGCAGTTCAAAGATTTAATCAAATGCAACGAAATACACCCGAACAAAACAAATGTGCAATAAGTGCCTACTAAGGTTGTCCTTTAATTTAACTGATCTATTTAGAGACTGAAATTGGATGGGAAGGTATCACATCTTTTTTCAATGAGGGCTCCTTTGTAAAAAGAACAATCCTGTTATGTAGCAAACTAATACAGCAAGTTTTAGCATAGCTTCCCCCCCCCCTTCAGTGTGCTAGTTCACTACATAGAAGAAGCTTTTGGCTGGAATCCCGTTAATGAATTATGATGATGATTTTCAGACTAACTCAGTCACAATCAAAATTCTCCCCCTAAAGCCCCTTTTAAACGATGAATTATTCATAACACAGAAATTTCCATGAAGAGCAAAGACAATCAGGAGAGATGGATCCAGTTATTTTCCTGTAGCTGGGTGAGCTGCAAGGACAGAGAGTAGAAAAATTGAATGGTTTCCAATTGGTGGCCAGGGTGTGTGTGTGGATGTATGGACTGGAAAAAGATGTATTTTTTCACCCTTTCTGTTTAACGTATCATACGTAAAGCAGGATTAGACTTGGAGGAAGGAGGTGTTAAAATTGGAGAAAGAAACATCAACAATTTAACATATGCAGATGATACCATACTACTCACAGAAAATAGCAAAGACTTAGAACAATTACTAAAGAAAGTCAAGGAAGAAAGTGCAAAGGCAGTGTACTGTCGGACATTAAAAATTAAAATAATGACTACAGATTTTTTACATAATTTTAATGCAAATGGTGAAGACCCTGAAATAGTTCAAGATTTTCCATAGCTTGGTTCAGTCATTAATTAAAATGGAGACTGTAATTAAGAAATCAGAAAAAGACTAGGACTTGGAAGGGCAGCTCTAAAGAAATTAGACAAAATCCTGATGTGTCAAGATATAGAATTGAATACTAAAGTTAAGATTGTCCATGCCATCATAGTTTCAATTTCTGTTTATGGTTATGAAAGCAGGAAAGTGAAGAAAGCTGATAGGGAAAAAATAATAATTTATTTTTAAAAATGGTGCTGGAGAAGAGTTCTACAGATACTACAGACTTCTGCAAAGACACATAAATGGGTTTTAGGTAGGGATGCCATATCCCACCTGGGGGCAGGACTTTCCCGGTTTTTGGCCCCCTGGCACGGTCCCGTCCCATTTTTGCCCCTCCCCTGGGTTTGCCCCAAGTTGAGTTGGTCCCTGCCTCAGCAGCTATTGCTGCCGACTGCCAGTCTGCCACCAACGTGGCCACTCTTGCAGCCGCTCCTGCTGCGGCCTTTGCAGCCCTCCGGCGCTTCCATTTTGTTCCCTAAGCTGCCCTGCCCGCTCTTCCGTGGCCATGCGCAGGGCTGAGCAGGGGCTCCTGCCCTTCAGGCTGGCTGGCCAATGGCTGGACA
This sequence comes from Sceloporus undulatus, assembly GCF_019175285.1. NCBI lineage: Eukaryota > Metazoa > Chordata > Lepidosauria > Squamata > Phrynosomatidae > Sceloporus > Sceloporus undulatus. The sequence goes on from NC_056527.1 coordinate 19,448,162, forward strand.
GCCCGACCCTGCTGCAGGAGCCTGTGAAAGCTAGCAGGGGGCGGGGCTGTTCCAGCTCCATTCTCCCATTGGCCAGCCAGCCTCCAGAGGAGGAGCTTCTCTTTCCTCCCTGCGCGGGCCCAAGGCTGAGCAGCATGGAGAGGGCTTTACCGGCAAGGTGCTTCCTCTTCTTTTTTTGCCCCCCTTTCTCTTGTTTTTTCTTTTCCTCCTCCTCCTCTTCATTTTTTCCCCTCTTTCTCTTGTTCTTTCTCCTCCTCCTCCTATTCTTTTTCTTCTCCTCTTCCTCTTTCACCCCCTCCTCCTCCTCTTTTTATCTTTTTTCCTATTCTTCTTCTTTCTCCTCCTTTCCTTCTTTCTCCTTCCTTTCTTTTTCTCCTCCTCCCCCCTTCCGCCTCTGCTGCTGCTGCTGTTGTTGTTGTTGTGTGTGCCCAACTCCCTCCTTGGCCAGGCCTGCATTTCCCAACAAGAGGGAAGCCAGGACTCGTGGGGGCCATGGGGGGGGGCTGAGGGGGAGGCTGTGGGATTCTGGGAGCTGGAGTGTGCTGTGGGGACCAGAACCCAAGCCCTGACTCTTTTATAGCTCAAGGCTGTGGAATTCTGGGAGCTGGAGTGTGTTGTGAGGACCAGAACTCAAGGCCTTCATCACTTTTAACAATGATAATGATTATGATGAAGATGGTGATATTGATATCAGCCAGCTTCTGAGACATGCGCTCACTGTTTCTGAAGCCAAGTGTGACTTTCCAAAGTGCCTTTTCTGTATGTTTTTGGTGCTTTGAATTCTAACAAGTCTCCCTTGTTTTGACAGTGATAGTGATGATGATGATGGTGATACTGATATCAGCAAGCCTCTGAGGCATGGCCAATGTAATTTGCTCTGATTTTTACAAACTCATGCGCAGTGAAGAAAAACCAAAGTCCCTTGACCAAGTACACACTTCTGAGAAGTATAGTTGATGCAAGAAACCTGAAACGGCAAATCCACTTCTTGTGAAACCACCTTGACATCATGTTCAATATGCATAGCCATGTTAAACCATGCTAAGTATTAAACCCAAGGGGTTTGGTTATGGAATAAGCCTCTGAAATATGCAAGAGGCAATGTTAAATAAAGCCATGTTCAATGCCCAAATGTATGTCGTGTGTGTTTTGGAATGGAGGGGGGGGTGGTTTGGGCAGAAAGGGGAGTACATTTCTGCCATCTGTCTAGGATTAATGCCAAAATGTCCTTCATTTTGATCATGCCTAAGAAACATGCATTTATATTAACATTTTTTAAAAAATCATCAAATTTTTTCGCGTATCCTCCATTTTTAATCTGTTTTATTTATTTATATACCGGTATTCCAATGATCATAGCGGTGAAGAGCAAGTAAGCTAATTTGCCCCCAACAGTCTGGGTACTCATTTTAGCGACCTCGGAAGGATGCAAGCCTGAGTCGAGCTTGGGCCCTTTTGCTGGTCTTGAACTCGCAACCTTGTGGTTTTGAGTGAATGGCTGCAGTACAGGCATTTAACCACTGTGCAAACGTGTCCTACATTTGAAAATGTTATCCTACATTTGTCCTGGTTTGAAGTTCCTGAGTTATGGCAACCCTAGTTCTAGGGCAAATCAAGCCTGAACTCTCCCCAGAAGACAAAATAACTAAACTGAGACTTGTATTTTAGCCATAACATGGAAGACATGACTCATTAGAAAAGACAATTGCTTGGTAAAGTAGAAGGCAATAGGAAAAGAGAAAAATTGCATTGCAGAGGTTCAACCAAGGTAGGCATATCCCTGAAACTGAAAGAGCTGAGCAGGGCTGTTGATGATATGGTAACTTAAAGGTGTCTCATTTCTAGAATCACCATAAGTCAAAGCTGACTTGGCAGCAGTTAACAACTGTTAAGCCATGCTGGTTCATACTTCTAGAAGCTGAAGTCCTAAACATATGGAGCTTGGAGTCCAAAGGTACCCCATCTCCTAGCACACTGATTCCCCTTCCTGGCAGATCTTGGGAAATGCACTTCTTGGGAAATGATTTATTCCCTTCCCTGGCAGAAGATACAAATATTTTTAAAGACTTAGCTAAAAGCTATGGGCAAGGTTTTAAATCCATGGACATGCTTTTGAAAGGGAAGCAGGAATACAGTAGACTTTTTCACAACTCTGCTACATCTGTGCCAACCAAGCTGACAGTTTATGAAAGAAAGAAAGAAAGAAAGAAAGAAAGAAAGAAAGAAAGAAAGAAAGAAAGTCCCTACCATCATTTCACAAAATAAAAATGCCCCCCTCTTGTTTCAGGAAACCTTTGAGTACAAATTCCTCTTGGATTTAAATATGAACATTATTTATCTGAATTATAATATCCTTTCTTTTAAAAAAAATGTGATATAAATGAGTCACTCTCCGTGTACAATTGATGAAACGCAGCATAATGAAAATCCAGATTCCCTACAGTGCTGCCCAAGTGCTAAACCTTTTTCTGCTCCTTTGAAAAAGGGAGTTAGACATTTGCAATAACCAATCATGTAAAAATATCTAATGCATTGACATTTTACCTTGTGCTGTTGAAGACCAAAGTTCAAGTTTCTTTTGTATTTTATTTATGAGTTCAGACACCACTGTGGTTGAAGGCTTCTTTATGAGGGCAAAAGAAAAGATCAGACTTCCACATCTTTATCTTCATTTTCATTGTGTTCATCCAAACATCAGTTCTGGCCATTATATCTTAGGCTTCTTAAAAAGCAAACCCTCTCCTGAGACAGGCAATGCACTATCCTCTCCGCCCTATCAAGGTCAAATGAAAGAACCTGATATGAAAATTGAATTTCAACTACTGTTTTTACTCAGGTAGGCTCTACTACTTTTGAGTTAGCCTTCACATGCTAAAGTCAATATATGTTCTAGAGAGGGAATACAGTGGGCCCTCAGTATCCACTAGATGTTGCTTCCAGGATCCCACATGGGTAGCCAAAAACATGGATCACTGAGTCCCTATGGAATAGGACAATGGCAGAGACAGCACAAGCCTCATCCACCAAATGTGCATTCCCTGAGTTCTCGTGCCTCTGGAAGCATGTCATACACCCACTTCTGCCTCACATCCCTCTGCAGCCTCACATCTCTGCAATATTGCTTCTCTTTCCAACCTCTCCAGCTAAACAAATACAGTATTGCACATAGTATGTGACTTGTATTGGGTAAAGTATAGTGTTGTGTACAATACTGTAGTTTGAATCTGCAGTTGATCCAAAGCCCATGGATATGGTGGATTCACTGTATGTAGCCTGCTTAACAGGATTGGCAAACAGGAAGGAGACAAAGCTTCTTAGCCCCGAATCTACAACTGTCCCCATATGAGTCCCTGTACCAATGCCTGTAAAAGATCCCTGTAGCTTTACATGCATGAAACCACTGAGAGGTGAAAGAGAGAGCTAGTGTGGTATATTGGTTTGAGCACTGGACTATGACTCTGGAGACCAGGGCTGGATTCCCTGCTCAGCCAAGGAAATCTGTTGGGTCACCATAAGTTGGAAATACCTTGAAGGCACACAACAACAACAAACTGAGAGATGAGGCAGTTACTGTATCTCCTGTCCATGTTGCCAACTAGTACACTCAAACTAGTCCGCTCAAACATATGAACATGAGCTCACGGGCTCCTGTATCATTAATGGTTGTGTAGAACAGGGAATTTCAGCAGATGTTGCTTCTTACTGGTTGTAACAAGAAACACATGATGAAATTCCCTCTTCTATACAACTGTTATTGGTGCAGGAGCTCTCTCCAGTTTTCAATTTGGCATGAAAGTGTGGATGAACTAGGAGGCATCTACCCCACTGGTTGGTCAACAAGCCATTACAGCACATGGTTATATTAATCCTAATGTATGATATGTCCAATATTATTCTGTGTAAGGCTTTAGGAGCAAACACGTCACAAAAGGATGCTGATGGTACCAGTGTATTTAAAGTCCATGACCTGTATATTCTCCACTGCAGCAAAATTAATAGGTGCTTCCACCAGAAATGAGATAAAAGCAAACACCTTCCTGACCTTCATGTCAAGAAGCAACAAGTCAAGCAATGCATGAGACCTACTCAAGTTAGAGTATGTATGGGTGGAAGAAATGGTCCAATCAAGAACCATCCACACTTCAGAGCAGATCAGTAGGTACACATTGTATCCTTTGTTGCCTCTTTTGTTCTGGGAACCCTTATGTATGTTTGTCTGTTGAAAGCCTAGCCTTCGTAGTGCTTAATCAACCAGCTCAAATTCAATCAAGATGACAAGAGTCTAAAGGAACACTTCTATTCATTCTACTAATCAAGCTCTTGATTTTTCTCTTTAACTGCATCCTAAATGCCACCAAAGCTATTATCTCTTTTGTGCTCTTTGCCTTAGCTTTATAAATGCCTTGCCATTCAGCTTCTCTTTGAGAGTTTTGACTCTGGGATGTGATGTACACAATAATCAATTATTTTCCTGGAGTTTTCCAGGAACATTGTTCTTTATGATAAACTCCTAGCACTAGCCTTCCCTAGGGATGCCAAAATTATAAATTCACAAAACTTGGAAACAATTGAACTGAGATAAATTTTTAACCTTTCTTTAGTTAATAATTAATAATTAGCACTAACGATTATAAACATTTGCTCTTAATATTTTAACCTATTAGCATAAACATTAATGTTTCCAAGCTCTTCATTTCCAGATCAAGAGCTTTCCTCCTTTCCATCTTTCTGTCTTGAATGCCCAGACAGAGCCTCATATCCTATGAAGCACTGCATATGGACAATGGGCTGGGATTCATGGATGTTGGGTTACACAGAGTATTATAATGGTTATGGTTTCAGGTGTGCAGTTTCAAAAAACAACTATTTTTATGACATTTCTAAATTTTCCCAGAGTTGTATTTAGAAAGCGTAATTGCAAAATATAGAAGCCATATCTGCTTTATAAGTCTGAGTGTAAACTTACACTCTTACTTCTTGAGCCTAAACAAATAGGCAGATGCAGAAACATCCTGCTATCTTTGCTGCTAACTTTAGCTTTGTTTGACTCGTCTTCCTTCCTAGCATGCTTGTTCAAGTCATCCTTCCCTGTTGTTTGTATTTTGACTACTACTTCCAAGATCACCTATTTCTCTTTTGTTAGAAGGAAACAAAGAGCCGGCCAAGCCACATAAGGTAATCAAAGGCTTTTCTACAGGAAGGGCTAACTCATACAGTGACCTGCTTCCTGTTTCTGGCTACCCAATGGCTACAGACAAACAAAAGGAGCCAAAAAGGAATGAGTCACATAGAAGTCACCCAAAGGTCACAGGAAGGGTGGCATATAAAATAATTTCTTGTTAGTTACTTTCTTGTATAAGTTCCCCCACTCTATGCTATGCTATGGCACCACAATGCAGTGATGCCAATGACATCAAGTGATCCCAAGACATTTCACTGCACTACTGAAGATCTGTCAGTGAATATGGGCTACAAGCAAGAGCCTCCGTTCCCTTTGCCAGTCATTAGAAGGTCTTTTAATCCAACCACCGTGTCATATCCCACTGCACTATCATAGCACTATTATTCCACTTTAATTACTATGGCTGCCTCCTATGGAATTCTGAGAAATTCTAGTTTAAATTTGTGGGTGAAGTCAAAAAGGGCAGCAAGACTAGAGAAGGATGACCATCCAAAGTGTTGTAATGCAGAGCATGTGATTTGGTGGGATCTCACAATTACATAGTAAAGTAAGTCAACATTACACTACCCTATTATAGAGCCATTATTCCACTTTAACAGCTACAACTGTCTCCTGTGGAATCCTGGATTTTATTTATTTAGTTGGTTAGTTTAGGGAGGGCCATTGAGAATTCTCAGCCAGAGAGCTCTTAGGCCTCACTAAACTACAAATCCAAGAATTCCATAGGAGGCAGACATAGTAGTTAAAGTGGAATAATAGTGCTATAATACTGTATGACATGGTGGTTGGACTAGAAGACCCTTGTTGTCCCTTCAATGGTTTTCTGTTTCAGCTTAGTTTACTTGAATTACAAGTTGAGCCTCCCTTATCTGGAATTCTGAAATCCAAAATACTCCAAAACCCAAACCTTTTTCATGGCTGACTGAGATAGACACCTTTCTGATGGCTCAGTGTACAAAAGCTTTGTTTTATGCGCAAAATGATTTAAAATATTGTATAAAATTATCTCTAGGCTATGTGTATAAGGTACTGTATATATGAAAAACAAATAAATATCCTGTTTAGACTTGGACCTCACTGCCAAGATATCTCATTATATCATATAGGCAAATACAGATATTGCAAAATCTGAAACAATCTAAAATACAGAACACATCTGGTCCCAAGCATTTCAGATAAGGGAGACTCAACCTGTATTGTTTTTAAATCTTCTTTTTGCTTCTTATACATACTTACAAACATTTCTCATGTAATGACTTACCATTTTTCTCCATGGGATGTCCCTCTTTATAGCATCTTTCACAGCTTATTGAATTTGCACAAGGAAGTAAAAAAAAGGCAGCAATTACATTGACCTTTAGAGGAGAGAATTGCTGGAGTCATTTAAACTGCTTTGTTGTATTTCAGCAACTGCTTAAGTGGTCTATTCTATCTAATTAGAATATTTGGTCTTTAGTCAGAAGGGTATGATTTCTCACATTTTTCTTTTAGATTTTTTGGTTCCCAGCCAGATAACTGGCATTGCTGTTTTCATTACTAAGCGTGGAAACTGCAAGGCTGGTGATAATGCGGAAACAGGGGCAGCGAGACTACAAAGAAATGTGGAGGGTCATATGTAGCTTTGTCCCATAGCTTAGTTTTACACAGTAATGGAGCCATTAAGATTTCCCTCTTGGTAAGAAATGGCCCCAGTCTTATCTAGGAGCCAAATTTGCAGACAATACTGAAGAAGGTTCAGGTGAAGGTTCTCTGTCAATCTTCCTTGGCATTCTAGTGCCTTTCTCTCATCTGTACCATTTCTGTTGGTTCCCTGATGCAACACAAAACCTGGGTAGTTAAGTTTGGCTTGGTTGGCTATCCCAGATGGACCCATCATCTTTAGTCAGATGAGCTGGGGGAGGATAAAACTTTTCTTTCCAGTGCTGAACCCATATTTGTGCTTTGGACATCTTTCCATTTACCTTTCTTTAATTAATGCTTCTGTTGATTTGTTCAGCTTTCATTTTTTGAATTATACACCTGTCATTTATGGAATCCACACACCTTTCGTGGTTTTCTATAGGGATAAATCCAATAATGGGAGGAGGAACAGCCCAGCATGCCTATCCTAGGCAATTGGATGTCCTTGGGAACATAGGCAACAAGAGTCATGCCCATCTTGGGAACAGATGGCCTTGATTTGTTATCAGATGTTACCCTTACCAAAAAAACAGATGGGGACCACCGGGTGGTCCCCACCAGCTGTCAGAGATACTTCAAATGTTGGGAAATTAGCTTAGTGAGAGGCTTGAGTATCCTTTGGACCAGTATGCATCAGTATATACCAGTACAAACTGTGAGGACTTAATTTAGAAGGTCTTGATTTAAAAAAATATACAGAGTGCAACCCCATTCACACCAACACATCATACAGGGCTAGCTGAAATAGAAATATGAAAAGGGATAGCAGAGTTTCAGGAACTGAAGTAGGGTTATAATTACATGTCCAAAGAAAAACCTGTGTGAAGCTGAAGCAACTCAGACTGGGAGGTCTGAGGGTGACAGAGAATGTAGACAAAATGTGGGCATGTATGTGAGCTGGGCTGTTAGGTTTTGAAGACATATTTATGACTTTAAATTATCCTTCAGCAATGGGTTATCTAGCCAGGTAACAAAAGCTAATTGATTGGTCCCAGAAATCAACAATGGGATTCCAGACTCGTTGATGGTTTTAACAAATGCAGTGATTGGATTGGGATATCCCTGAAATGGGTAAATGGAAAGGTTTGGCTGGGATCACAACAGGAGATAGGCAGAGAGAGACTGGCTTACTGCTTTAGGTGTGAAGAGATCCTTTGTCTCAAGTTTTGAGAGGAAATCCAGACAATTTGGGGGAAGGAAGGAACACTTTAGATTTAATGATTTTGTTAACTTGAATGTGCACATGCCTTGGAGAAGCAATGTCCTTTTTTCCTGGGAACCTGATCTTTAGTGTTCCTGAAAGGTCATCAAACTCTCAAAAACATGTCCAGTCTCCAAATACCTGTATCAGATAGCAAATTATGAGAACCCCCAAATACCTCATGGGGTGTGCAGGGGTGCATAACACTGATGCCAGGGGAACCATGCAGTGGCTTCCACTAAGGTGGAATCGTTTTTCAGGCTATTACCAACAGGTAGACTGGGCAGTGGGATCACGAGTCAGCAGATAGGTTGTCCAACATCTAAATCCAGGTCCAGGTGAAACCAAATCTCTACAACAATAACTAGTAAAGTTGTGACCTGTTGCATTCCATCATTTTGGTATCCATGTTGAGCAATGCTCTTTCCTTTTTCCTCACTGCTGAGCAAGAATTCCAGTTCATTGAGCACATATTAGTTTTCAGTAGGTGAGGAAAACACTGAGATGAAGGGTTTGTCTGTACAGTAGAAATAATGCTGTTTGACACCACTTTAACTGCCATGGCTCCATCCTACAGAATCCTAGGAGCTGTAGTTTTGTGAGGCATCAGCACTCTGGCAGAGAAGGCTAAAGACTTTGTAGAACTACAAATCTCAGGATTCCATAGGCTGGGGCTACATCACTTAAAGTAGTATCAAACTGCCCTTAAGCATGTTGACTATTGATTGGATCATGCTTAATATTTTGTTCCCTGTAAAAGTGTTCAACTAAGCCTGCAAGCCATTTCTTAAGGGCTCCTGAGCAAATAAGCATAGGATTTGAAGGGCACTACTGCGCAGCCAAATTGTGAGATTGAGACCCTTTTATTTGCAAGATAAAGAGCTGGAATGTAAACCATCATTTTCATATCTGTAGGGAGAGAAGTCATATTTAGAAGTGACTTCCTTTTCAGGCTTCCTTAGACTGTTTATTGCAATACAAGTCACACAGCTGGACAAGTCTACAGGTGGCTCAAAATGCATTACAGAAAGTAACTTGGCTTCTACAAGGGAGAAAAGAGACAAGAAGCCGCACTGGGATACAGGTTGTGCCAAGCATTAACACAGCTCACTGGATAGCAGGTGGCTGCAAGTATAAATTTCATGCTAACATATTCATTAGAGCTCTCTCGCCTCGGTCTTCCTGGAATTGTAAAGTGCTGTTGGCACCACCCTAAGCATGCCTGTGCAAAGACATGGTGCTACTTTCCTCAGCAAAGAAAGAAAATGAAGCCCAGATGCACAGAAAAAAGAAAATAGGGGGAGGGGAACCACTTCTGTATTCCTCATCCCTTTCTCTTCACCTTTGCAGAATATCGCTTTAAGGCTGAGACTTTCAAATACGGCTTAATAAGTGACTTAGATATGCAAGCCTGATTCGAACTGAAATTGAAATAGTTTGGAAAATCTTGGTTCCTAATTAATTTATTTATAAGAACCCAGAAGGTGTGTGTGACTGTCTTATGCTAACAAGCCTACTTCTCAGAATTCGACTTATTAAAAACAAGCGCTTGGAAGGCTTAAGCCATTTATAAACATTTGAAAATTTTCATATTTCCTGTATGAGTTCTTTTGTTAAAAATATATTCATGATGCTTTCTTTTGTTTTCATTAATAAATATTTCATAATTGTCCTGAATAAAACTAAGACAAGAGATACTTACACCTCAAGCACAATAGCAAGAAAAAACAAGAAATGATGCCTGAAATATTAGGGTTTTCTTTCCTTGTGAGCTATACAAAACAGAACCATTAATCATTCTATTGACCTAGTTTAGCATATGCTACCTTCCCTGCTAAAGTATTCACATGCAATTAAACCTCCTTGGGACAAAAAGAAAGAGACAAAATTGTGGGGTGCCAGGAGGTAACCACCACACTGAATTAGCTACCTGCACTGTATGTGCCTGCCAGACACCTGTTGACTTATGGCATTCCCACAAATTTCATAGTGTTTTCTTAGGCAAGTAATACTCAGAGGTTGCTTTGCCAGTTCCTTCCTCTGAAATACATTCTATAGCACTTTGTATTCATTGGCAGTCTTCCATCCATGTAGGTATCTTCAGTTGAGTAATTTGAACCAGGAGGGATCAGCAGGTTAGCCTGAAGATTCAAGTTATCTCTTTGAACATGTAAAGCTACCTTAACTCAAGTCAAGGGCTGTACACACCGGCCATTAAGGCCAGCTTGGGGGTGGAGCCGGGGCGTGGCGTACACATGACGGTGCTCCTCCTCCAAAAGAGTGCCTTAAAGCTGTGGTGCTGTGGCTATTGTGCCCTTTCCAGGGTGCCAAAAGCAGCCGCTTTTTGCAGAAAGCCAGATCAGGGCCACAGTGTGCAATTGCCGCAGCCCCGATCCAGCGCAGCTGGAGGCGGCTGCAGATCACCCCTTAGGGGCAGTCTGCACAGCCTCTCAGAAAACACTTAGGGGGGATCCAGACGGGGAGAAAGGGATGGCAAGACACTGCCCCTTTTTGCCCCTGTTGGATGCCGCAGCAAACAAAAGGCACAGCCTCTGGAAGCCCTAAAAAGAACCTGCTCCCAGCGGGTTCTTCTTAGGGCACATGCGTGGTGCCACTGGTGCCCTCATGCATGCTGATGATGTCTCCACGGTGCAGCACTATTTGGATGCTGTGCCCTGCGTACATCATCATGGTGGCCCATATGGATGGGGGTGAGCCTTATGGTGCGGTGAGACTCGGAAGCGTGTGGACACTCCACTCTCCCGAGCCCTAAAATTGTCCCCAGGCCGGTGCTTTGCATCAGTCTGTACCGGGCCTTAGAGCCTTATTGCATTAAAAACAAACCTAGCAGGTAAACAAAGAGAGGAGCAGGTTTATCCTTCTGTCTCCCCATGATGTTGAAGAACTTTCATTCTCTTCCAGTGGTAATAGCATGGGAGAGAGTGGTAAAAATGTCCCTTTTACCAAACAGATTTTTCCAGTTTGGCAAAAGGGACAATTTGATGACCCCCTCCCATGCTTTTACAGCTGGAAGAGAAGAAAAGTGCTTCGGCGTCATGCAGAGACTGAAAGATAAATGTGTTTCTCTCCATTTGCCTGCCAGGTTTGTTTTTAATGCAATACGGCTCATATTCTAACAATTGAGCCTGCCCTTGTACTAACAACTGTATGTATTAACAATAATTCCCTTCAAAATTTCAAGCAACATGTTTCCCAATTTCTTTTGTTTAAAGGCCAAAAGATAAGTTACGTTCATTTAGCAGTGAACAGCTTTCCCTCTTATTTTTATTTATGTCCCAGTACTCATCTGTCCCCAATCTAGATCAGGACCACATTGCAGGGGTCTTTAAATCAAAGGTGATGAATCTCTTTTAACCCAAGGACTGGATTAAATTTCAAGTAAGTTCTTGGGGTGGACATTGCAGTGATGGGCAGGGTATAAAAGGTGAGCACAAAAGAAAAATGTACCAACATATACTAGCTTAAATTTATCACCATTAACTAAATTTATGAGAAGAATTTTCATAAAATTCCATACCAAAAGCTGGGAAACACCAGGCAATGGCAATCACAGGGCTGGGAGTGTGGACATTTGAGAATGCCCTGAGGACTGAATTGGGGCCCTAGAGAGGCCATATTTCATTTCATGGCCTGAAGCCTTCCATCTCAGTCTAAGCCTTCCTTTAACTTAACTGTTTCTTCTCAGTAGTCACCTACTAGGAGACAGAAGCAGGTGGAAAAGGAATCATGAAATCCTACTACCTTGTGTGGCTATTAGGATCAAGGCAAACATAAATAAAAAATGCAGGAACAACTTTATGCTATGGAGTGAAACACAAGCTACACTTTGGTTTTAAGATGTCAGAAGAGCATTCAGTTTGGTGTACTCTGTCTTTATCCTTTATGTTTTTAGTTATGATTTAAATTTAGTTTTAAACTACAGTGGGCCCTTGATATCCAGGATCCCTTGTGGAGACCAAAATCTATGGATGCTCAAATCCCATTATAAACAGTGGCATAGTAAAATAGTATCCCTTATACAAAATGCCAAAATCAAAGTTTGTTTTTTGGATTTATTTTATTTTATTTTGTGAATATTTTTGAACTGTGGTTGGGTGAATCTGTGGATGCAGAATCCATGGATATGGAGGGCTGGCTGCATATGCTTTTAGCACAGCTAATATTCAATTGATTTTTAACTTTTGTAATAGCATATTTTTAGCCGAACATTTATTTAAAAAATTCTCAGCCAGCTTGGGTCCCTTGGCAGGAGAAAGGTAGACTATAAACTGAAAAAATAAATAAGAAATTATTAGAAAGGGATAAAAAGCACACTGGTGACAATTCTGTTTATCCAGCTAGGTCTCTCTGGTTTTCCTCAAAGCAGCTCATTACATCAAAATCTGTTTTTTGAGATGGGATGAGACAGGATGAGAGGGAAGGGTATGTGAATTTACCAATCACCATCAGCTCAGAAAAGTGTGGCAAAGAGCAATAGGGCAAATCCAAGAATGTAGCTTCATATTGACATCCACAGGTGCATTTGTATCAGAGGAAAATGCATGAACCTTAAAATGCTTTTCATAGCTTATGTTCATATTTAATGTTGGCGTGATGATAATTTATCTCTTTAATGGAGAAATAATCAAACAAATATATAATCGGTATTGCACAGTTGGAATGCATGTTCACTGGACAATGGAATATTGACTTCAGTAACAGCCCAAATCCCCATGAAATATTTTTCATATGTCACACATGCAAAAAACAATCCACTCTTTTGTGTCATCTGTTCTGAATTATACATGCAATTGTGGTAAAATCCATAGCAGATCACATGTTATTTCTTGGGATTATTGTTCAATCATTATTAAAACTTATAAGCACTTTCATTTGGCAGATTTATGAAGTCCTTAATTCATATACCTCATTCTACAAGCCTGAGGTTCACTTTGCTTAGCCATTCTCATGACATGGAGAAACAAAGAAGAATTATAATTGGACACATAATTGAAAATGTCTTCCTGGTCCTTAAAGGTGGTTCTAGGCACAGCATTTATTGTGCAATCACTTGCCTCATTTACAGTGTTATAAGGGGAAGGTTCAAACAATAGTGCCTTCCATTTGCAACCCTTCTATTGTTTTTGTTACCTCGTCATTTGATCCATTGTTATTCTTGCCCAAAAAATTCATTAAGGGAGCAAAGACAGGATATGTGTATAATGTATTTTGATTGGTGGCACTCTTTTGATTGGAAAAACTTGAAGGCAGGAACATTGGACAGAATCCTGTGAGTGACGTATACGGTCGTAATGTAAAATTGCACTCATGCATGTCTTTTAGTGATCATTTCAGAAGGAGGTGTTTTTTGTGCATTAATCCACCCAGTTCCCACAGAAACTACCTGCCGTGGGGAGGGCAGGCAGACAGCAAAGTGGTGTCATTGGAGCTTATCATATGGATGAGCAAAGCAGATTGCTCCTGTCCTTAGCCCATGGTATTCGCGTAATCAGGAGGAAGGTTATCATAGCCCTGCAAACTTATCCCATTCTTGTCCCATCTGTAAAGAACTAATGGATCTGTCTTTTGGTATTAATGGGAGTTTCTTTTTACCAAATGACAAGTCCATTACCCTTTATTGACAGAAGAATAACGGATTAAGTGTGAGGGGGTGTGATAATTTTCTCCCCAATGACGCTAATACCACAGGTTAAAGACAGGAGCAATCAGCTTTGCTCCTATCTGATAATCTCCTCTATTTCTACAGCCACATGAAGACATCATCATCCTCTGGGACATGAGGTAGCTTCTGCCAGATCAAGGCAGCTGTCTGCAGGGCTGTGAGGGACTGCACTGCTGCTGGCAGAAACTGCTCTTCTTGGGTGGCGGGAGCGATTGCAAGGAGGAGGAAGAGGATGACGACAAGGAGGACTGCTAGGAGAGGGAGGAAGAGGAGGGAAAAGGCAGCAGCAGTGGCAGCTGCAACAGCACTGGGTAGGACTTGGCTTTCTAGAAGGGGGGACTCCCTGCTCTCGGTCAGTTAAACCCCAGCCTGGCAGGAGCCCCCTCAGGGACTCCTCTAGGCATGATTAGTAATTAAGAGTGGCAGGGCCATGTGCACATACCACTATTGGGGACAAAAGGGGTTTGCCATTCACAGATGCTGAAATCCGCAGATGGCAAGCCCGCTGATAATGAAGTCCCACTGTATAACAATCCCTGAAAAAGTACAATTGGTGGCAAGACCGAAATATGTTGGGCTTTTTCAGAAATTAAAGTTTTTGGACCCATCACACATCATGTTTGTCTCCTTTTATTCTTTTACTTCTGTAAGCTGCCAGATGAATTCCTATGTGGATACACTGTAAATTTCTTTTAGATTTAAAATAAAAAGTGTGTGCATGGGTGAAAGGACTTGGGCCCTGCCAGCTTTCCTCCCAGCACTCTATTGTCCAACCATTTTTCTGCCCAAACCAGTTGACTTCCAGGGCACATTAGATGAAAACCCAGAACTCAGGGAGCTGGGAGGTCTCTCCTCATCCATTGACAGGAACAGGGACAGTCCTGATTAATCCTCTGTTGTCTCACTTCTTTGTCTGTGTTTAAAATAGACCAGTTTCTTGCTCTTCCTCCCACTTTCCCCTGTTATCCTCAGCCTTCAGTTTCTGCAGAGTTTAAAATGCAAAATTAGTTTGCAAGCAATTTACTATGTGGGGCGTTAAGGAGAGGAAGGGAAAATCCTTCCCTGTAAACTAAGACAAAGCAAACTGCTGTGGCCTCTACTACCCTGTCTGTTTTTCTACCTTAATGACTTTTATTATCTGGACCACACTCTAATGTTGGTCGCATGTGTCCTGATTATAAAACACACTAAAATCTATAGATTTTACTTCAACAAGTCTCCTTTTTCACCAACATGTACAGTCTGTGGAATGTCCATTCAAGTAGGTGAAAGATGAGACTTGTTGAAGTAAAATACATAGATTTTCGTGCAATATATATGTGTCCTGGTGATGCTGATAACCTTAAGGACACTGAAAAAAGAGGATACTATGAACCTAATGACCACTGCATATTCATGAAAGAAGGAGCACTAATTCATAAAAGTAGTGAGGGGAGGAAATAGGTTATAAAGGCCTGCAGATGGAGAACACATACATTTAATAGCTAGAGCATCATTCTTTTAAGGCAATCATTGTGAATGTTCTTCCTAGTTTTGAAGAAAATCCAGATTCCTTTAGATCTGTAGAAAATTGATGAAGCCATTATTTTTAATGCTGGAGAAAGAAAGATTTGCTTTGGAATTCTGGAGGAAATTGTTACACCTGGAAACCAATTATATATCAGTTAGGAGTATGTCCTGTTTGTTTCATGTATGAGTTCCCAAATTGTTTCCAGGAGAATTCACACATCTATCACTCATGATTAAGGTATAATTTTGAAATGGTTGACTTGGCCTTTTATAAAATAAAGAGAAAGTATGATGTATATACAATTGTTTGGAATCTATTTTTACTCAATGATAACCAAATGTTAATTTTGAAATACTTATGGTGTGATTTATCTGATTACACATGATTATTTTCATATGTTTCAAGTGCATTTCATGTATTTTTACAAATATATATTTAATGAGTGACATTCCTATAGTTTATATAAATGGCTCTTTACATATTTAGTACTCCCAACCATCAAAGGCTTTCCTTCTTCCCTCTGGGCTAGTGAACTCTTGTTTTGGACAAATGCTGATATATTTTCTACATAACAGGAAAGCATAGTAATACATTTGTAAGTGGAGGGGGACACATAGTGGCCAAACATGAGGAAAAAAAGTAATCCCTGCAAGACAAGATTTCTACAGAGAGTCAGCGAAATGAATCAAATCCCATCTGATCTTGAAGACTAAGCAGTGGCAACCCTAGTTAGTACTTGAATGGGAGACCGCCAATAAATACCAGGTGATTTTGGTTATATTTGCAAAGGGAAGAACTGCTAAAACTATCTCAAGATTATTCCTTGCTGAGTATTCCTATGAAATTCATGGGCTTTCCATAAATCAACAGGTGATCAGAGGCACATAAATAGTGTGTGTGAGTGTTGGACTAAGTCCCTGGGAGACCAGGCTTTGAATCCACACTAAGGATTAAAAACTCACTGGATGGTATTGGGCAAGTCACACTCTCTCAGCCCAATAGGAAGACAATGGCAAATCAACTCTGAAGAAATCTTGCCCAAAAAAACAACAAGAACACTGTGATAGTTTTAAAGTCAGTGTTGACTCGAAGGCACATAACATAATATTCCAGACATTCCTGATTAGAAAATCATTTGCTTTTATGGCATTTGTATTTATCCTTCCTCTACTGACCTTGAGTAGTGTTCATCAGACTGTATAGCAATAAGGAGCTGTTGGACCAGTAACCCTCAGCCAGCATGGCCAGGAAAAGTAGTATCTATCACAGCAACTTCAAGTACTCTCTGGCCCTTACTGAACAAAGAGAGCTTTAAGCCTGCTAGCATAATGCTGTTTCTGGGATACATGTGGCCATGCAAATATCAGAGAGGGGTCAGGAGTGCAAAAGTTATTCATGAAGAGCACACTAGCTGTGAGAGGATACAGCACTTTGCTTTTGCCTGAGCCCACTGGGAAGAAAAAGATTGTTCCCTCTTCTTCCTTCCTTCACACTGACTTAATTAAGTGCAAACCATTTTTGCACTTTGAACTCAGATTACAGCAACTGAAGTAAGCTGAGGACAAACGGGGAAAGTGGGAAGAGGCGAGAGAAACTGGGACATTTCAAGAGCAGCTAAAAAACATGGGACAATAAAGGATTAATCAATACTGTCCCTGTGAAATCGGGACAGTTTAAAGGTATGCTGTTTTCTAACAAATATTATAATTTGTTAAAGACAGTCACTGTTCAAAGGCGCCAATAACCTTTCAGTTTAACTATGACAGTGAATTGATAGTTAGGTTCAAAATTGTCCTTCAAAATTGGCTGCTGTGGAATGGCTGGGC
Source organism: Sceloporus undulatus (assembly GCF_019175285.1). Lineage (NCBI taxonomy): Eukaryota > Metazoa > Chordata > Lepidosauria > Squamata > Phrynosomatidae > Sceloporus > Sceloporus undulatus. Next base: position 19,465,244 of record NC_056527.1, read on the forward strand.
AAGAGTTTAGAAACTCCTGGCAGCATCAGTAGTTCCGTTCCCTTCCCTTCCATTCCCTTCTGTTCCATTCCATTCCTCCGAGTGCCATGCAATAAGCTCCATAATTTTGACTTTTAAATCATATAGCATAGAAAGCACCTTTACCCATAAATACATTGTTGCTGTTGTTAGTTTGGACTCATGACAACCCTGTGGGTGAGACATCTCCACAAGTCCCCCTGTCCTCAGCCTTTCTGCTCAAGTCCTATAGGCCCAGGCATGTTTATTCCCTGATCAAATCTAACCATCTGGCATGTGGTCTTCCTCTCTTTCTACTGCCTTCCGCCTTTCCTAGCATCATTGTCTTTTCTAATGATTCATTTTTTCTCATGACGTGACCAAAATACGACAGCCTCAATTTAGTCATCTTGGCTTCCAGAGAGAGTTCTGGCTTGATCTGTTCTAGAACCCATTTTAAAAACTTAATAATACTTTTAAAAACAGTTTTCCCCCTTTACTTCCAACAAACAACAATCTCTAATGCAACTCATACTTTTAGTATGCCCTCCCACCTTTCTCACTTACTTCTTGCACAACAGCTCGTGAAAAAAGGGGCACGTGGCTGGCCTTCACCTTCAAGTGTGACCCTTCCTCTAGCTCCTTCCTTTGTTCAAACTAAAAAAAAAATATTCCTTTTACTTAGTGTCAAAACACACCCAGTACAGGTTGAACCTCCCTTATCTGAAATGCTTAGCACCAAAAGTGTTTTGGATTTCAGATTTATTTATGTATTTATTTATTTTTGATTTTGGAATATCTGCATATACTGAATGACCTATCATAGAGATGTGATCCAAGTCTAAACATAAAATTCATTTATGTTTTATACACTTTAAACTAACATCCCAAAAATTTTAAACATAATATTCTTAATAAATGTGTGCATGAAACAAAGTTTACGTACACTGAATCATCAGAAAACAAAAGTATCACTATCTCAGCCACCCAAGAAAAAAGTTTAGGATTATGGAGTATTTCAAAATTTGGAATTCCAGATAAAGGAGATTCAACTTGTAATGAATAACAGGTAGAAAGCTGTTTTCCTTACATTGAAAAGTAGTAAAAGTAGTGGTTACAGCACCAATTGTAATAGGCCAAAAATAATAATTTCAGCTTATTACTGCAAACAGTAAGTAGTTGTCAAACTAATTAATTGCACTAACATGATACTACCAAGGTCTGGTTCCACAACACCATTAACTCATCTCTAATCCAGTACTAACCCCCACACCAGAAAATGAAGCACTCAGAAATGCTACTTTTTGGACTACAATTCTCAGATTCAGAGAGTTGTAATCCAGAATGTAACTGCACCATACTCTGCACCACATTGGCTATTGCTATCTATAGTGAAATGCTTGTCTTCTACCAAGCACATGGGTTTTCTACATATTCATACTATGTAAGAAAAACTAAAGGAAACACTATTAAACTACCTTTTTTTTAACCTCATGCAGGAAGGACCTTTATAGACTCTGGACATTTTTCTTTATGCTTAGCTTTTGGGCATGGCAGTTTTAAATGTGTGTATTATGACAAAGTAACTGATTAATTTTAGACAAAAATAAAAGAGAACTGATTGATCCATTATGGTGGAAAGAATCAGATTAACAGTAGGGTAATACTTTTGTTGAGATTACAATAAAAAAAGTGCTAAACAATTTACCATCTTTTCATTGATCCTAATAAATGTTTCAGGTAATTTTAGCAAACCATTTTGAGGGCAAACCACTGTAAATATTGGATTAAGATCATTATTTTGGTAACCTGTCTTTCCCATATATAACACTAGATGGCACACAATAACTGTAGGTCAGTAATCCAGAAGTGTGGGTGTATAAAAGTTGGCTGTTGACTTATGGCGACTCCATTAATTTCTTAGTGTTTTCTTAGGCAACAAAAAGTCAGAGGTGGTTTTGCTCATTCCTTCTTCTAAAATATAGCCTATAGTACCTGATATTTGTAGTAATGAAGGAAATATCAGAGAATAGCAAATATTAGCTGGAATCCAGCATCGTGTGCCTGGCATGTAACTACATCTCTATAGATATATGTGCTGATGGTAAACACCCCTCCCAAACCCACCTCTTAAGCCCCACAGCTCCTACAAAACAGCTCTTTCTCTGTCATTGGAAAGCTGGCAGTTCAGTAGAGCTCCATCCAGCTATTTTCTTTTAGCTGGACACATTGCAATAACCACTTACAGGAACCTCCGGGGTCCTCAGAAGGTCCTTACAGATCCATGCAGCTACAGGAAAACATCTGTACACATCTCCACTAATCCCTCATGCTCCAAAGACATGTAAATGGCTATGTTGGGAAGGCTGCATTACTTACAAGGTGAGTTTGTGAGGAGGATTTTGGTCATTATATGGTGAAATTCATGGGGTCGCCATAAGTCAACGGGTGACTTGAAGTAAAAAAAAAATCTGATTTCTGCAATTCTGAGTTGTGGTGGCATGTCTTTTATTGTTGTTAACTGCCCTCAAGACAATCTCGACCCATGGCAACCCTGTGGATGAGACATCTCCAAGACTCCCTGTCCTCTATTTTTCAGATTAGTTTCTTTAAAATCATACCCATGACCTCCTTAATAGAGTTCATCCATCTAGCATTCAGTCTTCTTCTCCTTCCACCTCCCTACACCTTCCGTAGCATTATTGTTTTTTCCTATAAGTCGTGCCTTCTCGTGATGTGTCTGAAGTACGACAACCTAAGTTTTGTCACCTTAGCTTCCAGGCAGATTTCTGGCTTGATCTGTTCTAGGACCCATTTGTTTGTCTTTTTGGCTGTCCATGAGATCCTCGGTGCTCTCCTCCAGCACCACATCTCAGATGAATTGATTTTCCTCCTATCTTGTTTCTTAATTGTCCAGCTCTCACATCCATACATGGTAACAGGGAATACAATGGCTTGTATGATTCTAACTTTTGTGCTCAATTGTGTATCTTGTATAAGTCCGATTTACATGATTGTAATTCACCAACAGGATTAGGACCATTGATGTGAGTCTTACATTGAGAAGTAAACCTGCCTTCACTAACCAAAGCCGACATTTGCTTGAAAAATTTCTAATCAACTGATCGCACCAAATTAGTGATGGGGTGTTCAACTAGTGGCCTTGCATGTGGTGTTTTCTTCATTTTCTGTGCAAAAAACAGGTATGGGGTGTGTGGCACACATTTTTCTCCACACAATAATCCCTCCTGAATAGTTTGGGATGTTTTCATACCAGGAGAAAAGTCTCACTGCTTTATTATTATTATTCTCCTCTGTGTTTCTTGACCATTAGGAAACCTACTTAATAATCGTAATTTTTTTCTATCCCCAATGTACAGTATAATGTACAGTATGTGTTGGATAAACTGAACGGGATACATTTGTCAAAACTGTGTGGGTACAAGCAATGCAGTTGTTACTGTGCCTGAATGGGCACCAGAAAAGTGTATGGAGACTCCATGACAAAAGTGGCCCTATCACTACTGGCATGCATCCCTGCTATCTTGCTTAACTGGAGACAATTTGTCAGAAACAACTTGAAGGCATACAAGGCCAAAAAACAGAGAGAGAAAAGCCACTTTCTATCATGAAGTGATGGTTTCTCCCAATGTCAACCTGATGCACTTTTTAAAAATGATACTATGCTAATATTTAATATATTTATTTCATCAAATAATGTTCCCGGCCTCAGAATCTCAGGATCTCCTCCCTCCTCAGTAATGTCTCCAAAGCCCCCCTTTTCTTTCTTTAGAACTGAAATTGCAGTGGTTTATTGGTTGGTTTTATTTTGTTTAATTTATTGTTGGTTTAACTAGTTATTGTGGTTTTAAATTAGATATGCAGTTTAATAACTTTTTAAGGGGGGAGGGAAACATATTGTTTTTATGCTTTATGTTATTTTAATGTTGTAAACCGCCTGGAATGGTTCACCACAGGGCGGTATATAAATAAAAATTTATTATTATTATTATTCTCACTGCTGAACTAAAAATACACACAATTACAATGACAAAAAAACCTCGCATTTAAAACAGCAGCTGCTCTGAACAGTAACAATGATTGTCTCACTATTGCAGTGTTTTTTAAACTCAATATGATGCTAGGGTGTCTGATACAATCCATGCATTGTGTTTAAAAAAAATACCCCATGCTTCTACTGTTATAAATACCCCTCTTGTGTAATGCGTATATGAAAGAGTTCTTTCAAGACTCTATTAAGTCACTGAAGGGGATACAAACTGAGCACTGAGTGAGGAGTTACAGTACATTTGCTCTAGCGCTGTGTATGAATCACTTTCACTGGCAATGTATCAGAGCCTTTAGATATATGATATGATCCTAGTGAAAGCCAATAAAATTCTCTAATCATCATACCTTGGGGAGAGCATGGATCTTTTTGTAAGTACCTCCTCTATCCAGTATTGTTGATTTATAGCATAAATAAAAAGCAATAGAATGCAATTTACTTTGATCATTACTAACTTCTAACTAAGTAAAGAATGAGTGAGGGGATATCCAACACACTTGGGGTTGGCAGGGGGATAAATTTGGGCTCAAGGCAGTAAACTGCATAACATTTTGATTTTATGTCCTCCAAAACTAGATCCTTCAAGATAATAATAATAAACCAACATATTTTAAATGGGCACAACATCTAGTTCCACAAGATGTAGCTGTGTTAAACTATTATAGCTGTAAAAGAAGCTATAATGCAAAGAATTTACACAGAGATGGAATTGTGTGCTTTATAGCCAAGGTAATGCAAACTACAAATCCTAGGATTCCTTAAGATGTAATCATGACAGTTAAATTGAAATCAAACCATTATAATTTGTTTAGTGTGGAAAACGCCAAAGGGCATGTCTACACAAGCTGGTTTCCCTCCATCGTCATGGTGACCTGTCCACACAATGCAGGACCAAATCTCCAATTCAAATGTGGACTATCTTCACAATAGAATAGAGGGCCATTCGCTGCTGAATCCCTCCATCAAACCAGTATAAAATAATTCACATTTTGCTCTGGATTCTGAAGTGGTGCTGGGAGACTGTGTATGCATGCTTCTCCCAACAATGATGCCACTGGTGTGAGCCACACTCTTTGCAGTCACAATGTGATGCCCATCCATGTGATTGATGCTGGGTGCTGCTTTTCTGACCTCAAAGGGAATTATTTGCATGAGCAGTGGCACAGTTGGACATGTGTAGGAAGCTGTCTGGTGTTGCTTTGGAGTATAGAAGTAATGGGGCAGCTCCATGGCCAGAATACTCCAGGAGCAGCCTGGAGAATTCTGGCCAGTGTAGATGAGCCCAAAGCCCCTCTAGGGGCAACACCCATAAGTGTTGCTGATCACTTCTTATTTCTTACAAAGGCTTTTTCTGATCAAGGAAAAATATGTTTAAAAAACAGATTGAGCATATTCTCTCCCCAATTACTTGCATGATTTGCTATTTGGAATCATGAGAATTGTGGACAATGGAGCTGGAAGGGTGCTTGTAATCCACAGGGTCTGATGTGCAAAAATGGCCTCCAGACTCTTAGAAGGTGCCGTCTTCTGCTCTAAAAGCATCATCAGCAGAAGAACAAAAGAAAAGTGGAAACCTGTTACTAACAGCAGTAAAGAATGATTTCTTAGGGCTGAACTCTAACACATGTTACATGTTCAGTGGAACAAAGGAATACAAAAGCTGCAATGAAGAATAATTTGATTTGGGAAGTACATTTGTGATCAAGGCAACAGAGTCCTGCAACACTAATCAGATTTGGCATCAGTAAGCATGGTATTTGAGACTAGATAAAAGACTGGATATAATTACATATGCCAATGTAATACATTGGACAGAATGCAGAAGGACCTCTTGGAGCATTACGTGGCTTGGCTTAGAGTTCCAAGGCTTTCACACCTGGCACTAATATTTGTTTTGAACTTCCCTTGTACTATTTTGTATATATCGGTCATGGTGAGCCCTACTGTTAAGCAGGCTGAGGAAAAAGCCTCAGCAGGGAGATACAGTTCAATGCCCATTTCTCCTGAGCCCCATGATCTTTCTCTTTCTGTTGGAGGAAAGAGTTATATGTGTTAGGATGGAGTGGTGGCTAATAAACTGAGCTGGGGTCCATCTCCCTGTTATGGCAGATTCCTCCTGCCTCAGTCCATAAACTGTCCACTTCCCATTTGAAAAAGGCCCCCAAAGTTGAGATAGCTCAGTGGGCACCCAAAGCATGCCCAAATATGTCCTCCAGCCCCTGGAAGATGCAAAGAGCATTTTAAAGTGGAAAAACTGAGGGTGCCCACCCTTGTTGTAAAGCGAATATTTCTGGATCCTGATTTGAGACAACTAGCTAAGCAAACCATTTCTGGTTTGTTTACAGTGTTGTAATGGACAGAGTAGGAGATTTTCAGAGCAGGAGTGATGGCATCATTTCCCTGAATACCAAGTAATGCTTGGAAATAATACCAATAAAAGAACTAGTGACTTCTAATTAATTCCCTCTTCTAGTAACTAAGCCATAACTGAGTTACATTATGATAATTAGGGATACCATGACTTCTTTTCCAATGTAACTACAAAGGGTTAATGTTACTTTTATAGTTATAGGATATGGCCCCACAAAATAGGAGATGGGGGGTTGGTTTAGGGTCTGATTTATTATTTATTTATTTATTTATTTTACTGTAACTTGATGTGTTTTATTGTTGTAACCCGCCCGGATTCTCCGTGACTGGGCAGGCTAGAAATAAATCTATATTATTATTATTATTATTATTTCTTATGGTTTAAGTGCTGGCCCTTGCTGTGCTTTGTGCTCTGTTAAGGCATTGACAAGGTTGCCAGTAGATGAGTGTTTCTTGTGTTATTTTTAGTAAACTACTTATATCCAATTAGTTATCCTTCAGATTCAGTGAAATTGTTATTTTTTCCTCTGTCCAGGCAAAATTATAAATGTAACCTTCTTGTGCAAATGTTGAGAGAAATATTTCACTGGTGTCTGATTTTCCATAAACCATGACAAAATGCAAAATATAACTGGAGTTCTGAAGAACCTAAGGCAAATATTCCATTAAACTTGGGGGGGGGGGTTGCATTTTACAGTTGTTTTACTAATGGTTTAGAGTGGTCAAGGGTGAAAATCCTATGAATAAAGCCAAAGGGCATCCCAGCCATTTACTGGCATGTCTACTCAGACTTGTTGTAGCTTGTGCTGCAGAAAAACAAAAATGATTGCCTTTGAAATAGTTGACATGAACATACAAAGTTGCTTATACAGAGTTAGACTACTGACCATATAGCCCAAACTTGTTTGTTCTGACTGGTGGATTTCACAAATTCTGCTGTCTGCATTTTTTTAATGCAGAGATAAATGAATTCCAGAAATCTGGGGGCCAGTTTTCCATCCTCCCAACCCACTAGAAACTGATGCAGCCCCAAAAATGCAGGGAAAAGAATCAAATCCAGTAGTAGCCACAGATACATTCCAGTTTTATGGCAAGGATTGTACAAGGGGTTTGAATCATGCTTTAATGCAATGGTGGGCCTAAAGTGCTCATGTGGCCCTTTATTCTCCCCCTCCCACATTTTGTTTGTTTATGTTTGAGTTTGGGCCAAAAGAGGCCTTTTAGAGAACCCAGCTTTTTTCACTTGGGCTTTTAGGGCATTTTTTAAAAGAGAAAATAGAAGTGACTAGTCATTTCCAACTTCTTCTTTTTTTAAAAAAATCCCCCCCCCCCCAAAAAAAAAAGCCCAAGTGGAAGAAATTGCATTTAGAGATCAATGGCACTAGAGGTGTGATTTGCAGGGGAGTAACAGTTTGTAGGACTGTCACTCATGAATGTCCTGCAGAGGGCAGAAAAATGGCATCTGGACTTCCACTTTGCTCATCTCTCTCTGAAGCCTGAATCATTGCTTTGGAGTCTTCCAGGAGTAGAAAGACTATCCTTTTTTGCTGATTGGTGGGTGTGTTTGTTACTATAAAAATTACTATTATCCAGGATCCTCAATACATTCCACCCACTGTAGGTCTTGAAAGCAAATGTTAACATTTGCCTGTAGTCTTTATTTAGTAACAGAAGGAACCAGAACCTTTTCTGTAGTACACAAGTTGACATTTAAAAGAAATAAAAAGTCAATTTTGATAGTAAAAGCAGCACATGACTATTAATAATAGCAGAGCATGAGGCAGGGTTCAAAATCCCTGCACAGCTATTATCTTTTTTAAAGCATCCTTTGCATAAGCTTTATATCCAAGTAGTTGTCAGCGTTCATGGGTTTCTGGTCCACTGAACTGTACACAGTCTTCTTAGTGTATAATGCTAAGTCTATCGGTGTTACCCAAAAAGGTAGGGGGACTTGGTGTCCCCACCAAAAATGGCAGCATCTTCTTAGTATTTGGGGGAAATTTATTAGCTCAAAAAGAGGCCTTTGAGAGGTGTGTAACTTAAGCGCGGTGGGTCACCTTTGTATACCAGTACTAACTGCAAAGAGACTCTGGTTTCAAGGAGTTTTATTTAAAAATGTGCAAAGGTGTACACAAGCACATAAAACTAATGAACTCTCACATACCATACAAGGTTAACAGAAAGAAATGTGTGAAAGGCTAGATAGCTAGAAATCAAACCTTAGAGGGAGTGATAATTCCAAGTCCTGAAGAGAGGGTTCCACAGAAAACAGAGAGTGGCTCAGTCATAGTTTGAGGGCTATACAAAGAGTAGAGCTCCAGTCTGTATGAAAAAGCCTCGGTCTGCAGCAGCAAATAGGACATGTGTGGAGCTGATATTTATATGAATGTTTTGGTTGTGTATGTGTTAAGTAATTGTTTATGTAATTGTTTATGCATTTTTGTAAACTGCTTTGATCTGTTGGAAAGGTGGTATATAAATAAAAATTATTATTATTATTATTATTATTATTATTATTATTATTATTATCCTGTTTTGGACCTCAGGGTGCTTGGTTCTGTCCTGCAGTGTAAGAAAGACCTGATTGGTCTTCCCATGGAATGGACAATAGGATTCCAGAACTACTGATGGTTTTAACGTAGGAGTGATAAAACATTGATTGGATATGAGACAACCCCTGGATGGTTGGGTAGGAAGGAGTGAATAGAGACACACCACAGGAGGTGAAGGAAATATGGTCTTTAGCTGCTTTGTGATGTGACTCACTCAGTCTCTATTGTGAGTGGATACGTGGAAAGCTTGGGGGAGGACAGAATAATCAGCAAACCCATTTAATCTTTATTTAGTGCTATATATGTCTTCCACATGTCTTCAAGTCAGTGTGCCTTTCCCATGTGAAACTTCCTAGTGTTGCAAAGGTTATCGTGGCTTCTTAAAAACATGCCTGACAGTAGATATCACATATTGTATCTTGTAGACTCCACCAAGTGCACCACAATTTTAGTTCAGCACTGCTTCTGAATGTTCTTCTATATGATCTAGATTAGGAGTGGGAGCTTTTAACTTACCAGTGTTTGAGCTATGGGTGGGATTAATGGCAGTTCGAAGCCAAATCATCTAGATAGCCAAAGGTTCCTCCGCCGTCACCACCGCTGGTCAATCTGCTGATTTTTTTCAGTTTTATAGCAGCCTCACTAAAATGAATAGGACTTGTTAATCAGAACTCTCTCATTTGAATCAGAACAACTCACATCTTATTGCTTTCAATAGGACTAGTCTACATGGGACTAACAATAGATCTGGCCTATAGTATACATAATAAAATAATTTCAAGAGGAAAAACAAAAAAGGGAATGATCGGCAACTCCATGTATTTTCAGCATGCACAATGTTATTCAGCTCCGCTCCCACCACAACCATAGATTTACAGAAAATACAGTGGCTTCAGAGGATGCTCAAGAAGAAGCCACTGTGGAAGCATTCTGACATCTTTCCTGGGATGTGTTGGCACTAGGAGGCAGATGTTGCTAGTATGACTTAAGATGACTGAAGAAATTACTACTTGATCCTTGCAACACTTTTTGATTCAGAAAGTATCAAACTAAGAGACTAGGCAGAAGTGGAGGAAAAATTCTGCTTGTACATTCTGCATGTCTGTGTGAAGACATCTGTAAAATGCTAGGGTTTATCTAACATAAGCCATCATGCTGCCTTTGACATCCAAGATAACAGTCCTATCCATGGGATTTGCTCAATATCTTTACCAAAAGTGTGTGTGTGTGTGTGTGTGTGTGCATGTTTACAGGGAACATAAATCAAATGTTCAGGAAAATACAGGACTGGTTAAAAGCTGCTTTGAGGGACAGATATGGCAGTGCACTCTGGATCATGTCTTCTAGGGAGAGGGTCACAGAACTATGTGAGCAGAGTGTTATGTTATTCTCATGTGATGTAGGATTCTGACTATGAAGGTTTATTTTTAAAAAGAGCTGGAGCAAACATTTTGTTTTACATGTTTTTCCTCAATACTGGTAGATGGTAAAGATACTAACTCTTCCAGTCCTTTTCACTGTATAGTGCAGTGACATTTTTAGCTTTACATTTTTAGTGCAGTTCAGGGATGGTTCCAAATTGCTTTCAGCAACTCACTATAAAACTACACCATCACAATTAGAAAGTATTATTTAAACATTTGTGGCTTAGATGCAATATTTATTTAGTTTAATAGTTTCCCGTGGAGTTTAGAATTCAATTCTAGACTTTTTATTGCTGCAGGCATACTTCTGACCGTGAAGCTCCTTTTTTCAAAACCCTTTTACTCCCACTCAGTGCCCTTTTCCTACTTGTCTTCTATCTAGCTAGATGTTCTTAGGAGCATCAGCATCAGGAAGATGTTGAAGGAGGGGTGGAAAAACAGGTCAGTTTGCAGCAGTATGTCTGAAGCAATAAAGCCTATGCTTTATCAGGGAGATTAAGGGAATGTTTTTACTATTGCCTATGTTATTTGTCTTAATTTTACTGTTACCCGCCTCGATCCTCAAAAAGGGAGAGGCGAGATATATTATTATTATATTATTATTATTCCAAAAAAGAGGGAATTATACTTGTCCCTCCATATTCACTAGGGTTAGGGGCACAAGACCCCCATGAATATGGAAAAACCGCAAATAACAAAAGCACCATGTTTTTACCTGAGAGGACACCTCTCTAGGAATCTCTAGGTCCTCCAGTGCAACTCTGTGGTCAACATCCGACAGACACTGACACTGCACTGGAGGAGCTACAAATGCCTAGTAGAGTATTCTCTCTAGGAATTTCTAGGGCTTTCAGAGCAACTTATAATTAAAGTTAACCATAGAGTTGCACTGGAGGACTTAGATATTCCTAGAGAGAACATATTAATCAAATCTGTGAATAATCAAAGCTGCAAATATGGAGGGATGAGTGTATATTCCATCTTGACCCTATTTTAATTGTGTGTGCCTCCTTAAAACAGGCAAGGTAAATAGCAGGTGCTTCTAGAATCCTTTACTGACCATGTGTGGACAGCACAACAGACAGAAAAGAGGAGAACAGATATGCCTGCCGCACCAGTAAGTTTAAAAAGCACAGATCTCTATGTTTTGCCACCAACTGAAAATCGTAAGAAAAGGGGGGGAGGTTATCTCTGGATACATTTTGTAAGAAGCCTTCCAGTGATCTCTAGAAGATTTAAAATATTTTTGTTTATTCATTCAAGGCTTCTTACCTGACCTGGTTGTTTCAGTTTACATGTACATATTTTTAGTATTGAATAAATCATTTCCTGAAAAACACCGAACTGCTCTTCTTCTTTGTGGTATATGAACCCATCCTTATTCTTTCCATGTTAACTCTGCCTCTGGTACCAAATTTTCTGTTGAAGAAGTCAGTAATGTCCAGGAACCCATCTCCTTTATTAACTTGAGTTTTGCTTGCACTCAGTTTCTTCATCCAAGATTGTCCAGTCTTTCTAATGGCATCAAAGCAGCTAGCAAATGGCACATAGACAAGCCATGATTTCTCTTCCTTATGTTGGAGCACTGTCCACATAAAAGCAACTTGGTCAATGGCATCAAAGGAATCAAGGAACATTGTGATATCGTAGATGAAGAAAGTGATTGCAAGAGATCAGAGGATGTGAAGAGGAAGTTCAGTAATGCTCACACAGGGTGTATTATCACAAAGAAGCAAAAAAATAATAATAATAAAATAAAAGGAGTTATTTTTGGAGTTTCTAAATTTTGTCTCAAGGGGGAAAGACCCTTTACATTTCCCTAAGAGAAGAAAAAGGACAGACCAGTTGAGTAAACACAAAGACTGGCTGAACTGCAAGCGTTAAGGTCCAAGGTCACTTCTAGCTTCCCAGCCGAAATAGTATGCCAAACATATGGCTCCCTTGGCTGCAGCTGAAGTGGGATGCTTCTGTCATTAATTCAAATACAAAGAGGGAATACAGCCAAGCTGAGCAGCTTGGGAGAAGCCAAGCCCAAACCCAAGAAACATTAAGGCCAATTTGCATTGCAATTTCTCTCGTTCCTTAAATGAACCTGTTAACTTAAAGCTAATAACTGTCCTTGTTGTTTATTTTTAATTTAGGATGCTTCCAAGCCAGGCTTTTATTGTGTAATTGTCCTGCCTAACTCACAGACTTTTATGGGGTCCAGATGACATAATATTCCATGTGTAATCATCCTCATGCCAAGTTTTGCTACTCCTTCTATATTTTGGCTTGCCACAGACAACATATTAAGAAAGGAAGGACAGAACGGCTGCAGAGTTTTTGTCTGGCAATGCCAGGGCTTGGGAGTTATTTCTTTGGACTACAGCTCCCAGAATCCTCCTGCCAGGATGTTCTGGCTGGGAGATACTGACAATTGTAGTCCCACCCCCCCACCCCCCAAAAAAAACCAAACCTTTTCCATGTAATAAGGTCTGCCCATCTGGAAGAACCCTGCTAGTTTTGTGTTCTACTTCTACTGTGCAGTTTAGATAGCCAAGGTGGAGGAGGAGGTGATTTATAGCAACCCCGTGATAGAGTTTTCTGCGTGAGGTTTATGCACAGGAGGCTTGACGGCTTGACATTCTCTCTCTCTAAGGATGAGAGAGTGTCACTTGTCCAAGGTCACTCAGTGGATTTCCAGGGCTGAGTGGGGATCCGAACCCTGGTCTCTCAGAGTCCTAACATTCAAACTACTACATCACAGCACTGGTCACATTTAAAAATCCAGAATATAGTCTAATGCTGTTAGGATCTGGTAAACATGCAGAAAGAGAGAGCAAGAGAGACAGACCGACAGTGAATAAGTTTGCATCATCTTAATTACGATGGGTATTAAGAAAATAGGTAGCACCATTGCTGGCCAACACATACCATAATCTGCATTTTTTAAAATAGTATTGAAATAGATTAGAAGGTGCAATCCTTGACACATTTGTCTGAGAATAACTCCAGTTTGGCCGTCTATATGGTATGGACTGCAACTCATCTGCACTGGCAAAACTGTCTAGGGTTGATGGGAGTTATCGGTGAAAATAAAATGTCAGGAGGACCAGAGATGCCACCCTTGTGTCCTGTTTCGTGTTGGCAAGTGTACCCCTAGCTCATGGAAACAAAGACGGAATACATACCTCCATTTTGTAGCGTGCCGACGGCAATACTAGGATTAGGAAGCGTGCACCATTCAAACGCTCCCTAACCCTAGTATGTACTCCGTACGTCAAAATGGCTGTGCCCTGTACACGTGGGCGCCGGCGCCTTTGTGATGCCACAAGTGCGCTATTGGCGCATTGCGGCGTCACAAAGGTGCCACAAGAAGAACCCAGTTTTTAAGGCTTCTTTTTGTTCTGCGACAGAGCCGCACGGTTTGTCCGCTGCAGCTCCCTCGCGGAGCAAACCAGGGCAGCGGGAGACTGCCCTTTTTGGGCAGTCTGTATCCCACCAAAGAAACCAAACCAGTCCAGGGTTGCTTGCATAAGAGCAGAAGAGTGGTCAAAGCATTCCAGGGACTGAGAATGAAAAGTAGGCCCTGATCAAAGGCCAGTCTGGGAGTTACCGATGGGAAGAGTCTAAAGAGCAAGGCGAAATTCAGGAAACTAGAGAGCATGGAAGAGCCAGTGTGTGGTGTAATGGTTTGAGTGTTGCGGTAGAACTCTGGAGACCAGGGTTCAAATCCCCTCTCAGCCATTGAAACCCACTGAGTGACCTTGGGCATGTCACACTCTCTCAGACTCAGAGGAAGGCAAAAGCAACCTCTCCCTACTCTGAACAAATCTTGGCAAGAAAACTCGATGATAGGTTGGCTTTCGCCAGAATTTGGAAACAACTTGAAGACACACAACCACATATAAGCAGGAAAAAAAAGAGTTGCTCTTGAGCAAATAATAATAATTTAAAAATAGCTGTGCTGGCCCACAAAATCCAATTAGGCAATATCTTTATTATGAGATGGGAACTGTGTGTTCCTCCACATGCAACAGGGCTGTAATTCCCAGTAATTCTCACTGTTGGCTATACTGGCTAGGGAGTGTGGCAATACAAGACCCTTTGCAGAGATGCAGCAATCTCAACCTTGCTTTGTTAGGACCAGACAAAATCCAACAAATATATGCAAGCTTTTGAATTCTCCAGAAGTCTTAATCAGGTTGGGTTAGTACTAAAAAGGAGCAGAAGGAGAGGAGAAATTGGAAAAGATACAAAGAAGTCTCAAAATTCAGCCAAATATTGCAGCTTTGAGGCCTGCAATCAATTCCAACTTCAAGATGGAGATTGCAAACTGAACAAATTATGTATAGGTGCACAGGTGTCTGGTTACAGCTGCCACTGCATACTACAATGAAGAATCAAAGACTGTTCTCCTTTTCTGCAAAGTCTGGTTGTAATTCAGCGATCAGACAATGGAAGATAAGCCAGCCAGCAGTTATTCAGTTCTGCCTCTAGAGGGAGACTCTTGTAATCATTTAGTAGCTGGTTCAAATACTCATTGTCTTTACCCTTAATTCCAAGTACAGTAGATTTGTTTGTTTGTTTTTAACTCTCATCTCATATATTCTCACAAAGCCCTTGAGGGAACTAAAGTGCGTGTGATTGTAGTTGTGTGTGCATTTTTCATGAGGTTTTCTTTTCTTAAGCTTTGTGTTACAGAATGTAACCACAGGAAGTAGCAATTTAAAGAAGATCATAATGCAAAAAGAACAAAATAAATAAATAAGAGGGTGGGAAAAGGAAAAATGACCAGAGGGGGAAAACTTAACAACCCCTTCCCTGAACACAAATTTCCGGTTCAGATTCCAGTTCCATTCAGCTGCGTTTGTTTAAAAACAAACACTGAGGGAGAGAAATTCACATGGGTGAACATCTAATGTAGTTAGATCTTGAGAAAGAGACCAAAGACTAAGGGGCTGTTCAGACTGGCAGTTTGGGCTGGCTTGGAGACAGAGTCAGGGCATAGCATCTCCATGACACACACCCCAGCTCTGTCCCCAGGGTGGCATGACACCACACACCGCACCTAGGGTTGCCATGTCCCGCCCCCAGGCAGGACAATCCTGCTTTTGAACCGGGCGGGGGTGCCCCGTCCTGGTTTGTTCCTGGACTCAGGTTTGCCCTGGGTCCGCTGCCGCGCCTGGCGCCTATGGCGGAGGCTGCGCTGGCCGTTGTGCGTGGCCACTCCAGCGGGTGTTGCTCTGCACTGCACCGCACGCACCGCACGTCGCTGCCGCTGCAGCTACCACCAACGCAGCGTTTGCTGCTCACCAGCACCTTCCTAGCCCTGCGCATTCTTGCAGGGCCGCATGCAGGGCTAAGTAGGAGGAGTTTCTCCTCCTGGGGCTGGCTGGCCAATGGCTGCTGGCAGGGGGCGGGGCTGTTGGAGTTCCAGTCTGCCCCCATTGGCCAGCCAGCCTGAAGAGGAGGAGCTCCTCCTCTATTTGCTCCCCAAGTGGGCCAGCCAAGGTCCGGTGAGGAGGAGGAGGAGGAGGGAGGAAAGAGGAGAAAGAGGGAGGAAGGAGAAGGAGGAGGAGGAGGAAGGAAGGAGGAGGAGGAGGGAGGAAGGAGGAGGAGGAAGGAAGGAGCAGGAGGGAGGGAGGAGGAGGAAGAAAGGAAGGAAGGAGGAGGAAGGAAGGAGGAGGAGGGAGGAGGGAGGAAGGAGGGAGGAGGGAGGGAGGAGGAGGAGGAGAAGGAGGGAGGAGGAGGGAGGAAGAGGAAGAGAACAGTTGAATCCGAGGGCAAATCCACTTCTTGTTAAACCACCTTGACATGTTCAATATGCATAGCCACGTGAACCCATGTTCAGTGTGAAACCCAAAGAGTTTGGTTATATAATAAGCCTCTGAAATATGCAATCGGCCATGTTCAATACCCAAATGTGCTGTTTGGAATGGGGGGAGGGGGGGTTGGCCAGAAAGGGAAGTACATTTCTGCCATCTGTCTAGGAATAATGCCAAAATGTCCTCTATTTTGATCATGCCTAAGAAACATGCATTTATATTAACATTTTTTTAAAAAATTATCAATTTTTTGTGTGTTCTCCATTTAAAAAATATATCCTACATTTGAGGTAAAATTTGTCCTACATTTGTCCTACATTTGTCCCAGTTTGGAGGTCCTGACTTATTTCAACCCTAACCGCACCACATGGCGTGCGGCTTCACAGTGCTCCTCTGGTGCTGCATACATATGACACAGCACCAAAGGAGCGCCGCCAAGCTGCAGCAATGCGGCTATCATGCACTTTGCAGGGTACAAAAAGGAGCTGAGAAGACACCACTGCAAAGGCCAGATCAGGGCCACAGCGTGCAGTTGCCGCAGCCCCAATTTGGCTGAAACAGAGGCGGCTGAATGCCACCCCTTCGGGGCTGTCTGTCCAGCCACTAAATCTCTTAAATAGTTCCAGTTACAGTAGATACAATGAATGCACAAGATTTGTTAAATCAGTCCACAGACACACAATACACACCACATCTGAGTTATGACAGAAATACACACAGAGAAACATATACACTTTTCAAGACAGTGCTCTCACTCTCAGATTCGTCCAGCTTGCCCTGAGATGTGGAGAAGAGGGACCAAGAAGAGGGATCATTTGTTAGACTTGATATTTTTTTTTATTTGATTAGCAAACTCTGTACAGTTATGGTTGATGCCTAATATGTCATATTTAATGATATCACAAGGGCTCCCATGACAACACAAAGGGTTCATCCTTTGGCTTTGGCATTTAGTCCTGAAATTTCAGGGCCAGGCATAGTCTTGACTTGGCAACCCTAGTTCCAAGTCGCACTGAAACCACTGGGACTTCCGTCCACATGACATTAACAGGGCCAAAAACACTGAAGAAAAAATGCTGATGATGGAGGAAACAAATTTGTAGTTGGAACATGTACAAGCATATGCAATACGGTAGAAGAGCGAATAAGGACTAGGGGTTCCACAGACAAAACTGTAATTCGGGGCCTTTTTCCACCAACTGAAACACTAACTTCGGAATCACAAACAGATTTTCTTAGTGATTTGGCCCTTCTCGTAGCTGAAATCCAAAGTTACTTCAGACCTAGATTAAAGGATATTTGCTCCCCCTCCCAAACACATGATTAGGCATATATTTCATTGAGGTTGGTAAATAAAAGTGGTGGAAACAGGAATTTAGCTATTTCCTCCATATCACAGCTATCCCTTGAAATCTGTTGGCCAGGAGGACAAGTTATAATCAATAGGCAGAGTATATAGAATATATTTAGTCCAAAGGCAAAAATGCACAATTTTTTAATCATTTGGCTTTATCTGAAAAATTTTAGCCAACTACTGTACTAAAGTCTGGGGATAGAGAGAAAGCCCTGTGTTTATTACACTGTGGAGCAGACTCCAAGAGAAATGATATGCCTCCCATCCACAGGGCCATTTAAAACAATGCCTTGGAGCGCGTCCTCTGTGCAATAATCCTGCTTTGGCAAAAGTACGAGAAAGATGACCTAATGCTCAGAGCTTCAGACTACTGTAGAAAGGAATGAATTATGTTGTATTATTACAAAGCTCTCCATCCGTCGGCTGCATTTGGCTCGGTATGAAAAAAGCACTCTCTGTGCCTTACTGAGACTTACCATTTAAGGCTGCAATCTCAAGCTATGTACACTGCAACTCTCCTGCTGCCTTAGAGCGAGTGATTTGAAGGTTGTTTCTCTGAACCGAGATCTCACCAACAGGCCACTAAAAAGCTCTGACTGCACTCATTCAGCTAAAGCGCTCTCCTGTGAATGCCTTTTGCTACCTGAGATGCCAATTTAAATTCCATGTATAGACTGTGACTGATCTGGCAGGGCTGGTGCTCTTCACCTCTCTGTAGGGCACCAAGACAATTTATAGGATGCAGGAATGGGTATGTGGTACACACACACTGTTCTCTGGGAAAGGAGAAAGACTCAGTAGGAATAAATGAGAGGACACCACTGCTTCTCCCAACAGCATCTACAACCTGAAGCTGTTGCCTCACACTACCTTACTTATTACATTCCTAGAGAAAGTTGTGCTTTGTCCCTCCAGACATTTTAGCCTACCCATCAGCCCCATGAAGTATAACCAGTGGTAAATGACTGGGTGAGTTGTAGCCCAAAACACCTTGGGAGTCAAAGATTCCCCAGTCCAGAGGTGGGGGGAAACAAGCAGAAAAAGAGGAAAAGACTAATATATTGCCTGCCTGGTACCTTGACCACAGGTGAATTAACGCAGTTGAATTGAAATATTGCAGCATAACTATCAGAGCTGGCTGGTGCCTGCGTTGGGGGCAGGTGAGTAAGGAGGTGGGGGGAAATCCATGGAGTTGACACCATGAGTTACTGCACTGGGTGGCACTAACCCTAGTGACACCACTGAGAACAAGTATCTGCCCAACTGCAATTAACCTTCCTACCTTAGGAATACCAGAACCTGGAAGCAACTAAAAGACAATGTGACCATATCCTTACCACTGGAGACAAATGTCTAGTCCAGGTGGACTCTGATCTCATCAAGCTAAGGATCTCAATAGATTATTCATGCATTATTCAATAGTCCTAGTGACAAATGTAAAGATTTGCATAATTGACTATGTTCCAACTGCTGCTGAGAATTATCCATTGGTGGCCTGTAGTCCAAAGGTATGCGGGAGATGCCCCATCTTGGGCCTATGTTGCAGTACAACAAGTAGGAGGCTGACGATGCCAAATATGTCAAATAAGTGCAACAAATATTTCAGTGCAAGTGCAAATGCAAAACCTAAGTGGCTTATAACAGTCCTTAACCTGGGCTGCAGCTGCATAAGAACCTGTTTTCTACTGTAGTTTGTCCATCTCTCTCCCTTAAAAGAAGAGCAATGGTGCCACTGGAGCGACACATCTTCATAACAGAAGGCTTTCTCTGTGGCTGCTTCTAGGCTGTGGAACTCCCTTCCACAAAAATGCTAAGCTGGCTCTTTATTAGCTCTCCTTCCACTACTTTTGGTTACACTGGTTGCTATGGAATGGTCTTTTAATGGGGTGTTCTGCCTTTATAAGAACAAAGAGTGGTAGAGTAGTTTGAATTTTGGACTAAGACTCTGGGACACTCAACTATGGAAACCCACTGGGTGACCTTGGGCAAGTTACGCTCTATCAGCCTCATAGAGAGGCAATGTCAAAATCCTTCTGAAGAAATCTTGCCAAGAAAACTCTATGATAGGTTTACCTTAGGGTTGCCATAAGTCAGGAAAGACTTGAAGGCACACAAGAAGTTGTACTGTTTTATAATATTTCTTGTAATATTTTTAAATGTGTGTAGGCTGTTTTAATTCAGTGTTTGATTTCAACTTGTAGCTTAATGGATGTTTTAATGTTGTAACTTACAGATTTTAGTGTTTTGTTTTGTTTTTAACTTAATGTTGGAAGCCATCTCTGGCCCTATGCTGGGAGAAAGGCAGGCTATTAAATAGGTGTGAGTCAGTTGTGGATCACAACCCAGCAACTGTGGACTGATAGGCTTTGGTGGTAAGCTTATTATGTTTAGTGCCATTGCGTCCTTACCTTGTGCTCACAGTTCATCAGAGCCAAGTATAAATTAAGACCTTTGGTTCTTGTATTTGAAAGCTGCAAAATAAATGCAGTTACAGTGAATGTCACTAGTTTGTATTAGAAAAACTAGAGCGCTATTACCGAACCAAACTAAGCAAAATGTTATTATTTAGCAGTGTGTGTATACACTTTCTCACAGCAGCAACAATGATCAACAGAATATTACTGGTCTTAACTTGGTCTTTCTTACTTATGCTTTGCAGCAGGCATGGCCATAGCACAGTACTTTATGTCTGTTTATTTACTTATAGCTTTTTAAAATCTCTTTCACAGCAAGAAAAGGCTCCTGAAGGGGATTACACACAAAAAACTAAAGCAGCCCCTGACAGCATGGTTCCAATCTAAAAAAGTATGAAACAGAGGGAAAGTGGGGGGGGGGGGGGGGGGATTGGATACATTATTTTGGACGACAACTCCTAGAATCCCTAGCAACCAATCTATCACAAGTAGAATATCCCTTTGCCATTCTCATCTCCCTTGGCTTCTGTTGGCTGGAATCGCTGCAGCCTTACAATTCCATGGAAGTCTGTTTCTCTTCATTTTTTTTCCAGTTTGCCTCTGGGAAGAAAAGTATTTTAACTTAATACTAACAACTCCTGTTCTTAGGACAACATGTTGCAGCAATTTTGCCTCTTACCAGAATAGACTTGTTGGCCTGAGTAACCTCCTGTGCAAAACCATGCACAATATACGTACAAGCCAAGAATATCCGTCCTTATGACACAGCATTATGTGTTACTACATTTTTAATATACTCACACCCTTAAACTATATCAGTGTCAGAATGAAGCAATTCATATGTAATAATCTGAATGCAAAACACATGAAAGGACCAAAGCATGGCTGTTATACTTTGCAACATTTTTGGAATAGTTTTTAAATTGGACAATAACAGGAGTTTTATTTTAAAAATTAAACTTTATATCTTTTAGCCCATGAGTAATAAAATGCCAATTCTGACTGTGCAGATAGCTTGGCATATTGAGAGGTCACTGGGTAACCTTGGGCAAGTCACACTCTCTCAACCCCAGTGAAAGACAATAGCAAAAACCACCTCTAAACAAATCTCACCAAGAAAGCACCATGATGAGTTGTTGTGGTTGTTTTATCTCCCCTCTTTTTCCCAATTCAGGCATCAAGAGAGCTTATACAAGTAAAAACATATACAGTTAAAAATTCATATCATAACAAGTTTAAAACTTAAACTATTGATAAAACTAAAACCAGTTAAAACATAATCATTAAAAAGAAAATAACCAAACACAATACAACATATTATGAAAAACCAAACTAAAGCCAAACTCCTTGAGCAATGGGTTTTCAAAGGCGTGCTGAAACAAAACAAAACATCTTCTCTTGCTAACCAAAGAGAAGGTGCCAGTCTAACCTCTCTAGAAAGAGCATTTCAGAGCCTAGGACCAGCCACCAAGAAGACCCTTTCCTATGTTCCCACCAGATGTAAATGTGGAGGGGTTGGGACACAGAAGATCTCACAACATAGCCAGGCTCATACTAGAGAATACAGTCCTTCTGATAACCTGAATTTGACCTGTAAAGGATTTTATTGGTCAAAACCAGCACTTTGAAATGGATCGGCAACCAGTGCAGTGGTTGCAACAAGGGAGATGCCTGCTTCCTGTAGCCAATCCCATGTAACAATCCAGCTGCAGCTCTTTCAACCATTTGAAGTTTCCATTCTTCAAAGGCAGCCCCATGCAGAGTATGTTGCAATCATTTAAATAGCATCCCATTTGGATTTAGTAATTCACCTAATTTCAGCTCCATCCTGATGGCAAAATCAGCATACGCAATTTAGATTATAAAAGGGGCAGGATCTCAGTGCTATATCACTCAGTATTAACTTCTGCAGAGATCAGAATGTGTTACAGACTATATGATGATAGCAATAGCATTTAGCAATAACATTTACATTTCTATACTGCTCATCAGTCAACCAGTGTAAGCCAATTGCCCCCAACAAACTAAATAGCATTTTACAGACCTTTGGAAGGATGAGTCAGTCTTGGAACCACGGGATCAAATTCACAGCCTTGTGGCAGCACTACCAGCATTTAACCACTGCACCACCAGGCCTCCATGATTCCATGCATGTGCTCATATTTAGTTAAGTCTTGATGCAAAAGTACACAGCTTCTACAATAGCATGAATAGATATTTTCGGGAGTTAAAGATCTGTGCATAACAAGCTTTTTTGGGGGGGAGGGTGAAACTCTACTTGCTCCCAGCCCAACAACATGTAAATTAATATGTATAGAGGCAGGATTCCTATCATATATAGAGAACTGTGTGTGAGTGAAGTTTTATGGCTGGGACCCTCTTCTAGACATTTTAATCAGTATGTTGGTCAGGGCAGGGGAGAGAAATATCTGCTCTGTATTGTCCTTATTATCCATGGGTTGTGAATGTCTCTGTTACATCTATTACCCAAGAATTTGTGAATTTCTGAAATAGGACAAGTGACAAAATAAATCCTTCAGAACTATAAAAGTTTAACAGATTTATTGTAGCAAGCTACACCCTGCTTGCTTTGTTAGATGCAGCTGAAGAAGCAAGCAATTAGCATAAAATTGCCCATGCCACCACAGTTAGCAGCAAAGAAGTTTCTTTGCCCTATTTGCTTCAACCGCTGCCCTTCTGAAATAACAGATCCGTGAGTTTGGGCTGGATTAGCTCTGTGACTGATCTCCCAGTGTAAAAACAGCAAGTATCTCCAAAAATACAAAATGAAATGCAACTGAAGCAGGACTGTTCCTGCAAAGTGAGACAGCAGCCTCACACAGCAGAGTTTGGATGTGTCCTGGAAGGGCAGGAAAGGGTTAATTACTTAATTTATATTGTTCTTTTCACTGCCAGGAAGGGGGGACAGGCATACATGAAATTTTTTTGCCTCAAATGTCAACATTATTTAGCTGGTCTACTGTAAACCTTGAAGTAGATGAAAACAGGACAGGACTCCTGTGCCCTTAACAGTTGTGCAGAGGAGGGAATTTCGGGGTAGTATCTTACATCCACCTACTCCGATCACCTCTTCTGCACAGCCATTCAAGGTACAGAAGCCCTGTCTTGACAGCCCTTGACAGTAATGTTACTCCCTTTGGTATCACTTGGTGTGGGTGCCCAGAAAGAGCTGCAAGAGGCATCTGCCCTCCCTCCAGCAACCTCATTTATCTTCCCCCCACCAGCCAGCTGCTCACAGACCAGCCAGACTGGGGGGGGGGGGTTGAAGGCTGCATCAGATGACACCTCATCAGAGGGGGTGACACCACAGAAGAGGGGGTGACACCCAATCAGTCCCCTGCCCCCAATCAGTCCCCTGCCCCCCATGGGCCTTCCTGGGGCCTTGGGAACCCCATCTGGGCCATCATGAGGTCTTAGGTGCTTGCTCCAGGCTATTGTATCTGGGCCACTGTGGAGGTGCATGGGCAATTCACTTGTGTGTACGCACGCTCCCATTTGTGCGCACTCCCATGCAGGGGCATGCACCAGAGGTCCTACCCCCAGAAGCCCCTCCCTCACACTGGGTGTAACCAAGTCAGGTGATGCCACTGGTTCCAGCAACATCTAGAGGGCCATACAGCTTCTATTTCTGAAGTAATGAGACAGGGGAGGTTAGGCACATTAAGCCTTTTATAAAATTAGAATATTGAGTGTTCTGCCGCAATGGGTGTAGGCCCCTCTGGGTTGTCGCCTGGTGCAGTCCACACTCCCCGCACCCTCCTGATGATGCCCCTGACCCTCAGCAAGATGCCATTTCCAGCTCTGCTGGAAATTGTTTTGCTGAAATCCTTTCCCTATCCCATCTCACCATTCCTGTTATCCTGAAACCTAATTAAATTATAGCACTTTCCTGTTGAAAACATTACATTTCATACAGTTTATCCATTCCTTATTTACCCATTTTGATTTAAACGAGCAAAATGCTTTGACAAGCCCTGTGCTGATGGAAT
Source organism: Sceloporus undulatus (assembly GCF_019175285.1). Lineage (NCBI taxonomy): Eukaryota > Metazoa > Chordata > Lepidosauria > Squamata > Phrynosomatidae > Sceloporus > Sceloporus undulatus. Next base: position 19,489,244 of record NC_056527.1, read on the forward strand.
AAGATATTACGGAATGTGTGTGTAAAAGAATATTCTAATTTTATGAAAGGCTTATATTTCTAACCTCCCCTGTCCAATTACTTGAAAAATAGACACTTTATAGCTCTCCAGATGTTACTAGAACTAGAGTTGCCAGGATGAAAACTGGAGGGCCTCCCTGTACTTTTGTGTGTAGAAGGGATACCCAACCAGGTAATAACCACTACTTGCTGAAATTCTCTTTCTACCAGCCATTAAAGGTACAGGAACCCTCTGCAGTTTTCACTCTGACAACCATATGCTGAACTGTAGCTCCAAGCATGTCTTGTCAGCAGAGCACTGATGGTTAATGCAGGAATATTGCAGATCAGCAACATTTGAAGGGCTTCACAGTTCCCACCACAGATTTACTCCAATCTAAGGGATCATTTATACACCTCATCATTTTTTTGTAACAGCATGACGCAAATAACCTCACTCACACTTTCTGGGTTTGTTATTCACACTATGGAATGGCATTGATCTGCATCTCTGTAAGTTCAGAGCAGGAGCTGAGGTGGGATGGGGGGTCCCCCATTGCGAGGCCTGGGCTTGGATTGTATGGTCTGAGGGTGGCGGGGGGGAGATGCCACTTTCCTCCTGGAAGTTACCATAACCCAGCCTGGAGCACTGGGTGAACAGAGAAAGAAGAAGAGGAAGAGGGTCTCCTCGTAAGGCCAATTGGGAGGAGGCTCATCCCCAAAGGAGTCGACAATTCAAAGGTATTCAAAACCCTCAGTCAGGTGTATTCGGGATGTGTGTGAACAACAAAGATTTAACCTGGATTTATCCTACATCATTTTCATAGTGTGAATAAGGCCTGTATTTCACTACAATGGGGGAGGGGGGAGGAGATAAACAGAAAAAGAAATAACAACGGAGCTGGGGGGGAGGCAGGGGTAGAGATCTTCATTAACAAAAGGGGTTCTGGGAAGGTTAAGCACTCTATTTACATTCCTTTTCCCTAATGATACTGTAAGGCCTCTCCTGTGCACCCCACAGCTACATGTGGTATTAAAATAAAATCAGGAGATCAATCACAGGTCTCCCCCTGGCTTAACAGAAACTTGGATTTGAGTTTTTTGCGTGCGCGCATACACACACACACACACACACAAAGCTATGTCAGGCATCTGATGTTCTCTTTCCACTAGATTCCATATACAGACATAATTCCAAGAACTGCATCATGCAGACTGATTCTGTTGAAGCCAAACTGGGATTGAGGATTAGGCAACCTGTGCATTGTAGCTTCATTATATTTTCTTGCTGAAATCCACATCCCATTCCATCTCACCATTCCTAATTAAATTGTAATTATTTTCCCCTATTGAAAACATTATATCCCATACAGTTTATCCATGCCTTGTTTACATTTTGATTTAAAAGACATTCAGCATTTCTGGTTCAACATCATCAAACTCCATGTGACTTTAAAAAAAAGTGGTGTCAAAGTGGATTATTTCTGTAGTGTAACCAAAATAAACTATAAAGAGTTCTCAGTTCAGGATTGTCCCAGGTCCTGAAGTTCAAGGTCTAAACCTAAGACCTTGAAGTAGCCCCTTGTCATGTTGTGAGGTGATATGCGTTAAGTACCAACTGCAGTTGCTCACAACTTGTCATTTAAACACAAACATACCAAAGCACACACAGAGAGAACATATTTTCCTGTTTAAAAATTAAGAAATTGTACCTAAAGAGTTTTTCTCCCAGATCAAGGCAAACTGAGCGGATTATTCCTTCTTGTTTACTTGAGGTGTACCAACACTGCAGAATTAAAGCAGTTTGACACCACTCGAACCTCCATGACACTATCCTATTGTGGGCTGTATCATTTGGTGAGGTACCAGAGCTCTCTGACAGATCAGGCTGACGATGTCATCAAACTACAAATCCCAGGATTCTATAGAATGGAATCATGGCAGTTAAAGTGGTGTCAAATTATTTTACTACCTAAGGGGGACATGATAAAGAATATTTAATCTAACATGCTTGCATCCAGCCAGAAGAGGGGACTGCAGAGCAAAGGGTGAGCCCTGGCACTACAACTGGGAGTAGAACCCCTGGCAAGTCTTTGCAAGTTGTAGCAACAAACCAAACAGCCTTTCAGATTATTGCAAGCTGCTGTTCTGCTAGCTAAACTGGAGGTTTGCTCTTGTCTGAAGCTGAGCCCACCAAAATTTGCACCCTTGACTCCTACCTGGAGATGGCCACTACAAACTGGAGACTCAGGGCCAAGCCCAGAGAAATGGCAACTCTAACTGTAGTCCCTGAAAGCTCATATTATAATAAGCCCATTAATCTTTAAGGTGTCACACAATTCTGGTTGCTGCTGTTGTTTTTGAAAATCACTGCTGTGAAGATAAAATTGGAAAGAGAACAATGTACACCACCCAAAGATCCCTGGAAGAGGGATGAAATAAAGCTGAATCAATAAATGAGTCAAAGCTTGGAAACGGCACAGGCTGGCCTGAGGACTGTGAGAGTCACAGTACAAAACAAGTCACTTTGCTCAAGGCTTATCAACTCTACACTTTCAGCCCAGCAAAATTTCCCTCTTCTTCCTTTATTCCCTTTCTTCACCAAATTTCTTTGAACATTTCATTCATGAACTAAAGAGGGAGTGAATTAGCTGTAGGCGGAGAAGAGCAGTTTAAGAATATGTCAGTTCCCAGTCTAGCATCTGGAATTCAGAGCTGACCTGCCCCTCCTTTTGTTTGGCTAATGTAATAAGCAGAAGCAACTCCCAGGATTTGCCTTTTACTCAGGAAGTGAAATATGGATTTAGAATTAACCTTTAGTGCCTGGCAGTTAGTATCATGCTTTCATAGGCTATCATCCAAAAAAGTATTCTTTTCAAAACCAAAAGTTTTAAAAGTATACAGTTTATTTAAGTACAAGCCAAAGTCCGCTCCAACGTAAAACAGCTTGCGAGAATGAAGGAACAATAATGTGCAGACTGACTGCCTTGTTTATTGTATCTCCCATCTTTCTCCCAAAACTGGGACTCGCATAGGGTTGCCATAAGTCAGGACCTCCAAACCGGGACAAATGTAGGACAAATGTAGGACAACATTTTCAAATGTAGGACACTTTTATAAAAATGGAGGACATGAAAAATTGATGGTTTCTTTTTAAAAATATATAGGATTAAATAGAAAGAGGGGTTAAATAAGGGGGTTTGAGAAAGGGGGCTATAGAAGGAGGGCTAGATGGGATACCTAGAGGGGATTAGGGTTAGATAAAGAGGAGTAAGATAGAGAGGGGTTAGAGGGGGGCTTAGAAGAGACTTAAATAAGGAACTTAGATAGAGGGGGGGTTAGATGGGCTTAAATTCTAAAGCACCAGAGTTGTTCTCTCTGCAGGGCTCTCAGACCACATACACACTGCAGAAATAACCCAGTCTGACAGTACTTTAACTGTCCTGGATCACTGCTATGGAATTCTGGGAAATGTAGTTTGTTGTGGCTCCAGAGCAGAGCTCTGCTTGTTCAGTTCCAGGAGCTGATTTGCCTGTGTAGTTTGGCTAACTGTTAATTTCACAAACCGCTTGTGATTGGGTGGTATATAAATAAATCCTATTATTATTATTATTATTATTATTATTAAATAAGGTGGTTAGAGCAGTGGTTCCCAAACTGTGTCCTTTAAGAGATTTTGGACTCCAACTCCCAGAAGCCTCAGACATGTTACTCAATAGTTTGAGATTCTGGGAGCTGAAGTCCAAAATTCCTTCAAGAGCACAGTTTGGGGATCACTGGGTTAGAGAGAGGGGGGAGTAGATAGAGAGGGGTTGGAGGGGAGTTTAGATGGAGAGAAGGAGGTAGATAGAAGGGGGTTAGAGAGGGTTATAGAGGAGAGGGGTGTGTGTTTGGGGGACCTTAGAGAGGGGGCTTCCAATGTCCGATGGGGGCGATCCTGGGGGGAGCCTGGGGCCCAGGAGGGGCCTGGAAGGTGCCCTCTTGCCTCTCCCGGGTGCCAGCCCCTTCCTCCTCTTCTGAGCCTAAATGCCGAGGCTCTTCCTCCTCTTCCTCTCCGACGGCTGGGTCCCTGAGGCGCCCCTCCCCTTTAGTGAGGCAGCTCTCCTGGCGCTCCAGAGCCCCTTCCTTGCAAGAGCAGGAGGAGGAGGAGAAGGGCTGGGGGGCAGGGCTTCCAGGAAAGGGTCCTTTCGTTCCCCAGGCCGGGCTGCCCCAGAGGCCAGGGCCCTTTCCTCCCCTCTCCCAGCGGCCTGCCTGGATGGGCGGGGGCCACTGCTGCTGCCGACCTTCCTGGCCCTGCTCCTCCTCCTGGCGCCTTGTTGCCCTGCCTGACTAAGCCTGCTCCTTGGGAGGGCTGGCCAATAGGGTCAAGGCAGAGCAGCAGAGCCCTCCCCTGCCAGCTCCAGCCCATCACAATATAGGGATGCAGCAGGGCCAGGAGCCGGGCAGCCACCCAAGGGCGTGACGTGACCGGGAACGCCCCCTAGAAAGCGGGGGAGTCACGCCTCCCACCGGGTTATGGCAAGCCTAGACTCGCATTTACTTACAAGATTTTTTTCCATAAAGATGAATTAAAAATTGTAAGTTACAGGTTATAATTATATAGATTTTAATCTAAAAATATATCATATAAAAACACACCAGCATAAACAAATACAGCACAGACCTTCTTTGAAAGTCTGTTTGAATTAAAAGATATTTGCTCATCCTGGAAGGGCTACTGGGAGAGACAGCTTAACATTCATTGAAAGGAAGGTTTGGAGACTGGATGCAGCCACAGAGAAGGCCCCATCCCAGGTATCAACCAATACATGTGTATCCATGAGAAGGGCATTGTGTATTAGCAGCACAAATAAATTACAGCTGCAACCTTATATCCATTTAAATGAGAGTGTGATCCACTGAACTCTGTGTGCATACTTCTAAGATACCATTAATGGAAGTGCACAGATGGGAGTAAATTGCATTGAATACACTGAGATTTTCTTACAAGTAAACCTTCACACGTTTCACTCTATCCTACACTCTATCCTTCACTCTGTCCTACAGAATCCTGGGACTTATAGTTTGGTGAGACACCAGACCTCTCTGACAGACTAAACTAAAAATGCCAGGAATCTACAGGATAACACCATGACAGTTAAAGTGGTGTCAAACTGCTTTATTTCTGCAGTGTGGAAGACTTGTTGCATTGCATCTTCACTGGAGAATTAATGCAGTTTGACACTGCTTTAAGTGCCATGGCTCTATGCTATGAAATCTTGGGAGTCCAAATGTCCCAGTTTGGCAGGGACAGTCCCAATTAATCCTCAGTCATCTCTCTTTTCCAGTTACATTTAAAATGTCCCAGTTTCTCTCTCCTCAACTTACTTTCTCAATTTGTCCTCCAGTTACTACAGCTATTGCAAACTGAGCTCAAAATGCAAAAGCAACATGGTTTCAATGAACTCAGCAGACAGGGAGAGGAGGAGGGGGCAGATTCTTGTCCTTCCCAGTAGGCTGAGGCAAAAGCAAACTGCTGGAGCCTCCTCTAGCTTGTGTGTTCTTTATTAATAACATTTGTTATCTAGACCACATTCTAACAATGCTTGGCCACATACATCCCACTTTTCATCTGTGAAATGTTGGAGGGTGTGAAGTTTTACGTTGACAAAATAAAACAGGAAGCATGAATATTTGTGGAAGGTAAATACAGGAACATCATGCAAGAACTTCTATCATAGCATATGGAAACATGCTCTTTTCAATTATTTGGTTTAGATTCACCTGATTTAAAAAAAAAACAAACCTATAGCTGGCCCTCTTTGGCATCACATTCAGTAGAGCTGTCCTGGCTTGTCGGGTTATGAAACACATGTTAGAAAAACACATGCCTTTAAGCTATTGTTTCTCTTCTTTATCTGCACTTCTAAGAATTGCAAAATGCTTGTTCATGTTTGCAGTCATTATTTTAAAGAAAATGAGAAACAACATTTTCTCAGTTGTAAAAAAAAATGTAGCATTAACATGGAGGATAAAATTAGAATCAGTTTGAATAGTTTCCTTTGAAATACACATAATAGCCGAGTAATTTCAGAGTCTTTCAGCTCTCCATTCTTGAAATTCCTCTGCTTAGTTCAATGAAAACTGACAAAATCAAGAAGCTTATATACGCACGTCCAATGGATCTGGTGCTGCAACAAACTACAGTTCCTAGAATTCCATAGCAATGAGCCATGATAGTTCAAGTAGTGTCAAGCCAGATTATTTCTGCAGTGTGGATGCAGCCCAAATAAGCAACATGGTGCGCTATCCTCTATCTCCTGCTCTACTGCAAAGGTACAATGTTCTCTTGCTATAGATGTCTGTGAAGTGCAGCTTGAGGTTGGTGTGTGTGTGTGTGTGTGTGTGTGTGTGTGTGTATATATATAGAGAGAGAGAGAGAGGAGAGTCTGCCTTTCTCCCAATAGTGGAGGAAGCAATAGAAAGAGAGAGTGCTAGTTTAGCATAGTTGAACTAAGACTCTGGGAGACAGAGTTTGAATTCCTGCTGGGCCATGGAAATGTACTGGGTAAAGTCACTCTCTCTCAACCTCAGAGGAAGGGAATGAACAAGATGTGTTTAGGAGTACATTGATAGCCTATATCTACAAGTAAGGAACAAAATACTCAACTAAAGGGGAGAATTCAACTTTTTTAAAACCTTGGGATGGTCTTTTTTGTTTAAACAGCCTATGATCTTAACCAGATGTCTCTGAACTTGGTGTATAAATCTGCCCTTAAAAGTGAGTCAGTGTGAATCAGCAACGTTTGCTGCTAAGGAGCTATTACAGCTTATGACAAACCCAATGCAAGCCTTTATAACAGAAACATATAAAGAATGGAATGTGCTAACCGGATGCTTGCCTTCATGAGGATTGGCAAGGACTATAGTCATACAGAGGGGAAGAAAATCAATAATCTTTCTAAAACCTCTTGCTTACATTTGACATTGTTCAGTGACAAGGAGTGAGAAGTCTTAAGAACAGTATTAGAGAATGTGGAGTGCAATACTGTACTCACATATTTGGGACTAAGCCCCATTGAGTGCAATGGGATTTATTTTTGATTGTAATTCCAACAATTATTCTATTGGTTTCCAAGTAGGTACATCTATATCACTGGGAATCCACATGAAACTGAATTGTAGATGCAAGCAAGGTGTCTTTCTATGGGAAATCTTCCCCAGTTGCACCCTTTTGGAGAAGAGATGTTGCTTTTTAAAGAGTAGTGTACACATCTCCTTCAGTGCTTGCCTTCTGCCCCTTGCCCAATTTTAAAATATGTTTGTCTATAAGGGAATACTATAAATAGAGTTGCCATTTGTCAGGACCTCCAAACTGGGACAAATGTAGGACAAAATTTTCAAATGTAGGACACTTTTTTGTGACCTACATTTGAACAGGAGCCTCGCTGAGGGGAGGCTTTCCCTCCCAGCCTGGGCCCCCGCCCTCAGTGGGGGCGGAGCCCAAGTGGGGAGGGAATCCTCCCCTCAGGGAGGCTTTCCTTCCTAGCCTGGGCCCCCACCCTTGGTGGGGGCGGAGCCCAAGCGGGGAGGGAATCCTCCCCTCAGCCCAGGGGTGGGGGCAATCCGGGGGACGGGGGCAAACCGGGGCAGAACCGTGCGGACCCGCCCCAAACCGGGAAAGTCCCACCCCAGGCGGGATATGGCAAGCCTTACTATAAAGCCTCTGGTATACTCTTCTCACAAGGAACTGCTAGCAACTGCCCCTACAGTTTCCTATTGCTTAGTGGAATTGGGAATTTTGAACTAACACATTTTAACATACTGCTTTCAGCTATGGATTTTTCTTCCTAACTATGTAGCAGAAACGTACACAGTTTGTACATAACTTTTTACACTGAGGGATTCTCAGAGTGGTACTCTACAATTTCTGAGAATCTTTCTACCAAGATGGCTAAAAAGGTCATGTTCCCAAGCTATGGAAATGGAAGAGCCAACTGACTGAATGGAGACACACAACACTGTACACATTCTTGTTGAATTCTATGAATCTTGAAAAGGATGGCATTACAGTTGGCCCTCCATATCCACAGATTCTTCATCCACAGATGCATCGCAATTTGGATTCAACCATTCACAGCTTGAAAATATTCCAAGAACTATAAATTCCAAATATCAAACCTTGATTTTGCCATTTTATATAAGGGAAAGCATTTTACTATGCCATTTTATTTACTGGGGCTTGAGCATCCACAGATTTTGGTATCCACAGAGGGTCCTGGAACCAAATTCCAGTAGATAACAAAGGCCCACTGTAGTTTTCAAACCAGGATGCAAGGCAGAAATCTCATACTCATATCTTAATAAGTCTGACTAAGGAATGGTGTCTTTTACTTTATCCTCCCAATAGTGTATGTAACATCTTGACTAATATCACAGGTATATTCATACTAAAAGCTTGATAAGGATCATCTTGATAGATCCTGCTTGACAAAGAGATGCATCACTATGTGCAAACAGTCTATACTGCTGTCTGTGGGGAAAAATTATAATATGTTACTCAGCTTTTTAGAAAATGATATCATACTTCCTGAAACAACCTAGACTTCTACTGATTCTAAGAAGGTTGTGAAATATTTTATCAATTGTACTTGTGGTGATAATCATAGTTGAACATCAAAGTGGATTTAGTGCTTTTACTAGGCATTAAGGGTTTATCAGTCCAACTCTAGGGTTGCCAGGTCAGGAGTATCATAGCCCGCAGTATTTCAGGGCCGACCCCTGAGACCCAAGGCTGACACCTGATGATATCACAAGGGCTGGACAGTGGGGCAGGCCCTGGTTATGCCATAAGGCATGATACAATCAACAATAATCAACAATTGTGTAGAGTAAGTCATTCGGATTTTTTAAAACCCAGAGGCTAAGAAATTCAAAAATAATTCTCTGATTAGAAATTAAGTTGTCTAGGCTTTACTTTGAATGATGGAAAAGAAACAAACAAATCTTTTCTCATCTCTGTTTTTAGCGGCTTTGACAGTACTGATTTTAATATTTGGGAGCTATCGTCCAACAAAGGGAGTTTTGCCCTGAGCAAACAGAATGGTTTCTGAACTGTCTTTAAAGGGTTGTTTCCATCAACCACATTTTATTTCTTGTTTTTAATTCCAGTTGTAGAATCTTATCTCATCCTCCCCCCAAATAAAACAAAAACAAAAACCATAGTCATGGCAATGCTACTAATAAACACTAAATATTTGGGAGACGACGGATGATGACAATGACAGTGATAAAGATAGACCAACAGGTCAAAGAAAACCAACAGAGCCATCTATGTATGTACTTTTGGAAGTAGGTTTTAATGGGCCTGATGATTGCAGCGTATCTCAGCCATCATCTCAAGGTGAGATGATAATGCCTAGCAACGGAGATGCCTGGCAAAGTTACAAACATCTGGAGAATCAAAGTAAGAGAACCATCCGCAGCCCGGACCCAAGCCGTGCTTATCCAGCAGCTTTTCAAAAATGGGAGCTTGCTGTTCTAACTGCTTCCAAAAATTCATTTATAAAGACATTTAAAAGATTTTTGAGGCAATTTAACAGAATTTTTCAAGTTTCATGCAGTTCTCTTACAAACTGAAGATTTATTAATTAAAAAAATATTAAATGGTAGCAAGCAACCAAGCAAGTAACATAAGGTTATATTCCCCCAAATTGTAACCAATTGAAACAAACAAATGATGTTACATAGCCTGCCATGAATTATGAGTGTGAATTACCTTTTAAAAGTAACATTCCAAGGTCTGAACACTGCATAAACATCTTCATGCTATAAATATAATACCAGAAGTGCCTATTTTTGCCCAAGGTATAAAACCTACCTTCACCACTGACTTCTTTTTCTCTTTCTCCACCTGCAGGCTCTTCTTCAATACAGACCTTTCCCTCCCCCACCTTACTGCTCATTCATCCCTAACTTTTCTCTCCACCTTTACCAGCCACAAAATGACTTTTTCTTTCTCTCTCAAGATTGCCATCTTCCTTTAATTAATTTATTTATATGACCTCTATCTTTTCATAGGGTACTCCTCATAGAGATTTAGCCATTGATGTAGGGCAGTTGAGCTTTGCCACAACTGCAAGCTGTTCCTGGAGGCTCTTTCTTCCATCTGACTGTAAAGCTGTGAGTGCAAGAAATTGACTGTGCCAGCTGTAAGTAATGGAGCAGAAGCATAATCCTAGGCTGTATTCTAGTAGAATACAGTGTTCTCTTTTCTCCTCCATAGATTGCTCTTGGCTCCAACCACTGCTACTGTGCTGGCTTCCCATCTTGCACATTATCACTCTGGAGTCTCCAGTTCTCTGTCTTCCATGATCCTAGTTATTCTCACTGCAGCCCTTTGCAGTCACTTTCTGCTAACTGGCTCCTGAAAGAATTCCTTCTTTTAAGTGGAACTATTGTCCAGAAGAATCATTAGGTCTTGACTGGGAATGTCTGTGACTTAGATACAATAGCACAGTGGTTCTCTAATTTTGTTCCTCCAAATGTTTGTAACCTCAGCCTTGTCTGCACTGGCCAGGATACCCTAGGAGCAACCCAGACTATCCTGGCCCCACAGCCACTGCGATCTCCTCCTGTAACCTGGCCCTTTGTTCTTGCACTGCCATGGCTGTCTGTCCAGGTGTCCCATTGGGCCACCTGGCATATATGCTACTACTGTGAGTTGCTCATTTCTTATAAAAAGAAACCCACAGTTGCAGTGGATGTGCTGGACAGCTCAATCCTTGAAGACAGCTGCGGTGGTGCAGGAACAGAGGGCTCTTGATCTTCCTGTAAGATCTGGAGATACAGGTATGTTATTTTACAACTTTCAAACATTCTTGTATCCTGGTTCTGGTGCAGAATGGGCAGGACATCATCTGGACAGCTTGCACCAGAAACAGGACTATGCCAGAACTGGGAGGGGTAAAACCTTTGGGCTCATGCAGACAAGGCCCTAAACATCCATAAGCCCAGAACATTGGCTATTCCAGCTGGGGCTTCCAAGAGATGAAATCCAGAACATTGGAAGTGCAAAGCATGAGACAAACGCTACCGTCTGCCGAATATTCAAATTAATTTAAATTGTGTAATGAGGATTAAGAACCACATAACCCTGAGATTCACATTTCTGAAGTCCCCTTAGTATGGATGCCATGTTTGAAGTATTGAGGCTTGAAGGTCTTGGTGCAATGGAGGAAAGAGACACACACGCATGACATTAACTTATTTATATGTGCCTTTTAGGTTGGCCTAATAAAGGTATTACCACAATAGGGACTTTGGAATTGGTCTTAAGGTCAGTTTAGCTCCTTTTGTATTTGCATGACTGCCCTAAATTGCTGTTCTTTCCTTGAACTCTGCTAGGTTAAATATTGCTTCTGGAAGCTGTCTTCCTTGAAAAAGGACATATGGAAGGGCAGTGAGCAGAGTTGAAGATGGAGTGTTAGGGTGGATGGAGAAAGCAATGTTCTGCAAAAAGCTAGTTCTACCCAGTGGTGTGCTATGTTAGAAAAGACACACAATTTTAATAATATAATTTTTACCTCATAATTGACTCACATCATTGTCTGCTTGGGTAAAAGAACAATCAGACACATTAAGCTTTCAAAAAGGGATAGGATTAAGAGATATATCTGCTGCATTAGGAAGTGACATAATAAAAAGATTATCAAAATGAAAAGGAAATAGTATCTACCATTATTTTCTATGGGAAGAAAACATGGAAGCCTATAATCAACCACAACTATATGGTGTCTAACATCACTAGTTAGTATACCAAAAATGTAATATTTACTCAGTCTCCCCTTCATCCCCACAGGGCTATTTGCTTATCTCCCAACAAATGAGAAATATATGAGTTAAGCTGAGACGAAAATAGCTCAAGTCTTTGGAAAGAACAGAGAAGATGGCTTTGAATCACTGGAAATCTAAGATAATATCTTTCCATGTAGTATCAGTAGCTCCACTGGAATAAATGGTAAGAAATGTCAGAGGAAATATTATTGTTTGTTTGTATTACATGCAGCCATGTGGTTGGTTATTTAAAATGCAATGGATTCTAGTATAACCATAACATAAATGTATATCAAAGATAGTAAAGGTAATTTAATACTAGAGCAACAATCTATAATATTTCTGTATCTAACTTTTTACCTGATTTAGCAATATTATATCACTTCTCAAACTAGTCATCACTACAGATATGTAAAAAGAAGATAATTCAATCATGGTTTTACTACTGAATGTGGATGGTAAAGGAGAAACTGGGGGTAACATGCCATCAACTGAGAAATTTAGAAGTCATTAATACTAACACAATAGCATGGTGATTTTTGTTTAAAAAATTCATTTGCTTTTTAAAGCCAAAATATTGTTGTAGAAACTTTGTTTCCAAGGAGCTGGGTGAATGCCTGACATGAATATGATTTGCCAGTTTCTTTCAAATTGCATTTTTTTAAAAAAAAATACTCCAGTGGAAATGCTAATTCAAAACAGTCAGTCCAAGATACTTCTAAGAAAAAGCAATACCTATTACTGCTTATATGAGAGAGCAAGGTTGGAGTTATATATAAATCCCAGTGGATCTTTATGATGGCTGCCTTTCAATCCAAAGTCTCACTTGAGATACTACTTCAATTTGGTCAGTTGTGTTATGACAGCAGAAATATTTTGTTTTTATCTAACCAAGCATTCTTGGTATTTTACTGTGTACCAATGCCAAACTTTGTGTTGTGTTTTCAAGAAAAGAATGAAAGCAGCAAGCCACAAAAAGGCTAAAAATATCAAGTACTTGGGAGGATTTCTTGATCATTAACAGACTTTAGAAATCATAGAAACAGCTGCTAATGGGGGTTAATATCACTGTTTCTATGTACATTTTATAGCATACAGGGGGCTTAATTGTCAGGAATGGCTGGTGCTGTTTTCCATCAGATAGTGTTCAACAGAAGAATGGGGGAAGTGGAGGAGGAAATTCATATTTTCCAGGATCTTCAGTCTTATTCTAAATAAAAAGAGCAGGAGGATTTTTCTACAGAGATCTAGAAAAGACAGCTGGAGGCAGGAATCCAAAAACAACCATAATACAGTATATTAATCAGACTGAGGGGTGAAACACACAGGCCAAATAAAGTGGTTTCAAACCACATTGAAGGCGGGGCATTTAGATGTTGCCTCCAACGCGGGTGGAAACCAGATTGAAGCCACACTCCAAGGCTAAAAACAGAAGCAAAAATAACCCAGAATATTGTGATTTAGCCCAGAAAATGTGCAATTTTGACCCTGCATATAAATGCCCCAATGCCAGAGCTGTTCGAAAAGAGTGATCTATCCTAAACCTAACCCTAAAACTGCATATAAATGCACCAGTGCAGGTGCACATTTAATAAGTCTGGAGCCTTGTACCCAAGCGGCTGGGGCAGCAATGCAAGAAAGTGTGTGTGACACCTCCAATGGATGTACTGTAATTCCAACATACATCCTGCACATTCATACCTATGGGCATCCACAAAGAGGCATGGGGTGAAGGGGTTATGTAGGAGGGTGGGTCTCCATGACTGTGCTTTGCCAGTGTTTTTCTGGGTACACTCATGCTCTGATGCCCTGTACCAGTGGAGGATCACAGGTGTGACTGTATGGCTGATATTGCTTCTAAGCAGCAGGCGAATGCCAGCAGTGTACTTGTGTGGTGGTGCACATGGATGGTGGGGAGGCGACAAAAAAAAATTACCCAGAGGCACTGCTTGATGCCATGCTGTGCGGTCGGATCAAGTGCATTCAGGCCATCTTGGAGGCAGCCAGTGTGAACAGCCGTGTTTCAAACCGCTTTCAGAAAACCAGGATCAAGCCACTTTTTCCTGCCCACCTGTTCCACCCCCAAGTAAATTATCATTAATAGTCCTGATAAGTAATATGTACTTAGAACAAGAGGCTACTGTCAGAATAGAATATTGAAAAAGAGAATGGTTCCCAATTGGCAAAGGGTCAGGCAAGGCTGTATCTTTGCACCCTACCTGTTCAACTTGTATGTAGAAAATATCATACGAAGAGCAGGCTTGGACACAGAAGGTGTGAAAATAGGAGGAGGGAATATCAACAATCTAAGATATGCAGACGACACCATTTATAAAACCATACAAAATCATGTAATTGCTTTTATATAACTTTATATTGTTATAAAAAATATTGTATAGTATATCTTTATTGTTTTAGATATGTTGCTAGTCCCTTGATATAAATGGATGATGATGATGATGATTGATGATGATGATGATGATGATGATGATGATGATGATGATGATGATGCAGGACCTCCAACTAGAGCATTCCCAGGAGGAAGCTGTATAGTCTTTTTTTGGAGGCATCCAGAGAAGGAGACTCCACTACTTCTCTAGGCAATTGGCTCCTTTGCCATCTCTCACTGTCAAGAAGTTCCTTCTAATGTTAATACTGTAGAATCATAGAATTGTGCAGTTGGAAGAGACCCCAAGGGCCATCCAGTCCAATCCCCAGCCATGCAGGAACTCACAATCAAAGCACAACCAACAGAGGGCCATCCAGCTTCTATTTAAAAACCTCCAAAGAAAGAGATTGTAGCTGTGCAGTGATTTGGATTGAGGGTAAACAATCCTCTCTAACTCTATCTACTGTGTGGAGGAGTGTTTCTTTTTCATTTGTGCAATCTTGTTGTTTCTTCAATCTCTCTCTTGTTTTAAGAATGATGTTGGCTAGGAATGATGGGAGCTGCAGTCCAACAATATCAGAAAAGCCATAAGTTGCCTATTCCTGCTCTACCTGAAAGAATGATATACTGTAGCAGATAATAGAAAGGAGTCAGACCTGAGCCCTTGATAAGTCACTACTAGTTATTTTGGACATGGGCTAGATCTGTGTGCCCAATGCTATCTGTTATGGAAGACTGGCAATCATTATTATTTGAATGTGTCAAGTATTGGTACCATATTTGTGCCCATTGGCTATTGTTTCTTTCTTTCCTTGGCAACTCACCAGGGACCAGCAAGTGATGGCTCATTGACTATTGACAACCACTTTGAGTACCACTGGATTGGATACTCAATATAACAGTGTTTCAAATGAAAGATCCTCCTTTATACTAGGCAAGAAGAGACAGATGACTGTACTATATGTATTCTCTTCCAAGCATTTCATAGGGAAATGATGCTGTTCTTTAAAGCAATGAAACAAAACAGCTTTTGTAACAGAGATTACATGATGTGACTTGGATGGTTCCACTTCTGTATGTATCAAGAGAACCAACTTTTTTTTTTTGTTTTTAAAGTATGTAGATGTAAGTTGTTTTATCAACTTCTGGATTAAACTCTATAATTTTAAGTGAAAATAGCGATGTAAGATACAAAGTGAATGCTTATATTGGATTTTTATTATTATTAATGATACTGAGAGTATTTTGATATGTTACTGCAGGGAATAATTATGCTGAATTATTATATAAATAAATATTATAAAATAATAAAGTAGATGTAAGGATAAAGTTATTGAAAGTAAACCGCCCTGATCCAAGGAAGGCGCGGTATATAAATAAAACTTTTATTTATTTATTTATTTATTTATTTTATTATTAAGTCTGGTTTTAACAATGGTCATCTGCAAACACAGGCACTGTAAAGTGTAAACTAGCCTTTGTGTGACTTGTCACTTCATTTCCATACACAAAAGATTTTGAATTTGAATTGATATTCTCACACACTCGGTTTCTGCTTCACCAAATGCACCTGAGGAAGTAGACTTTAGTCTACGAAAGCTCATGCTGCCAACTTCTTTCTTTCCGTTAGGGCTGAAACAGATGGCCTTAAGGGGTGCCTTGACACTGTCCCTTTGGTCACCAGATTGGGGCCACGGCAACCACATACCACAGTCCCAATCCAGCATTTTTCCAGCCCCCAATGCTGCTCCTTTTTAAGGTGGAAAAAAAGCCATCCTTTCCCCGCCACGGTGGCTTTTCAGTGCTCCCATGGTATGCAGTGTCTAAACGCTGTGCCAGCAGAGTGCTGAAAAGCTGCCGCTGTGTGAGTAGTGGAGCAGCATGATGCCTGCTTTGGGGCAACATCGGGGCATGCGTCATCTGTACCCCATGCCACCATGCCATTGGGAAGCCAGCATATTTTGCTGGTCTGTACTGGCCCTAAGTCTCAAAGGTGCTACAAGATTTCTCTACATACTGAAAGAAAGAAGTTAGCAGCATGAGCTTCTGTAGACTTAAGGGTACTTCCTCAGGAGTAGCTAATACCCCAGAGGAGAAGTTCAAGACTCAAAATGACCTTAATAGATTAGAATGCTGGGCTAAATCTAACAAAATGAACTTCAATATGAAGAAATGTATAGGATTGCATTTGGCAAAACAAAAAATGAAATGCATAAATATAGGATGGGGAACACCTGGGTTAACAAGACTACATGCAAAAGGGATCTAGGAGTCCTCATAGACCAGAGGTTGAACATGAGTCAACAATGTGATGTGGCAACCAAAAAGGCCAATGCGATTCTAGGCTGCATCAGTAGAAGTGTAGTGTCTAGATCATGGGAAGCAATAGTGCCACTCTGTTCTGCTTTGGTCAGGCCTTGTCTGGAACCCTGTGTCCAGTTCTGGGTATCATCATTCAAAATGTTGACAAACTGCAGTAAGCCCAGAGAAAGGCCACAAAAATGGCCAAGGGTCTGGAAACTGTGCCTTCTGAGGAGAGGAGCTGGAGAAGAAAAAGTTGAGAGGGGTGAAGCCTGCGTGGAAGACTAGGGTTGGCCTGGAGGGCGCTTGGGGGTCTCTTCCAACCCTGTGATTCTATTCTTAGAGAGCAGGGGTCCCCAAACGGTGCTCTTTCAGGGACTTCAGCTCCCAGAATCCCAGGCTATTGGCCCACACAGCTGAGGCTTCTGGGAGCTGAAGTCCAAAGTCTCTTAAAGTTTGGGGACCACTGCTCTAGAGCCAGGAAAGGAGTCTTTGGCAGGAGCCTGTGTGGCAGAATGGGGTGGGACTGGGTGGCCCTTGGGGACCTCTTCCAACTCTAGGGTTGCCAGATGCATTTGGTGGAGCGGCTGCCCTGGGGCTGGGGCTGGGGCTGGGGCTGGGAGGGAGCCCTTTCCCCGCTTCTTTGCTCAGCCCCAGCAGCAGCAGCGCCGCCGCTTGCTTGCCCCGCCTGCTCCTCCCTGGGCCTGACGGCAGCAGCCAGGAATGCGCTTCCGGAGGCGCAGGAGGAGCCCAGCGGCCCAGGCCCCGCCGCTCGAGAGAGAAGAAGAGAGAGACGAGAGAGGGAGGCTGGCGGGGGAGCGGAGCCCAAGGAGAGCCCTCCTGCTGCCCTGCCCACCTTCAGCAGCCCCCTGAGGAGGCAAAGCCAGCTCCCTTGGAGAGGGAAAGGAAGGAAGGAAGGAAGGAAGGAAGGAAGGAAGGAAGAAAAAAAGAAAGAAAGAAGCGTGTGGGGGTTCTTCCCCTCGACCACCTTCGCCCCCAGCCATGGGCCAGGTATGGGGCTGGGCAGGAAAAGGGGCTTCCCTTGGGGCTTTGCCAGGACATGCTCCACTCCCAGGTCCTCCATTTCAAGCCTTTGCTCTCCAGGAGAGAGCCCTCAAAGTCCTCCATTTTGAGCTACATTTCTAGCCGGGTTTTGGAGCTTTTAGTTGGGCATGTCCTCCATTTCAGACTTTTCGGTCCAGGAAGGAATCCCAAACGTCCTCCATTTTGATCAAGGCTGAGGGGGGATTCCTATTTCTAGGAGGGGCTTGTTTTGGACCTGTCCTCCCTTTCAGCCTTTTCGGCCCAGGAGGGATTCCTGAAGGTCCTCCATTTTGAGCCGAAAGAAGAAGCAGGACTTTACACTTCGAGGAGGGTTTTGAGCTTTTGTTGGCTCAAGTCCACCATTTCAGCCTTCTGTCCAGAAAGGATTCCAAAAGGTCCTCCATTTTGAGCAGGGCTTTACATTTCTAGGAGGGCTTGGAGCTTCTGTTTGGTCACGTCCTCCATTTCAGCCTTGTGTCCGGGAGAGATCCCCAAAGGTCCTCCATTTTGAGCAGGGCTAAGGAAGGAAGGATTGACATTTCAAGGAGGGCTTTGAGCTTTTCTTGGGCCATGTCCTCCACATCAACCTTTGCTGTCCAGGAGGGAGTCCAAAAGCTCCTCCATTTTGAGCCAGGCTAAGGAGCATGAGTTTCTCTTTCTATATTTTGGAGCTTGTCTTTGGGCACGTCCTCTGCTGCAGCCCTTTCTGCCCAAAGGGTCCTCCATTTTGAGCAGGGCTTTACATTTCTGGGAAGAAATGTAGTTGGTCACATCCTCCATTTTCAACCTTTTCTGTCCAGGAGGGATTCCAAAGGGTCTTCTGTTTTGAACAGGGCAAAGAAGCAGGGGTTTCTCTTGTGAACAAGCATGAGTTTCTGGGTTTTTTTTTTTTTTTTAGCTTTATAATGTGTTCTGCCCTCCCTTTTTTTGGAAGGTCCTCCATGAGGGGGTCCCTTGTCCTCCTTTGGGATGAGGGTCTCTCTGGGTGCTGGGTGGTGCCTCTGGGTCACTTGCTAACTCTTTTGTTTCAGGCTTGTGGAGTCTCTCTGGGTGGAAAGTTGGAGGCAGGTTAAGAGAAGGAAGACCAGACCAGACCTCCAGCTTTCTGTTCACTTGATTCTTCTCCTGAGCTTCTCTTCTGGGGAAGGGAGGGAGGCCTGCTGCCTTTGTGCCCTTTTTCAGCAACCCTCCAGACCCAAAGGCGGGGCTCTTGGAAAGGCCTCTGGGGTGGAGAAGGCATTACACTAGGCCTTCCCTGGACACAGATTTTTGTTTTATCCACCCATTCAAGCCTCCACTGCTTGCAAATAGCCCCCAAACACCTCACTTCCAACAAGCAAACCTTGATTTTGTCATCTGATAGAAGGGACCCCATTTTGTTGCCGGGTGCCTTCAAGTCTTCTTGACTTATGCAGGGTGACCCGGCGTCCTCCTCTTCCAGGACATGCCCTACATTTCAAGTCTGTCCAGGAGGACCTAGGTCCAAAACACACTGCAGAAATCGTCCAGTTGGAGACTGCTTTAACTGCCCTGGCTCAGTTATTCTGGCAACTGTAGTTTTGTGAGACAATGAGCCGCCTCTGTCAGAGAGCTTTGGTACCTCAGTAAACTACCATTCCCAGGATCCCCGGTCACTGAGTTAATGTGATCTCAAACTGGATTATTGCTTCAAGGTGTTTTGGACCTAAGAAGCGTGAATTTATGTTTGTATTGGTATCTGGGAACTGTAGTATTGTATTATAATTATACAATTATAATTGTATAATTAGAAAAAGTTGAAAATGGAGGACGCAGCCAACTGAATTATAACTGTCGGGGCAGTTAAATTATTCCCTACCATTGTGCCAGGGCCATTAAATAATTATAATTGTATTATAAATATAATTGTATTATAATTATACAATACAATGATAATATGTATTATATTGGTATAATATAATTGTTTAGATTTTATTTGATTATGTTCTCCATTTTTCTTGAATGTCCTCTGTTTTGCGATGCTTTGTCCTCCTTTGCTCTCTTGTGTTTTGGGTTTGCTGTTTGGTGAGGTATTCAGCTTCATGGGTCAGAGAATTCTGGTCCCTCCTTAGTCCAAGACACAGTGCAAAAATAATCCAGTTTGAGACCGGTTTAACTGCCCTGGCTCAGAGCGCTCTGACAGAGAAGGCTAAATGTCTCACAAAACTAAAGTTCCCAGAATTCCCTACCATTGAGCCAGGGCAGTTAAAGCGTTATCAAACTGGATTAATTCTGCACTGTGTTTTGGACCCTTGTTGTTGCTGTGTGCCTTCAAGTCGTTTCTGACTTGGGGCGACCTTAGAGTGAAGCTATCGCAGGGTTTTCTTGGCAGGTTTCTTCGGGGGGGGGGTGTCGTGTCCATTTTCGGAGGCTGAGAGCATGTGACTTGCCCAAAATAACCCACTGATTTTCATGGTCCAGTCAGGATTTGAACTCTGGACTCCAGAGTCATAGTCCAACACTCAAACCACTTTGCCAGGCTGGCTCTCTATTTTATTACACCTGGTATTTAATGGGACTAGAGCATCCATGGAATCTGGTATCCTGGAACCAAACCTCAGGAGGATACGAAACTGCACTTGATTTTAAGTGAATGGAAACCATCTTGGCCCCTCCCTCTCCTTCCCTTTCCAGCTGCTTAAATAACTAGCATTTCTGGGAACAATGTTGCAGTGAAAGCAGCTGATCACTTGTGGCACTGGCTCCAGAGGACAACAGGCTACAAAGACATCTTGTTGTTGTCATTTTGTATCTTCAAGTCATTTTTGAGTTATGGAGACTGGGATTAATCTATCATAGGGTTTTCTTACCATGTTTCTGTGTTGTGGCCATCCTCTGAGGCTGAGAGAGTGTGACTTGCCCAAGGTCACCCAGTGGGTTTTTATACTTGAGTGGCGATTCGAACCCTGGTCTCCAGAGGTTCAGATCACTCCACCTCACTGGCTTTCAACAAAGCCTTATATTGCCTTAAGTACAGAGCACTTTCTGATGTTGCCAGAGTGGGCGGTTGAGGAGGGAGAGAGAAAAGGAAGGGCAAGATTTCATTTGTGTAGTTCTAGGAGGTCATCTTTTTTTCCTTGCTCGCCTCCACCCATGTTAATTTCATTTCTGTTTGCAAGTTTGGTGGAGTTAAATTGTACCCTGGCGGAAAGAGGATGGGAAAACAGAGCCTGCCACTCAAGGGAGAATATACAGGAAATCCATGTCATGCCATTTCCCTGGAGGACTTAACACAATCTAAGTGTGAGATGAGTCTGCCTAGCTTGCAAGTAGGGTTTGTGTACTTCATTGGAGTTTCCAGCTGGGCCCATGATCTAATATGCATTTTCCCCCCAGAAGTAAGCTCTATTAAACATTCTGGAAAGGGATCTGATAGCACCTTTGACACCAACTGAAAGAAAGAATCTGGGCACATGCTCCCAGCTTCTTTCTTTCAGCTAGTGTCAAAGGTGCTACACAATCCCTTGGCAGATTCTTTTTGCAGCCTAACACATGTCTTTGAACTCTATTAAACATGTGATATTTGAGTAAATATCTGCCAACAGGTTCTGTATATTTGCATAGGCCTGCAGTTTAACATTATGATCCTATGGTTATAAGGCACTCCCCTTAATTTTGCTGCAACCCAGTCCCAACTTTACTTAACATGGATGTAGCCTGTCTTTCAGCTGCCAAAGTTGTTGTGTGCTTTTACGTTGTTTCTGGCATATGTCGACCCTATTATGGGACTTTTCATGGCAAGATTTGTTCAGAGGGAGTTTGCTGTTGTTTTCTTGTGAGGCTGAGAGAGTGTTATTTGCCCAGGGTCCCCCAGTGGGTTTCCATGGCTGACTGGGGATTTGAAACAAGGGCTCCAGTAGTGGAAAATTATTTCTGCATGGAGCTCAGGATGCTTTTGTATGCTATTTCCTGGAGAAATTATCATTGGATTTCTCTCCCATAAAATGTTGTTATAACAGACACATATATAACACTTTTTTCGCATTCTGAAACTCAAAGTAGTGTATATATTCTGTGGTGACAGTTTTTCATTTATTATTACACTACTGTATGCTTTTGAACCTTTAACATGCCCTTTTAGGGACTTTTCACTGTTCCCCTCTTACCCATCTCTACTCCACCCACCTGCAACGTCTGAGCAACACTTTTGCTATTAATACATTTCTGTTTGGTTTCCTTTTTCTCTGATTCCTTTAATTACCTTAACTAAGGCACTCAGACTGTTAACCACACTGCTGGACCTCTTACCCTTTCCCGTCACCACCCCCTTCTCCTTCTGTGTCATGTCTTTTTAGATTGTAAGCCTGAGGGCAGGGAACCGTCTAACTAAAAAGATTGCATGTACAGCGCTGTGTAAATTTACAGCGCTTCATAAATAAAGGTTAATAATAATAATAATAATAACCATATTGTGAAGTAGCTACAGGCTAAGAGAGAGTTTGATGGCTAAGCAAATTTGATGCTGCAAGCTAAAAGGGAGTTTGCTGGCTGAGTTTGCTGGCCCTCCAACCAAGCCTGCCTCTTTGTCTTCTGCATTGCATTGCTACTCTTAGAAATACTACTCTGACTTAGGAGTTTATCATACGGGAGGAATTTCTCTTAATTTTGAATGAAAAGAAAATGGGGCCAGAATGCATTCACATGAATTCGCTAGTTCAGCAAATCTACGTGAATTCGAATTGCGTTCAAACTGACTTCCCATTGCCCAAAAATACCTTGCCATTGCCCGAAATTGCGTGTGGTAACCTATCATGCAATAACGTTAAATCCCATGATTGCGTTTGGATTGCCATTGAATTATACTTCCAATTTACCTTGTCTGATAAACTCCACTGATTTACATCATAACCCAATGAAGGTAACACTTTATACACATGGTGAAACTGAGCTGTGATATGTGGAAGCCTATATAATAATAAAACACATTAGTGTTTATGGTGCCACAAGATAGCCTAAATACCCTAAAGGCACTAGATACTGTCTGATCTTGGATACTAAGATGGTTAGTACTTGGATGAGGGACTACCTGGTGCTGTAGGCTATATTTCAGAGGACAGACTTGGCAAAACCCCTCTCCCTTGCCTATGAAAACCCTGTGAAATTTATGGGGTTGTCATATGCTGACAGGTGACTCTTAGATGTATATTTGGACTAAATGTTTATTATTCCAATCATTTCTCCCTCATCAAGTGTTAACTGGCTTACAGTTATTTAAAAATAACAATATTAAATCTAAGAAAATTTAAAAACAAAAGAGCATGATCAACATGCTTTCATCAGCCAGCTAGTTGGTTATTGATGTATACCACTGGCAGCAAAACTAAGCTTCTCAGGAAAACCAAATTAATATAGATTATACAGGGACTCAAACACAGTTGTCCCAGGCATACAAAAATGGAGACATCCATCCTGCCTTCCTCATTTACCAAGTTCAGATCTGTATACACCCATGAACCCCACTGGTTGACCTTAAAGCTGTCATATTCTTTGTCGTATGATCTCCTTCTAAATCTTTAATTGATGTTTTAATTGTACAAGAAGCCTCCACCTTTTGATACCCCCTTATCTGACAACTTGGTCTTTTGATGCTTGCAAATTAAAGACAAGTTCCATTAATCCAACAAGGAGTCCGCTCTTTTGTCAGTTCTTTTCTATGGAATTTATCACACGAAGGAGATTGAGGGGTTATCACAGAAATATCCCGAAAAAAATTGCAAAGTTACATGGCACAATTTCTGGTGACATCACACAAAGAGCAGAATTAAACCAGACACAAAGTAGGATTAATCCACATCTTTTTACCTTCAGAACTTCAGCGAAAATGCATTTTTGAATTTGTTATATTTTCAAAATTACGATGGCATGTTAGCCAAATTCACTTCATCTTCGCAATAACCCTCCTTTTCCTCATTTTCTGGGTTATCCCATGATTCTATGGGGTGGGTTTGCTTCCAGTGGTGCCTTGGCAAAAGAGGGAACTAGGGTCAACTGCCTCCCACCCCCCTCCAGGTCATGTCCGGGTTTTGGGTATGTAGTTATTTTACTATTGGCAAGGTAGATGAAGGCACAGCATTGTCCATTCCTTGGTGGGACTTGATGCTGGCTGGCAGAATGTGAGGGAACATGGGATAGCAGCATTTTTGTTTTCTGTGACCATATGTTAATGTGAACAGCGCAATGTATACATGCATGAATATCGCTGCATCTTTGCATATATACAGATATGTCTAATATGGGGATAGATAAAATCACATATGTGCCCATATGGCAACCTGTGTATATTTCTGCAAGTTCACTGATCTGTCTGTCTATCTATCTATCTATCTATCTATCTATCTATCTATCTATATGGCAAACACCCGTGAGAAATCATATCATGATTTCCAGTGACAGGACGACTTGTTATGGCTGGGGGGCTGGGAAGGGATTAGTTTGTTTTTTATTGTATTTTATTGTGCTTCCACTGTTATTAGCCGCCCCAGATTCCTCGTTGATTGGGTGGGATACAAATAAATTATTTATTATTATTATTATTTGGATGCTTGAATCCATAGATAAAAAAAATCTATGGATGTGAAGGGCTGACTACTCATTTCTGAGAAATGCAAACCAAAATGGCTAAGACGGCTTACTCAAAAACATGAATACAAGAGGAAGTGTCTGGGCCACAGAACATGTAACCATTCTTTTGAATCAACAGTTTTCACTCCATCATGTTATCAAATTAGATCCAATGAAAAATGAGGCAAGTGTTTCTCCAAATTACTGCTAAAGTTATTCCAGAAAATATATTTCCATAAGTAGGAGATCACACACAAGAATGACACAGACCGCATTGCGCACAGATTAGAAATCCTTATTTCTCAATCACCCCTTACCCCACATGTCCTCTGGAACACTATTATACATTTTATTTCTTTGTTCTACACATATGGTCAGCACAACACACCATGCAAATCTGTGCTCCATTTATCCATCCTGCAAGTACAATTACAACTCCTTTTCCAACCCCCAAAAAATCATACAGCTTTAAAAATAAAAATTGGGAGGAGGCAGGGGCCCTTTTTAGGTGTGACATTGTGGACCTCTGCTTTGAAGATTTTTTTAAATCTCTGCTTTGAAGTTATAATTTATAGTTGTTTGTCTTCCATAGACAAGAACCCGTTTTCATGAACAATATTTAAAGCTCAGTGTCCTTTTCAGGTGATTTATTATAGAAATTATGGCATCCGTCTGAGGGAAAATGAGCAGGGCTAATGATTGCAGATTCAGATCATGTGGTAATACTTAAGACTGTGTACTGTAGAAAAATCACTGACTCTTTTCTGCCTGAGTTTAGGTTTATTTAGTTTTTTTTATTGAGTGAATCATTGAAAGATGACTTGCATACAGCATCAAACTAGATTAAACACAGTCCCATTAATAGATATGTGTGTGCATATGCGCCTTCGAGTCTTCTGCCAACCAATGGTGATCTCATGAATTTCATAGGGTTTTTTAGGCAAGGAATACACAGAGGTAGTTTTGCCAGTTCCTTCCTCTGAAATATTACTGACAGCACCTGGAATGTGTTGGTGGTTTCACATCCAAATATTAACCAGGACTGACCCTGCTTAGCTTCCAAGATCAGACAGGATTTGGGTGCCTTTAGGGTATTCAGGCCCTAATTAATAGATCTATGTACAGTTTAATTTTAATTTGTCCTTCCCCACTACCTTTTTAAAATAAATTTCATACTAGATTAAGGGCTGAATCCTGTTGGTTTGTTTCAACTAAATGAACCCATTGAATCAATGAGTCAACATTCAATGAGTCTACCCTACTTGAGACTATCAATAGTATTTAGGTCAGAAATGAGAAGTATGGTGTTGTCCGCATCCTCAAACATTTGGCAAGATAATTCACAAATGTTAAACACAAAAGAACAGTTCGGTTTCATTAAAATAACTGAAGAAAGTTTGCCAGTGACTTCACTGAGATGTGGCCTGCATCTGTATCTAAAAAAAATTAATCTGAACAGATGAAAATATAAGACCAGGGCTACATCTGCACTGCAGAAATAATCCAGTTCGACGCCACTTTAATTGCCATGGCTCAACGCAATGGGATGCTTGGGGATTGTAGTTATGTGAAATATTTAGCTTTCTCTGTCAGAGAGCTCTGGTGCCACAGCAAACTACACTTCCCAGAATTCCATAGCTTTGAGCCATGGTAGTTACAGTGGGGTCAAACCAGATTATATCTGCAGTGCAGATGCAACCTAGGTTGGTTGTTCTGAAGTGACTATGAGCAAGTAGATTTCTCCTGTAGTGGGAAGAGGACATCCTGTAGCAGATTGTCCCTCCCATTTGCTTCAACAGGCAGACGCCTGGATTGAAAGGGGAAGGTTGACTGCCATGATTCCCCACTCAAGTACCTGCCTCCTTTCTACACAGATGCTGACGGGAGCAATATACCACTTCACAACCACCATTTTCTCTTCCTACTCACTACTACTTCTATTTTAATCATTTAAAACATTTCTTCTCTTCCTATCATTGCTCTGCTTCCATTCCAAGTGCCCAGCTGTTCCTTCCTCACTTTTCTTTTGTGGATAGACAAGACCATAGAAAGGGAAGGAAGCAGCTTGAATTTGTTGACATTGTGTCCCTTTCCTCTGTGTCCCTTCTATGTCCTTTGACTCAACCCAGGAACCATTTGAAAATAGTGAATTTACGGCATGGGTGCTGAGCTATAGCCAAGTTACGATAAAGCAGATGACTCATATTTATGTCACAAAAAATGTATTCCAAGGAAATGAATAAGCAGTCTTTTTCTAAGATAGCAAATAACGTACTGAAGGTATCTTAAAAGAGCCACCAGCAATAAGCAGACATCTAGTTATTAAGGTAATTTGCTGAAGACCTGGATTAAAGCAAAAGTTTCCAGTAAATAACAGTTTCCAACAGTGAGAACTATGGATTGTTTAGTGAGAACAAACCAGGGTCAAAATTTCACATCCCATCCTGTACACTGGATAGTGTTAAATTAAAGTCTGTACATTTGACCATAGTAGGAAATACTGCTTCATTTAAAATCAGAAGTACACAAAACAACTCCATTGATACTGAATGTCAATGGAAATTAGATGCACAACTTAGAGGAGGATTGGAATTTGCTGGAGAAATATGTTTAAAATAATAGAAAATAAAGAAACTTGAATATACATTGAATGAATGTAAATAAGAAAAATGAATTGTGACTAAACTATTCACTCCAGGAGAAATCAGGAAAAATAGACATAAAATACTAAATATAAGGATTTAAAATATATAAAGGGGAGAGAAAGGATTCTTCCTTTTATTGTCTTGATTATTATTATTATTAAGGTACAGTTAAAAATGTATGGATAGTGTGCTTAAGGAATTACGAATAAACTGGAGCGTATATGGCAACATTGATTGCCAAAATGAAGGAAGCATAGGCTATAAGCAATTTCATTTATTTTCTGAGAAAGGAAGAAGATTTGAAGCATTGTATAAATATGTATCATACAGAAGACCTACCTATATGGAAATTTAATGCAATATGGTGCATTAAAAAGATGTAAAATTTTATAAAATATGTTAATAAAAACAATTTAAAAAAGAAGTACACAACTCCAACTTCACTGTAGCTTCCTTGAAGATGTTAATGGTTTCTTTTTATGTCTGAAACAGTGTTAGGCCAGATATTTTTAATTTCAAGCTAGTGCCCATAGTCAAAATCAAAATCTTACTCCCAACAAGAGATCAACTAAATGAATGGGAACTTGTAAGCCAACATTAATGTTAGTTGTATTTATTTAGTTAGGGCCAACAATAGGATTTAGGCCGACATACAGTCAGTTAGAAGTTTGAACAAATATCATATACCTACACACAAGTGACCCCCCCCCCTTGAATGAGCGGGAAAACATATCTGGAACTTGCAGGTAAATATAACTTTCAGTGGTGTCTCCATGGCCATGCATTGACTGATGGAGAGCAAGGGGCATTGGAGAAGCATCTGACCATGTCGCTATGGCCAGGTGCAGAACAATGGCATCACTACTGACACCTTTAGGGTCCTTTGGTCTTTAGGTTCCAGAGTTGTTGAATTGGCATCTTTCAGGATTGCTGTAGTTGTGTAATCATGCATGGCAGCGTGTGAGACTAGTTAGCCATATGGACTCTTCCACCTCTAAGATTCTATGAAGTCATTGTTTTATATCTGGCCACTGGGACATAGCCAGCTGCTTCTCTGATGTCCCATTTCTTTGTTGGTTGCTACATGGCCATGGAGAGTAGCTAAAAACTGTAGCTAAAAACTGGTTTTGGAAAAAAATTGTCATTGCACAGGGCCAGTGGAGAATTCTGACCTCTTAAACAACAGCAACAACAATGACAAACTTACAGTGGATTCACACCATTGTAGGTCACTAATAGGATACCAGTATTTATTTTAAACATTTCATTGCTGGAGAAAAATCTGTAACTACATGAAGTTAGAACTAAACATTTCAGATAGATATTTTTGGTTCTTGAAGTGCAGATGTCATAAAAGCACTTCACGGTTGTACTAAATATGGTTGGTTGTTGAACAACCTCTGGTAGCTTTTCAAAATAACTCATTACAACCTCTGGCATGTAACTCATTGCTCACAGTGAATATTCACAATAATTTGGTTTCCTTTTATTCAGTATGTTAGGTTTCTTTTTTAAATATTATAGATTATTTAGTAGTGTTTTGATGTTTATCTCGGATTGGCCTTTTTAGCCATCAACGCACTTGTAGTAAGCGTGGGATGAGTCCTTCCCGAATTTTTGTTCGCGAAGAAAAGCCAGAGAGAGATGTACTGACGCAGAGAACATGGCTCGATTCTGTGCAGCTGTCATTGCTACATGCAGAAAAATCACTAAGGACCAGAATTACTGTTAAAAGTTGGAAATGGGATACTAGAAGATAAGGCCCTCCATCCTGGTGTGAGGTGCTACCTGTCTATATGCACATTTGTGTTTTAACTGATTTTATGTAGATGTATTGGAATATTTGTAAGTTTGCTTTTACTGGTTAATATGAATATACAGTGTGCCAATGCCATGCGCAAACGCATTTTACGCACCTTTAAGCTTACACGGAAGCCACTTGGGGAGGGAAAACAATGGCGTGCATACCATGGGTGTTATTTCCTATGGGGCTCGAGCATAGGTGGATTTTCCCTTATGTGGGGAGATCCAGAACAGATCCCCTGCATAAGGAGAGGGCCCACTGTATTTTTGAGATACTTTGGTTAAGGACTGTAAATAAAATTTCACTTCACTCTGCTCCAGGTGCTGGTTTTGGTGATATTTTTCTCTTTTGTTATTTCCTTTTTCTTCAGCCTTCAAAAGAAAGCCTTTTGAATCCTTTCCCAATCTGCTCTATAGTCAGCCCTCCACATTTGCTGCATTGACTTTTATGGATTTGATTATTCACAGATATGAGTAATATGTTCTCTCTAGGAATCTCTAAGCCCTCCAACATGACTCTGCCAGAGGTTGACCATAACTCACAGTGTACCACCTAAGAGCTTCCTGGAGAAAATACTTCTCTAGGCATGCCTGGGTTCTCCAGCATGATTCTATGGTCTGTTTGACCATAGAGTTGAACTTGGGGGCGCTATAGATGCCTAAAGAGGTATTCTCTCAGGTAAAAATATAGTGCTTTTTTATTTGTGGTTTTTCCACTTTCACGCGGGCCCTGTGCCCCTAACCCCACCAGAGGTGGAGGTCACACTGTATTTATTCTCGATCTTGTCTCCCCCACACCCTTCCTTGCCTCTGCTCATTACCCCCACCCCGGCTTGGTGGCCACATGGAAGCGAAAGGATACACAAAGAAAAATTTCCAGAATGGTAAGGGAAACTCCAGCCATGCCAGTGAACCAAGCTGTGATGAGAACCTCCCACACCACTATTGCTGAACTGGTTGGTCAGCTGCTGGGCATCAGAGGTCCAGGGGTACCTGGTCAGTCGCTTGAAGAAGTCAATATCCACCCCATCTATTATTTCTTTGTGTTTATCTGTCTTCAAGTCACCTGTCAACATATGATGACAGCATGAATTTCATAGGGCTTTCTTAGGCAAGGGATACTCAGAGGTGGCTTGACATTGCCTTTCTCTGAAATACAGGGTGATTCAAAAAGAACATTGTAAAAGTAAAGCTGTGTACAGCCCACATCACCTGGTAGTCCTTGACCCCCTCCAAGTACTAACCAGAACTGATCCTGCTTAGCTTCCAGGATCAGATAGAATCTTGTGCCTTTAGCATGTTTAAACCTTATCTGTTATTTAGTCCCACCCCATGTATAATGGTTTCTGTTATGTCCTTAGACATGGAGGGTGCCTTTCTGAAACAATCCGCTTCTATGTGTGCAGACATTCATCATCTTGCAGGTTTCTAACATGGAAAGTCTCCAGGTCCTTCTCTTCAGACCCTTTGCCCTTCACACACATAGTGTGATGGAAAAGAGCATGGAGAGGAAAGAACTAGCACTTCTCCATTTTGTATGTTGTTTCAGCACGCTCAACTCATGACTGAATAGAGCTGATCTTAGAAGTGGAAGGGACAACATTGCTACTAGTTTTGACAGGCCCTGGTCATAGTTCCCTGTGCTCCTCTGCTTTCTACCACATCATCCAATAAGATACCATGTATGAAGGATCTCTTTTTTATTTTATTTTTTTAATAGGGAGCATACATATTGTAAAGTAACACATTTGCTGAGGCTGCGTTATTCACCCACCTTCATTTCCCCAAAGTGCCTCTAGGCCCACGAAGCCAGGTATTTAGAATCATAGAATTCATAGAGTTGGAAGAGGCCACAAGGGCCATCCAGTCCAACCCCATGCCATGCAGAAACTCTCAATCACATGCCTGCTCTAAAAAGATTTTTCTTTAGCCCGAAAAAGATACTGTGTTAATAGCAATTCATAGAAGCAGCGGTAGACCTGTGCTGGATGTTCCTTCCAGGTGTCTTTGGTGATATAACACAACTCCCATCATCTACCACTTTCTGGTGGTTGTTTGGGAGATGGGTATGACCGGCTCCAAACGTACACTTCAGAGTTGCATCTTAATTGTGCCACTAGATGGATGGTTTTTATCCAAGACATATGCTTTGATCAAGGCAAGACATGCTCTACACTAAGGAAAAAGAAAAAGATACTTTGCAGTACAGTAATCAAAAGTGTCTGTGAATTATGCATATCAGCATATTTTTAATATGGCTTTCTAAATACCCTAAAGGCAACAGATCTTGTCTGATCTTGGAAGCTATGCAGGATCAGCCCTAGTAGTTAGTAGTTGATGAAATATAGCCAATAGCACCTGACAACAAATACCAAGTGCTATAGGGTATATATTAGCAGAAGGAACCAGCGGAACCAGCTCTGATTATTCCTTGCCTAAGGAAACCTATGAAATCCATGAGGTCATCCTAAGTCAACAGGTGACTTGAAGGCATATACTGTACATGTAGAGTGTACTCCTGCTAGACATCAAGTAGGAGTGATATATGGTACAGAAAATAACCACTGCGAATATTGTTCAGCCTTTTTTTCTTTCTTTCTTTTTCTTTTCTATCTTTCTTTCTTTTCTTTTTTTGGTTTCTCAAATTTTGTATATTCTCTTTGATAAACGTTTATTTATCCATAAGAAACTTGAAATGGTAGGGTGACTTGTTTTAATAGAGCCTGAAATTTTTAGGAAGTTGAATTTATTGCTTAAAGATGTTGTTTTTTCATCTGTTCACATGAGTTGTTTTAAGGTCTCTCTTAGACCCAGTCATGACAAGTAAATAACATTAAGAATAAATTCGTAATGTGTCTTTGACTTTTAAAATTTTGTCTAGGAATCTTATATGCCATGTTCTCACAAGACAGTCCTCGTAACTGCATACTTTTCAAAATGAAGCTGTGGTTTTGCTGTTCAGTTTAGGAATTGATAACTATTGAATATCTATAAAATATTTCATGTTATTTTATTTAAATATTTTATGTTGAATATTTCATTGGAACATTTTTGATGGCTAGGTTTTGTCTACCACTGAGCAGCTGTTGGCTTTCTTGGGTGGGGACATTGAAAAAGCCAGAGTGCTAAAGGAAATGGCAAACTTCCTTTTTCTGAAGAGAGAGAAATTAATACTATGCACATTTGGCCAAACATTTCCTTTTTGACTTTGAAAATGTAAAGAATGTGTCTCATAGGATAGCCATCCCACCCTAATAAAATAAAAACAGACTATATCTGAGCTATCACAGCTTTTCTGAGGCCTTCCCTGTATTGGCAGTAATTGAGGAAGAGTCCCAATGCTAGCCTGTCTGCTACTCTGTGGCTTAAATTGTACATTTCCCCCATCTCTGATTTATCTAGCCTAACACATGAATTATTAGATAAATGTTTCCAGGTTTAGTTAGTACAAATTAAGAAGCCACCATATAACCTTTTTCCTTTACCTCCAACAGGAGTGTAATTTACTTTCTTCCTAATGTGAATTTAAAAATTACAAACTACCAAGCATGTCTAGCCTTTGTAAAGGCTAAGGGTGTGTTTTAGGACCAGTCCTGTGTATAACACATACAGTGTTACTAAATGTGGATTTGAAAATTATACCCAATTTAAGAACCTCTACTAGAAGTCACTATGGAAAGAAAGAAACTGAAATGTGTCATTTCATTGAAGCATATATTATCTCTGCTTTCTACTAGAAATAATTTAATTAATTAATTAATTAATTTGCTTTATATCCTGCCTTTCTCCCTGGAGGGGACCCAAGGCAGCTCACAAATAAAATTCTAAAAACATACTACAATAAAACAGTTAAAGTCCCACCTAAAAATAATATACAGTTACAAACATTAAAACCACACAAATAACATGAAATTATGATAAAAAGTTCTGCTAAACTGCTCTGTCATGATTCTTGGAGAGATGAGTAGGAATTCATTGGTAGTGGAGATATGTTGATCACATTTAATCAGTATAATATAAGCCAGTAACCAAATGGTAGTGGTGCTATAAAATTAATATTGCTGCTAAATGAGAAGTTCTTATTCTGGTTGTGGAAGAACCAGAATCGGTGCTATTAATTTTTCTTCCTTCATTTGTGGAAGAAAAATTAATAGCACCGATTTGATAAGAAATGGAACTCATTTAATTAGCCAACATTTGACTATTCTCAGTGTGTGAATAAATCTAACTCACCACTTCATGCCTCAGCCAAATGTTGAGCATGTATATGTGTTGCGAACCAGTCATCAGACAGTTCAGAAAAGAAGCTAAACAAAATTACTTAGTCATTTCTTAGTACAAAGTACTTTCATAATCTAGGAAAGAATTGACTCAGATGCTCAGTTGGTATTGTCACTGTGCCTATGCATTAGATACAGGCATGCAAGAAATCTGTCTTGTGTATCTTCCCACACATGGCTGTCACTCAGGAATTTGTGGGCTTCTAAGCATTTGATAATGGTGGTGGCACTAT
The DNA here is from genome assembly GCF_019175285.1 of Sceloporus undulatus. Taxonomy (NCBI): domain Eukaryota; kingdom Metazoa; phylum Chordata; class Lepidosauria; order Squamata; family Phrynosomatidae; genus Sceloporus; species Sceloporus undulatus. Next base: position 19,522,331 of record NC_056527.1, read on the forward strand.
TTATTCAATAGAATAGAATAAATATTCAATGGAATAAATATTTCTCTGCCAAAATGATGAGAGATCTTCGTAGGTCATGAGATGGTGCCCTCCATGTATTTTGGCATGTTGTTGTGTGCCGTCAAGTCATTTCTAACTATGGCAACCCTGTAACAGGGTTTTCTTGGCAAGATTTGTTCAGAGATGGTTCTGCCAGTGTCTCTCTGAAGCTGAGATAATGTGATTTGCCCAAGCTCACCCTACTGAGTGGTGATTTGAACTCTGCTCTCCAGAGTCATAGTCCAAACTCAAACAACTAAACCAGCCTTCTTTCTTATTGCCTCCTATCTTGTCAAGCACTATTCTTTTCTAGCAAGTCGTGTCTTTTATGATATTTCCAACGTACAATAGGCTAAGTTGTCATCTTGGCTTCTAGGGAAAGCTCAGGCTTGATTTGAAGTTTTAAAACAAACCAAAACCCTAGAAATATCCTAAATAGACTAAAAGCATCTTAAAGAATTTAACCCCTCCATCAAAACAATCTAAAGCAGTGGTTCTCAACCTCTGGTCCTCCAAATGTTTATGACTTCTTCTCCTAGATTCCCTCATCATTGGCCATGCTGGCAAAGGCTTCTGATGCTGACGCCCCAAACAGCTAGAGGATAAAAGGCTGAGAACCTCTGATCTAAGTTAAAACCATGGATGGAATGAACGAAGCTTCAAAAACAATTATTTTCCTTGGTGTAGGAATGACAGCAGAGCCTGCACCAGATGGATATCCAATGGCAATTTTACAATTGGAATGCTACAGGAGAGAAGGCACCAGATGATCTTGATTTGAATGTTTATTTAAAGTATTTCACCTCTCAACCCAGCAGGACACCTGAGGCAATGTACAATGGATAAGATAATTTAAAAATTAAACACAGGTTGAGCATCTCTACTGTGGGATGTAGTACTGTGTCCCCCACACATACCACCACCACCCCAACCCAGTAACTGCTGCTACCAGTTACAGCTTATTAGTGTAGCCGTAGTAACCTATGGAACCTGCTGTTTGAAAAGCCAAGGTTACCACAGAATTGTATAGTTGGAATGAAACCAATTCCTTGCCAGTTCAAGATGTTCCATCACATTTTATTTTTTCCATAAATATAATTCGCCAACCATATCCACAGATTCAGTAATCCATGGCTTGAAAATGCTAAAACAACAACAAGAAAACCAAGCAATCAACCAAAAAGCAAATCTTGATTTTGCTATGTTATGAATGAATTTATTAGGGCATATGGCCAGCACCATTTGCTATGTTATACAGTCCACCTTTCCCTTATGCGGGGGAATTCCACGTATGCTCAAGCCCCATTTAAAAGGGGTGCACCATTATCCCTTCTGGGGCACACTCACCCTTCTTCTGGAGTGGCTTTCAGCATATGCTGAAAGCTGCATAAGACGCTCCCACGTTTAACACGGGCACACTGTATAAGGAAGACCATTTTACAGTGCCATTGTATATAATGGGACTTCAGCATCCACGGATTTTAGTATCCATGGAGAGTCCTGGAACCAAACCCCAGCAGATATCAAGAGTGCATTGTCGTACACACTCCCAATTTTTTGGGAGTATGAGGTAGGCAGTAGTGGTGTCTACCGACAGACTTCCAGCCAAAGACTGAGAGAGGGATATTTAAAGCTTGACATGTACTACAGCTTATCTGTACAATACCTCAGATGCAGGATTTTGCCCATATTGCAGGCACATATTGTAAGGTAGAGTGCTGAGGGTGAAAGTGGAGTGGCCTAAATCAGTAGAAGTGAGATTTGAACCATGGATTTCCTTATTAAAAACTAGATTATATCAGTTATCATCAGATCTCTTTGCATAGTTTCCTGATCACATACATAGATACTCTCTGAGGTTTCTATTCCCAACCGAAGTAAAACTGTCAGAATATGGCTATCATTGATATGGTTAGTGTGTTAACAGGTAAATGTTATCGCCAAATGTGACAGTTCAGAGGCTTGATAGATTCTGCCTACAAAAAGACACGTAGCCTTGAACAAGATAGAGACAGTCTAGATCTCAAAGAGAGTTAATGTTCTTGCTGCTGCCACTGGAGACAGAAATGTTATTACTTTTCATTACCTTTTTCTTCAGTCCACCATGACCAAAAAGATGGAGGGCCTCTACCTACAACCTTTCCATCAAAACTACCTTAGAAACCATTGTAAACAGACATCTTAAGGCAAACACACACCTGTGACTTTTAACATTATCACTTTTCATCTCCTGTAGGATTTTTAACAGATTTGATGAAGAAGCCAGTGAATGTAAGGTATTTTGTACCTTTTGATCATCCTAATAAAAGTATCACCTTGATATGTATTTTGGATTTTGTTGTACTGTATTCAGAAAAGAGCAAAGTGAATCTTGTGTGCCTTCAAGTCATTTCTGACTTAGGGCAACCCCAAGACAAATCTATCATGGGCTTTTCTTCTTCAGAGTGGGTTTGCCTCTGAGGCTCAGAGTATGCCTTGCCCAAGGTCACCTGATGGGTTTCTATGGCTGAGTGAGGATTTGAACCCTCGTTTCCAGAACTGTAGTCCAACAGTCAAACCACAACACCACGCTGGCTCTCCCACAAGTGAATCTTACTAGAATGTAATTTAGACCTGCTTATGCACGTGTGCTGCTTTATTACTCATCTCTTTCTGCTAGATATGTGGATTGACTCAATTGGGGAATGTTGTGGTGCAAAAAAAAAATCTTTGTTCAAAAAAGCAAGCCACCACTTGAGAGTGATTAATGCTATGTCTACACAAGTTCCTTGAATAAGCAAATGTAACAACATCTCTATTGTAGTCTAGTTGTTTATCTTCCCCCTACATCTTTATTATACCACCTGAGGCCATATTCTTATCACATAATTTGATTAGTAGAATCAAATGGGGCAGAACATTCTGTTGAAATGAGTGTAACCTGTAGAGTTCTTCAGGATAACAAAGCCTCATGTCTTCATTTTGGGTCATTTTCACTTATCTGAAAGGTATAAAAATAAAAAAGTCATGGCAGAAGTAAGATTTGCTGCAGAGATTCAAAGGAAATACATATTTCCCATGGGTAGAGAAAGGTTTTGTCAATATGACAACAACATGTGTATCTCCTGTTATAAAATTAGAGTGAGAAAGTAGGGGAAGAGAATGTTCAGGTTATTTGTGCTTAACTTCCTCATCACTGGAAGTCTTTTAAGTTATCTGAAAGGAAGTTTGACTGAGAGATGGTTCTTTAAAAAATACGGCTAAAACTACATCTTACAGTCAAATTTTGCGTTATTGTTGGTTTTTTCCCCATTTGGTTTAGGACACAATACTGTGGTGATTGCCAGGGGTCCCATGAGTTATAGGCCCGAAACACACGGCTTCCGGCTGCTGAGGGGACATGACATTCAAGTGATGAACACCCCCAAAGCAGCTGGAAGCCGCTCCATTGCTGTATACAAGCAGTTCCTGGCGGTGGCAGACTTGGGGCCTTGACAGTGGCCCATGTGGTCACCATGGTCCCGGCTCAGTTGTGGCTGGAGCGGCCTCTTCCCACCTGTCTGCTTCACCCCATAATAACTGTCTTCAGAAGGTCTACTTTTAAAGATCTCTGTATAAGCTCTGTTGCCATTACTCTCAAGGTGTCAGTGGTCTAGTGGAAAGGGGGAGATGTGGGAGTCCAGGAATATATTTGAGGAAGCTTTAGATTTGCTGGATTCACATCCCTACTGTTCTCCGCTAACTTCCCTGGAAGAAGGGGAAAGGAGCCCTGGTGGTGTGGTGGTTAAATGTCAGTACTGCAGCCACAAGGTTGTGAGTTTGATCCCAGGGCTCCAAGGTTGACGCAGGCTTCCATCCTTTAGTAGGTTCATAAAATGAGTTCCCAGCTTATTGAGGGCAATTGGCTTACAGATTATATACCGCTTAGAGAGTGCTTAGTTCATTGAAATGTAAATGCTGTTGCTATTGCTAAATCTAAAACTGAGTTGGAAGGGAAGGAGCATTCTCCTGTATCCTGCTTGTGGGAGTCTGGCAAGACTTTGGAGCCGATCCTGGATCCTCCTGGCTCTGTTGTTTTGCTCATGCCAATGAGAAAATGAGTATTCTTTAGGGAGTTGCCACAACTATATATTCTTAATAAGTTATAATTAGACATCTAAAAGCATTAATGTAGTGAATTAAAAAATGGAAGCAGGGAAGGGGAAATTGAAATCTTTCATGAAAAAAACCTGCTCTTTTATGTTTTTGTCCATGGACAATTTTTCAGTTACTACATTAGGAAAATTAAAATTTTGGGGAACATAAAGTAAAAACGCTCCAATAAAATAGTTTCTCCAGGAATTAATTTATTTTGAAACTTTGGAGAACATAGGTGAAATTCTCAGATGAAATGCCTGCTCTTGGAATTAATTATAACCTTTTAAAAAGTTTTAATCAAAATGACAGGAATGGTGTAGCAAGAGGTATATGTAGAACAGTCTAAAGAATTAGAGAAAAATAGTTGCTATACACACTGCAAACTTCTGGTTGTCTGAATTCCATGAAGATAAAAATTGAGGCTCAAAATCAGAGGTTAATCTTTGAGAAACTTACTCTGAATAAAGATTTATGATGGCAGTTTTGGTCCAATACATACTGCAGAAATAATCCAGTTTGAGACCACTTCAAACACCCTGGATCAGTGCTAGGAAATCCTGGGAATTGTAGTTTATTGTGGTACCAGAGCTCCCTGATAGATAAGGCTAAATGTCTCACATAACTACAGTTCCCAGAATTCCCTAGCATTGAGCCAGGACAGCTAAAGTGGTCTCAGACTGGATTATTTCTGCAGTATGTTTTGGAGCATTGTCAAAAGTATCTTTATTAGGTTAATTGAAGTAAATATATTTTTACATAGTTAAAAGGCAGGTAATATGTACAAGAGTTGCAATTTCTACTTTCACCCCACCCCATTAGATATTGAAAAGTAAAATATATATGATTAGGCATCATAGAATGCAGCAGTTTTCAACTCTTTTTCCACACAGGGTATCATCTGAATTTGTTGTTACAAGCCTAAGGCTTTTATATTTAAAAATTGCATAAATATGTCAAACACTGTAATAATACTAAGTTATTAATGAAAAATTCCTAAATCCATAAAGTAGGTTAGGATTTGTATGAACATATGCACTACATATATTTCCATTTTTATCCATTTTTGTTACCCCTTATGGCTTCAGAAATTCTGGAAATTTCCCATCTCTACATAGATTATTGTGAGAAGGCTCATATAATATATTTTAGTGATGCTGATTTCATAATATTCTATGATGTTATAGATAAAACACAAAGTGGTCTACAAAAATGTATAATGAAAGTCAGAGTAGGAAAGCAGTGTTTGTGTGACAAGCCATCCACAGCTTCTTATACCTATTTCCAATGTAGAGCTCTTTTATTTTGTTTTCAGAGCTTTCTTGAAGAATATAAATATCTTTTTGGTGTCTTCATAATGGAATGTTTAATTAACTTATGCAGTAAGATTTAAAGACCACGGTAGAAATATTGTGTGATTTTAACAATGCAGTAGACAGAGCTGTTGTATTCACTGTATTGTCTGACCCTGACATGTATGACCAAGGAGGGAGGAAGAAAATGAAACTAATGTTACTGTGTTTTAATTTGCAGATAAAGTTTCTCATCTGTATTGGATTATTAAACTGCCTCATAATCTGTGGATTTTCCCAACAAGGTAAGTAGTTATAGTACTGTAGCTACTCATATATAACTTTAGAAATTTTAATAAAAATCAGAAGAGAGCTTTGTCCATCTTGGGAGCACCTAAAAGAAGCACATTTTTGAATGCCTGGGTGGGAAAATGGCAGCTCTTTCCCTCAAAGGAATGCTGAGAAGAATCAGGCTTTGAAGGATTCGGATAAGACATTAGTGTATGTTTGTCAGCTTTTCTGGGTTAAAATCAGGTAAAGTTATCACAGGAATGTTAAAGGCTATACAGCCTGCCTGCCCACTGCCCGCCACAAAAATGGGCTTGCCATACATGGATTTGAGCGTCCACAGATGGCAAGCCCCATTGGTCCTAATGGCAGCGCATGCACATGCACATGGCTAGCACACAGGCACCACAATTAAAAACCATGGGACTTGAGGTCCCATGGTTTTTGGCATTTGCGGGAGATGCCCGAACAGATTCCCCTGCAGATACTAAGAGTTGACTGTAATTACTGCTAATGTGGTTGCAATTTCCTTTCCTTTGCCTTGTCCTCTTTTTTGACATGCGTGCATTTTCTTAGTCCCACTTATACATGGTCACCTCCTCCATATATCACACATAGCCACTTCCCTCCTCATATCACACAACCACCTCCTTCCTCATCCATGCAGCCTTTTGGGTGAGCATAAAACAGTTATGTCTGCCAGAATTTTGTACGTTCTCTAATACCATTTTTCTTTGCTTTACATCCTTTGCTACATGCCTCTAAGTGTTACCCTCAGCTTACCCACAGGTCATATCAAGATACGAAATTTTGGCTGCAAAACTTATACTTGTAAGTCAAGTATATACAATAGTTGTTGCTGTTGTTTATTGGTTTCACAGTATACCAATGTTACCAAATGGAGTTTGGGACCATCAGTGATTTGGATTCTATGCAAGAATCTAAGAATCAGGGAAGTATTACTGGATAATGTGGCATGTTCAAGCAGTGTTGCTGTTTGAAATTATGTCATTGGGACACTTGTTTTATGTTGAACTCATTCAGATGTTTTGTCAGTCCATTTGGAATTGTTCCCTGAACACTTATCACTATTGACACCACAATTGTTTTCATCACCCTCACCTATTTGCTAGAATTGGAACTCGAGGCAACTTACAATTTAAAACATGTATAATATAGGTAAAAAGTTTAAAAGGTCAACATTAAAACAGAATTAAGTTATTCACAATATTAAACCAAATTGAGACATATACAGTCGTCCCTCCACATTTGTGAGTTAAAAATTCCATTGTTGAATAGCTGATAACATCCTTATGTTCAATCAGAACATTCTTTCTTGCAATTTGAATCCATTGGTGTGGGTCCCGTCCTCTGGAACAGCAGTGAACAAGCTTTTGGCATCTCCTGTATGACATTTCTTCAGATATTTAAGGAGGGCCTCCATATCACTTCTCAATCTTCTCTTATTGAAGGAAATTGTTTTTACTTCAGCATGAGGATAACATTCATTCCAGAACTATCCAGAGTAAGGTGGCTATGCTAATATCGACTGACTGATGGATAAACATTGGGTACTTTACCTTCGCACAGTAAAAGATACCTTTACATCCCCTATGTTTATAATTGAAATAATTGGTACATGGATTTGTGACTGAGAGAGAAAAGAAGAAAGGTTTCGTCCTGGAGAAGACAGTGATTCTCTGTGAATCCATACAGTGAAAAAGATGAAGGAACTGTTTCTTATACAACTCCATGTTTGAGGATACATAGAATATCAATTGGTCACTACTTGATATTACTACAAGTTTCACTCATATTTGGAAGATCACACCTGAAGCTATTTTCCTGCATGCGTAGAAATGCTAAAAAGTTCAGTCCAGCTTTCCATCAGAGGCATATGCAGTGAAATAAATGATGAAATAAATAGTGTGTGCACTCAGTCATTTGTGGCTGTTTATATGCAGTTCCTTATGCTTTTTATTCCATGCAGTTGTTATCTGTAGAGAAAATGTGTAAAATACGGATCATTTATAAAATTGTTAAGCCACACTAATAAACATATATTAATTCTTGACAAAATCACTAGCTTGAACCAGATGCCCAATAAGTCATATATTTAATGGTGTGACACTGTAACTTCAAAAACATTAATCTGCTGACATTTTCTTACAGGTGGGAATGCCTGTATAACAGCTAATGCAAAATCATGTGCAGATTGTATACAAGCTGGACCAAATTGTGGATGGTGCAAGAATATAGTACGTATTTTTTCATTGCTTAATTTTTCTACTATATTCCATTTGCAGCTAGCTTTAAACAGGTTAAGAACTTTAAGAACTTCCTTCCATTAATAAAGTAGATGTAACTGCAAATAAAAGCAATAGTCCTTAGTCAACTCCTCAGTACAAAGCAGAGAAGATATGAACAATTTGTCTGTGATGATAAAACTTGCTAAAGAGGATGTGGACCTTATACCTAGTCAACCATGGTAAATACATTTTTGTAACTTGATTCTAATAGAAGTGCACTGTTATAGACCCAAGGTAAGCAAAACAGTCTTAGGAAAATGTCAAGTGTGTCTGGGAAAAGGTTATTAAAAATATCTCTATTTATTGATTTTGGATATTTTAAAAATCTTTAATCAAAAAATATTAGCACAGAAAGCAATTATGTTATTTAAACAATAAATGTAATGACAAATCAACAATAAAAACAGTTTTGAAAACACATAAACAGGCTAGGGAGTCACAACATTTCTGCCATGGCTTCAGAATGATTGAAAGGTTGGTGCCAGCCACACCTCCATGAGGAGAATGTTTCATAAACTGGGTGCAGAACAGAGAACCCTGCTTCTCAAGTTATCATGCAACACGTAGAAACTTTGGCTAGACCTTCAGGGCAGGTGGGTATATGGGGAGGCAATTCAGGTATTTGGAACACAGGATATTTAGGACTTTATAGGAAAGCAACAGTGTTGAAAATAAATGGCCAGTGCAACTCCCTTGGGATCAGTATAGTGTGCCCTGATGCACCTTTAAAATTATGACATGTTTTAATTCTTGAAATATTTGAAACGTCTTGATCATCTTCCAAGGGAGCTCCACATACAGTGGCTTACAATTAACCCAGGGAGCCCCCTTCTGCATGCTTAAGGTGTTTTTGCATAAATGTGGAGTTGTTGAGAGCCACTATATTGGTTAGAGTGTAGGATTATTGCATTCTGATTATCATTGAGGCCACATAATTATCTGGGTGTTCTTGGGCCTAGCAAATTCTCCTGACTTGTCTCCTAGAACTGCTAGGATAAAATGTGGGCAGTGGAAGGAAGTCAAGGTGAACATGTGTAACCAAATTAAATTCATTGGAAAAAGTGTAGAAGAAAGATATAATGGTTTAGGTTCTGATTAAGTCATACTTGGCCGTTACTGATTCCAAGTTCCATTCATTTCAGGGTTTCCTATCTAAATGTGATTAAATCTGGATCCAGTCCAACAAATGTAATTTTATTGGTTGCCAGTGACAGCCCCTTCTGTTTCAAAAAATGCTTCTAAAGAGTACATTTCTCCTTCAGGAGACCTTTAGTGAGAGCAGGTTCACCTTGGTGAGGATGGGAGAGCAGTAGCTGCTCAATAGCCTTGGCATTTATGCACCAAATTAAAAGCAGGCACTAGACTTTGAGGGGGGAAAGCCCTTTCATTTAGGGGAAGATTTTGATTCCCACTTCTGGAATCCACTCACCATATTTCCCTACCCCCTCATTTTTCTTTTTTTTAAAAAATACATATTTATCATTCAACAGGTAAAGCCTAACATTCATCTTTTCAGAAGATGTAACAGAGTGAAATGGGAAACCTAGTGCTTCCTAATGTCTTAATTTCTAAAATGCTGTCTCTTAATATTTGCTACTGAGGGCAGCTCTTCTCACCCTAACCTTCAGTATTTCTTATCAAACATATTAAAAACCAGATATAGTAGCTCCTTCTTCTTTGAGGGCAGAGTAGGAGGGGCTCACTTGTGTGCATAAACAAATTAAGTTTTAAGGGAAAGGATTTGTACCAAACTGGAGAATATGTTTGGGCAAACCTATGAGTGAGGTGTCTCAGCTCACATAAACCGTGCAGTTTCTCTGTCATACAAAACCCTATTGGGAGCTACTCAGGTTTGTGAATGTTCTGTAGAAACACTGAGTAGCTGAAATTTTACAGGTCTCCAAAGACAAAAGTTTCCATACTGATATTTCTCTCTCTGTGTGTGTATCCCCTTTGGTGAGAGAACTGTCTTCTTCCTGCAGAATTAACCCTGATCACTTCTCCCTAATTGACACAGCAGTGAGAATTGGTTTCTAGCTACTTCTTAAGTTTCTATCAGCATGATGCAGCTCTGTCCATTCTACATGCACCTCTCTGTTTTTAATACTTACCCTTTTACAAAGCTGGTGGGGATGACTGTTGCAGCTGTAGAGTGTATCCTTATATAGTTTAGTTCACACTGAAGTTTCATTGTATGATCTTTGTGTATACATGAAGAGAGATTGTGCATCACATAGATACATGTAGCTGACTTGTATACGTGAAATAATCTGCTGTTTCTTTAACCTCAGGTGAAGAGGGCTAGGAACACACCTGAATAAGACAGACCATAGCAACACATTCCACCTGCAGAAACCATTTCTATTTTTAATTAAGGAAAAAGGTGAACAAGAAAGTGTGTTTTTTAAAAAAATCAGGGCGTGCGTTGATAAAGACAGACTTGTATAGCTAATCTTGGCCTTGAGCAGACAGGCAGCTTGGAATGGCTTCTGGCTGCTCCAACCGTGGCACTGCAACAACCAGATGCAGCGGTCCTGAGGCTGGCTGTTGCCACAGTTGCAGCTGGTTTTAGGTTGCTTTAGGCAGCTGTGGCACAGCTTCAGCCCAGTCCAGGGGCATGCATCATCCGAATGCCATGCCCCTGGATAGGCCCAAAGGTGACACTTTGGGCCCATCTATTTCGGGCCATCTTTAGGCTTTGTCTTCTTTCTTTTCCAATTGGATAGCCATTTCCCACTCCCTCCACCTTCTGTATAGATCATTCCCTCATAGTTATTTAAAAACCATTCCTCTCTGGAGTCTGTCTGCCTGGATTTAATTATATTCTCTGGTGACATTAGAGGGGCAGTAACTTTAGATACAGACAAAGCAGGTGGGCAGAGAAACAGGATGTTATGTACACTTTCAATCTATTTTGAACTCTAAAAGGCTGTTATTCTAATACTAAATCCCGTGTGTGTACTTTCACAGAGCTAGTAAATGGTTCTGTGCACTGTACTGTCTCAGTCTAAATACAAGGGGCTAGATCCCTGCATCCATTTTCCCCCAGGAGAAACCTCCACTATTATAACCTGAAATGGCATAGGCTAGGCATAGGTTTTACTCATCACTGAGCAGCTGAATACTCTCCCACTTGTCTGCCCCAAACTGTAAATCTTCAACATGTAGAGTTGTTTGTTCTTGAAAGAATATCAGAGCTGAATTTGATTGTCTTGTTTCTGCTGGTTATTAATGTTAGCATCTCATGTTATCTCAAAGATAGGAGATGGGTTTCTGTAATATGTTGGTTTTCCCCACTTGAGTTTCCTTTCTGTTTCCTGAGTATAAAATTAGATGGGAAGTGTATGTGAAGCGGGCTATCTTACAGAGAAAGCTAGCAGCAGTTCCTGCCATTGTGACCACATTTCTGCAGCAATTAGACAGTGTTGTCAGGCCTATGCATATATGTAACATGGATGCTTTAGACAATACCTGGGGTGATTCTCTTACTTGGCTTTACATACAAAATACTATCTATGATTCTTGGAACTGTGGTTCTTTAAATCAGCAGACAGTGTGATCATTGTTCCAAGCCAAGTGCTAGATCAGTTAATTTGTGCCTTCATTGGGATCCCACCTGGAATGTTCAAGGTCTTTCAGAAGAAGAGCAAAACACTGTGCTTTTGGAACATTGTAAGGAAACTTTGGAGACAGAGTCAGTAGGTTTTATGCAGGAAGTCCTAGGTTCAGTTCCTGGCATATGCATTTTAAAAAGAGTGGGATACAAGGTGAAAGGAAAGACCTTTCTGCCCAAAACCAGCAGTCCAAGTTGAGGACAGTGGCTCAGTTCATTTCCTCATGATAGAGCAGCATATAAAACAACAACAATCCAGAGTTGTTGTTGTTGTTTTTTAAAAAGGTGTACAGTTACAGGGATGTTGGCAATGCTTAGGTGCGTCACATTTCTGCACTGTGCTCCTTACCAGAGTCATGGCTTGTATTTTTGTCTTCCTCTTGAGCCCTGGACCAAATGATTGTCTATGTGCTGTTTTTCCTGGACACCTCCATGTCAGTCTGGCTCTTGCTTTGTCCCATGACACAAGCCTGGCTGGCTTCTGCTTCTTCATGTACCCCATACAGATCTGAGAGTATGAAGTCTCACTTTCACTCTCTTCTCTGTAGATTTTGGCTTCTGTCTTGAGGACTGCAGCCCATTCAATAGCTGTTTCATGTTACTTCTGCCAGCTCTTCCCATTCCAGGCTCTTGTTGCTTGCTCCTCAATGTTTTCTCATCTGGCCAATGTACAACATGGCATTCTTCATGACTATACTTTTCTATTGCTTTTAGCTGTTTCTATTGCTTTTATGACTTTTTTTAGCAGTTATCATTAAAGAGCTAAGAATATTAATAATGTTAAAGCTACAACAGTTAGAACAAATATAATTCAATACTCAGGTTGGCAGTTATTCACTGCAAAAGACCAAAAAAGTACATCTTTGAACTCATGGGAATAGCTGTTACTGAAATAGCTTTTCCCCGCTCCATTAAACCTAGTACATGTGTTTAAAAAGCTAAAATCAGGTCTGTTGTTAAAAGTGAGAAATACAGATTTCAGTTATCCTGGCAAAAATTGAGCAAGAACATATTGCTGTTGGATCATATCTTATCATAAAGATTGTTACGCCTGATTGTGTTTGTCTTTGTTAGACATTCTTACAAGAAGGAGAATCAACTTCAGCACGATGTGATGATTTGGAAGTTTTAAAAACAAAGGGCTGTCCTCCTGATGAAATAGAAAATCCCAGAGGCTCTCAAGAGATGCTGAAAAACAAAGAAGTAACAAATCGTGTCAAAGGAGCTGCTGAGAGTCTTAGACCAGAAGACATTACCCAGATTCAGCCACAGCAAGTACGGTTAAAGCTACGGATAGGTAAGGATATTAGAGGTGTCTTACCTTGTGAGTTTTGCTATTCATTAAAATGATTCCAAGTTGTTGTTTTATTTCAAAGTATAGATCTGAGTAAAATAGATGGAGGATTAAGAAGGATATGAGGTGCCCAAGACTACAAAGATTGGGGGAATTTTATCATTTTGCCAGTTCTTTATTCAGCATTATGTGACTTAAGCCTTTTTCTGCTATTTTGTTGCTTCATGTTGTTTCAGCCTTGGTGCACGTGCTTTAATTTTGTAGTTTTAGCTCTTAAGAATGTTGCTTTACACAGGATTAGTGTTCACAACATACGATGTAGGATAATATACAACTTTCCATGGCTCTTTCTCCACTTTGGATATGCTCTGGAACTGTGTTCAAGAATGTGTCCTGGAAGTGTAGTTGTTCAAGGAGTGGAAGAGTAGGGGACAAAAGGTAGTAGTAGTGGAAGTAGTCATAGGCATTTCAAAAAATCCTTAACGAAAGAGATCCTGCTGTCTGTTGGAATCCATTAAAACAAATGGGGAACATATTGCCCTCCAAATCCTATTGAATGCAGCTCTCATTGTCCCTGACCAACATAGGAAGTGATAAAAGGTGATGGGAGTTGCAGTCTTACAATATCTGGGAAGTCACATGTACTCTGCTCATAGATGTCCTGTAATTGGAAATTTGCTACTCCTGTAGCAAAATTAACAGTGGCACTGTTAAATGGTGCAAGAGAGCAGAGTTCAAATCCCCGCTCAACCATAGAAACTCACAGGATGACCTTGAGCAAGTCATATTTTTTCAGCCTCAGAGGAAGGCAAGGGTAAATCTGTTCTGAACAATTCTTCCAGGGGGAAAAAACCTATGATAATTTTACCTTAGGGTCACCATAAATCAGAAATTGTTTTATGGCACACAACAACAAATTATGATGAATGGGAAATAATTTTCCTGACACCATTATGAACCGTAGTGAACATTTCCATCTCGTAAAGATTGTTAAGACCTATGGAAAGGTTATTTAAGCATTTGTCCCCTGTATCCAAAATAAAGATTTCAGTGATGTATATATGTGAATGTTGATGTACTATTATTCCCTGTATATTCTCCAAGTGAACCATAGATAGCTATATGTGTCTTCTGCCATTTCTCTTGTGCTCATATGGTTCATGCAAGGTAAAGTTCTAAAACATGGGATCTGAGAAATCTTCCTCTTTTATCCAGGTTGTATAGTTTATTACTAGCATTGTGGATATAAACATGTTTATGAACAAGTTGTGGAGAGGTTCCATACTTGTTTTAGCAGCCTTAGTTCTAAGGTTAATATGAATGAACCACAGCTAAACAAGACAGTTAGAATTTGAGCTGGAGATATTTCTAAGTTAATAATTGAGATACTAGTGAAGGAAAACCAATGCCCAGTCTTGTTCTGGAGCCAGAACAGGGACAAGCAGATGATTTAAAAGTTACATAAATGGCATATTGAGCATTTTTCAATAGGTGAGTGCCAGATCAAGTTGGGATCACTTCAGAATCCCCACCCTCCACCCTTAGTTAATCTTCTTGTAGCTATAATTTCTTAATAAGAAAATAAAGAAGTGTAGACTAATCAGTTTTTGGATTCTTTTTAAACAGTGGTGGGAATCATATGGCCCACCAGATGTTGTTTGACTGTAGCTTCTGGCATTTCTTGCTATTGTTGTTGCTAGCTAGGTCCCTTTGTTAGAATATTATTGTTAGAAAAGGCAGATATGGAGATGATTCCCCTTCTAGAAATAATACTTGTGAATGAATACTCACGATGATGCTCAGCCCCTAAACCACTAAAAAATGTGCACAATTTCATCAAAGCTTGTGGCTCAGAAAGAAGTTATTTTGCAAAGCATTTCAGCAGACATTACTTGCCAGAAATAAAAAATGTAGTTTAACAGTTGATCTTGTCGAAAGTATACCCATGTTAGTCTGGAAATCAGTAGGCAAAGGGATCTTGTAGCTTGTTAACCATGTTATTGATTGAAATTCTCAACTGCGTTCTTGTTAGTTGCTGACGCTGCCTTTCCAGTGTTTGGTAAAACCATCCACATCTGTCATTAACTTGAGGTCCATTTGAGAAACCTCAGTTATCTTGATATGGTCATTCAAAATTTTAGGTTCTCATTTCTTAATGACAGTTTTACACCATTAGTGTTCACATGTGAATTGTCATTATAAATGCTATTTCTGAATTAGCCTACTAGACGATTTCCCAATAGTCAATTAATAGTTTTCCTTTAAGTGGATTTTTAGTTTATAATTGTTTTACAATGTGGATGGCAGATCTTTCATAGGCAAGGCACTTATTCTTGGCTGATTTTATTGGCTGCTAATATGAGATAATCCTATCATAACTTTATTTTTTCTCTGGGATTAGGGGAACCTCAGACATTCTCACTAAAGTTTAAGAGAGCTGAAGATTATCCTATTGACCTATATTACCTTATGGATCTTTCTTACTCCATGAAAGATGACTTAGAAAATGTCAAAAGTCTTGGAACTTCTCTAATGAGCAAAATGAAGAACATTACTTCAGATTTTCGAATTGGTAAGTATTATGTTTGTGATTATAAAAGTTAGAGTTTTGTGCTTTTCTTTAAAACAGAAATTCCCACTTTTTTATAATACATGGAATAGTATGCATGTGTTTAGAGATGTAAATACATTTTAGTAAGTCTGTTTTGAATTAATTTATTATGAATTTATTACGGCACATGGCCAGCACCAAAATATAGCAGAATTACAAAACATGTAACATCAGGTATACTGCCGTAGCACAAATATATATACATTCTACTCCAACGGAGATGTATATCCTCTATATCCAAGTAGGAGGGGAGACTGCCCACAGTCCCATCCCCCATAACATCACAAAATTCACACATTATTATAAGACATTGGCATAGTCAAGTATTATAAAACGTTGGCACAGTCAACAGTCAGATATCGCATCCTCATTCCTCAAAACCTTTTCAAGATTTGGGGGGGGGGGAATTAAAACATTAGCATAGTAAGTCTGTTTTAGAAGAGAAGGGTGTTCTAAATCAGTAGAAAGATGCATAGTGGTGGGACACAGAGGCATCCTTATCTGCATCCCACTAATGGGAGTGCTACACCATATGAAGACATGGTACAAGGATTTCTCCGTGGTAACATCTCAATTGTGAGATGCCCTCCCCTTGATAGCCCGATTGGCACTGGCGTTGTTTTCATTATGATGCCAACTTAAAACCTAGCCTTCATGCATTTGGGGCCTAATGCATATAGTATTAGACTGCTTTCACTTTTTAAATTATTCCATTGTTTAATATGTTTTTGAACGTTTAAAGTTAAGATGTAGTGTACAGTACAAGAGAGCCAGCTGGTGTAATGATTTGAGTGTTGGAGTTATGACCCTGGAGACTAGGGTTCAGATCCCTGTTACACCATGGAAATTCTGTGAAAAACTTAGACAAGTCATATTCTCAGTGAGGAAGTCAAAGACAAAACCCCTCCGAACAAATCTTGCTATGAAAGGTTTGCCTTAGGGTCACTGTAAGTCAGAAATAACGGGAAGCATACAACAATAATAAATAAATATTTCAATAAAGCGAATACATTTTATTCAAGATACAAAGTTGGAGATAGCATTTGACAGTGGAAGAGTAAGAATTTAGAGTCTGTTCAGCAAATTACAGTATATATAGCAAAAATTATGGTGGATTTTCATAGTGGTTAAAGGCCATACAATGCTGCATTTTCCAATTTCATTGTTAACATGTGCTGGGCTGTGTACAGATTCTATACAAACATAGAATTGATTCTGGGTATTGAATATAGCATCCAGACCAAGTTTTTTTCAATCTTTAGTTCTTCTGATTTTGGTGCATTTAAATTCCCAGAAACCTCACCTAACATAACATTATCAGGGCTTCTGAGAATTGAAGTACAAAATATCAGGGGGACCAGAGGCTGAGAGCTACTGTTTGAAAGAATCTCCACTAAGGGAAAACATAAAACCTATGAAATTATCAATATTTCTTTCAAAGAACTAAAGATTTGCTTTATGGTCTGTGTGATGCACAGATCTTGTGCATACTCATAACACAGACATTAGAGCCAAGTATAATTTGGCAAAAACCACAACCCGATCCTCCAAATTTCATTTCCCTCCTTTTTTTTCCACCTCCCACATGAGCAGAACTAAGAGATAAATTATCTCTTTTCGTTTGCAGTCAGAAAGTTGATTAGCTGTTCTTGTCTTTTTCCTTTCACCTTTCCTTTGAGTATTTATTTCTTTGCTTCCTCTCTGTGTAAAATGTCATCCTCTCTGAATTGTTTTTTCATCTTAATCCCTCTTAGACTCTGTTAGATTGCACCTTATCAGTGTATGATGGTTTCACTACTTCTCACTTTATCAATCTTCTGGAGCGCCCTGATTGTCTCACACAGGGTCAGACATTCAGATTTTGCCATACTGAAAGTGATGGCCTGGAAACTATGGCCTTTGCAGTAGATGTCTTGAACTTTCCAAAGACTTCTGGGAAATAATCTACTGTTTAATCATATGTGAAGTGGCACAAATTCCTTGTCTTTATGCATTTTACTGCCCCTTAGTCTGTGATTGTCAGTAGCTGATGTTTTCAGTTTCCTTCTTCACCCAGAGAAAGTACCGTAGGTTTATCATTTTCCTTGCTGAAAGTTTACTTGGCAGTGCTCTCTTCAAGTTTGTCACTGGGTTCAGGTTCATTATTTACAGACCTGTCAGTCAGTCTAAAGTTTCCCACTGTGGTTTTTTCTCACTGATGTTCTCTCAAATGGTTATGACCCTACTTGAACTGTTTATGGCCTAGTTGAATATTTGTCTCCTCATTCTCCCAGTCACTCTTAGGTAGTAGTTGCTGCTCACTCTCCAGGGAAACCTCTAGCATGAAGTTGACTTGGCTTACTTGATGTGCACAGGACAGTCAATGTACTCTTTCACCCACATGTGTCTTTCCTCCTTAAGGTGATGTCCCAGTTCCATCATTGATGTCTCCACCTGTATACACACCCCATCCTTGTCATTAAAGGCCATGTTCCATTATGGGATGTAAGATAGAAATTTGCCACCTCTCTCACTACCCATTTCAGGCATTCTGAAAAACTATTTGTCTGTTATTCTCTACCCAAGAAGTGTGTTCCAGTTTCCTCCCAAATAGGAAATCTCAGTTGATGGTGGAGCCTTTTAAGATTACCTGAGAATTTGTTTTGTTGCCTGTTCTGTCTGTCTGAGATTGTAATGCCACTCTACAACCAGTTTTCTTTGCTTACCTCTGTAAAGCATCTATATGATCCCAACCATTTACATAATTCCATTATTATTTGGATGATGTACTGCTACCTCCTTTGGTTGCGTGGTCTTATATACCATCCTCAGTTGACATGGAACCTACTTCTGGTAAACTACTGTATATACTCGTCTATACGTCTAAAATTTGACCCCAAAATCCAAGGTTGACTTATTTATGGGTCACTATGGCAATGCGATAGCAGTTCTTTCAGATTTTCCCAAGCGGTGTGAAGAGGAGTTTATCTCTCTGTGGAGCCAACCAGAAAGAGTCCTGGGTGATTGATTGATATTGCTGTTTGTTTAGGAGTCTCCCTCCCTCCTGCTCATCTGGCTGAAATAAAAGCTGAAACGATGAAACAAAAATGAAAGTCTCTCTTGCCATACGCTCACATACACACACCAAAGGAGCTTCCAAGTTTTACCCACAACTTATCCACAGGTCATGCCAAAATCCATAATTTTGGCCCCCAAACCTGACCTCACCTTATACATGAGGTCAACTTATAGTTGAATATATATGGTACTTGCTAATCACCCTTATGTGAGAGTCACAGAGAACAAGTAAAAAAAGAACAGGTGTCTTAGCTGTAATTTTGGATTGTCAAATGGTCATCTGTGAACTCCCATCTTCATCTTCCCGTTTCTCATGTCTGGATTGTTAAGTTCTGATGCCAGACTGGAAACTGAGGGAAAGTTCACATGGGATATATTGGTATCCACATTGGAAGGTAGGGAGACGGTTCCTGGAAAGCTTTAGGATGTTCAAGCTCAGCACAAACTCATGACCCATATATAATAGTTCACAGATGACCCCTCAAAGTATCACAATTAGAAGTAAGCTGCCAGCTCTTTTTGTAGTTTTTTATTTTCTTATGTACTGTATTTTCTGGCGTATAAGACTACTTTTTAACCCAGGAAAATGTTCTCAAAAGTCGGGGGTCATCTTATACGCCGGGTATTGTCTTATAGGGCTGAAACTTCCGAGCCGGAATGGAGAATCTCCGGTCGCCGCATATGGTGGGGGGAGCTCAAAAACGGCAGTGGCCGCATACCCTCCATATGTGGTGACCATATGAAAGCAGCAAGGGCGGCGCTGTACAAGTACGGTAGAAGAAAATCTTGGAGACAGGGAGGGCTGGGCAGGCAGGGAGAGCTGACCAATCCAACTAGGCTTTGTATGCAACAAGTTTTCCTGCTAAGTACCTGCCTGTCATAAGCATTTGAATTAAAATTACCATATTGAAATCAAATCTGATGTTTTTTTAATTTTTATTTGGTGTGCGTTGGAAGAGGGGTAGTCTTATACGGCGAGTATATCCCAAACTCTATATTTTAACTGGAAAAGTTGGGGGTCGTCTTGTACGCCCAATCGTCTTCGACTGATGCAGTAACTAAGGATGGCATCTCTCCTCTTGATGCCTGCTTGGAGTCGGTAATGGGTTGGATGAGGGAAAACAGACTCAGTGTGAATCCAGAGAAAACGGAAGTACTGGTGATAGGTTCTCCTGGTCCAGGTAAGAAAGTTTTTCCACCTGTCCTGAATGGGGTCACGCTCCCTGTGAAGAACTCGGTTCGCAGTTTGTGGGTGCTCCTTGACTCGTCGCTCCACCTTACATCTCAGGTGGATGCGACGGTTAGGAGCACCTGTTATCAGCTTCGGCTGATACGCCAACTGTGACCCTTCTTGGACCGGGGGGACCTTGAAACCGTTGTACATGCTCTGGTAACCTCTCGACTAGATTTCTGTAATGCGCTTTACATGGGGCAACCCTTGTACCAATCTCGGAAGCTTCAGTTAGTGCAGAATATGGCAGCAAGGCTGGTCACTGGTTGTTCCAGGGCCAGCCATATAACACCTGTTCTGAAAGATCTCCATTGGCTGCCTATTCGCTTCCGGGCCGAATACAAGGTGTTGGTTATCACCTATAAAGCCCTATATGGCTTGGGCCCAGGGTACTTGGAGGACCGCCTCTCCCCATATAGTCCGCCCCGCACTCTTAGATCAGGAGAAAGACATCTGTTGATGGTTCCAGATGTCCGCTACGCTGTCACGAGGAGGGCTTATTCTGTCTCAGCCCCGAGACTCTGGAACGCACTCCCTAATGAGCTCCCCATGTCCACTTCCCTTGATGTTTTCAAGAAAAACTTGAAGACTTACCTTTTTCGTCAGGCATTCCCCCCATGAACGTGGGTGTTATTTTTCTCCCCCTGAATGTGACGTTTTTTTCCATCCTGTCAGCCTTGTAATTGTACTGTTGGTTTTATATCGCTTTTTTATTGTATATTGTGTTTTTAAATTGTTTTTATTATGCTGTAAACCGCTATGATCCATGGAATAGCGGTATATAAATAAATTTTATTATTATTATTATTATACGCTGGAAAATACGGTATGTAGTTTACATGTTCTGTGCTAGGTTCTTGTACTCTGTGACACACATCCATTCCAGAAACCCACACAGGAACCAAATAGTGTCTTTGGTCTTACCAAGAATAACTGCTGGATTGTTTCTTGTTGTGCTCCTTCAGGTCATTTCTGACTTATAGAAACTCTAAGGCAAACCTGGGTTTATTTTTTGACAAGATTGGTTCAAAAGGACTTTGCCTTCCTTTGCAGCTGAGAATGTGTGACTTGCCCAAAGTTACCCAGTGGGTTTACATGACTCCGTGGAGATTCAAACTCTGGTTTCCAGTGCTCAAACCACTGCTTGATAGAATTCTTAACAAAGGTTGAATAGCCTCCATGTGTTGGACTTTTCTCCTTCCCCATCATTTCTGGTTGCCCAAACTTCCTCTAGCTTGTAAATGGAAGAAAAGATTGTCTTGGGAAAGAAGCACAACATTCCCACATTCTTATCATCTTTTATATATGGATTTTTACTGCAATGAGCAAGATAATTATGTTTTATTTTCTGTCTTTTTCTTAGGTTTTGGGTCTTTTGTTGAAAAAACTGTAATGCCTTATATCAGTACCACACCTGCCAAGATCAGGAACCCTTGCACAGGTGACCTTAATTGTACAAGTCCTTTCAGCTACAGAAATGTACTCAATTTCACCAGCAATGGAAGCCTCTTCAATACACTTGTAGGTGATCAACAAATTTCTGGCAATTTGGATTCTCCAGAAGGTGGATTTGATGCAATAATGCAGGTTGCTGTTTGTGGTGTAAGTGTATTTTAATTTTTTCTACTTCAGTTGCAAATACAGTTGGTTTATATACATGTAGTTGGCTTGCAGATTTGGGAATCAATTACATTTCGGTTTGCTTTATAAACCTGGATAGAATTCTTGGAATAAAAGTACTCTCCATTTGTATTTGTGGTTTTTTTGGTAAATCATATCTAAGGACAGTTGGTGCTCTAAATAACATTGAGGTAACAGATGCAATAAAAACAAGAAACTCTGCAAATCTTACAGTGGTATAATACACAGCTTAACCATACACTGTAATGGGAAAGTATTAAATATAAAGGAAGCCTGTGCATGCATTCAAAATAATCATGTATTTCCATGTCCATATGGGCTTATGGCAGCTTCTGCCTTCAGAGTGCTTGACATGAACATGACCACCTGTCTGTATACCCCAGCTTTCTTTGGCGGGTTATAAACCGCTGCTTTGAGGTGGTCTGCCGCCGCCGCTGTTTGCTCCGTGAGGAAGCCGCTGCAGCCAAACTGTGCGGCTCCCTTATGGAGCAAAAAAGAAGCTCCAAAATGGAGCTTCTTTCCACAGTGCAGCTATGATGCCACGAGGCGCCGCTGGCGCACTCACGACGTCATAGGTGCCGCGACACGTCTGGACACTATGCATCCGAGACGTAAACATGGAGGCGGCCGTCTGGAACGGGTTACCTTCCTAACTCTAATACGTAGTCACTACCTATTTTTGTTCTGACTGGTGATTTTCACACACCCTGCTGTCTGGATCTTTTTAATTCAGGGGTAAACAAATTCCGAAAGTCCAGTGGCTAGCTATCCATCCTGTTGTCCACCACAGGATGGTGGTGGCACCAGCGCCCAAAAAATCCAGGGAGAGGAATCAAAACCAGCAATGGCCACATGCCCATTCCAATTTTATGGGGGGTGGGTATGGTGCATGGAGGTCTTGAATCATGTTTTAATTCAGAGATGGGGAAAATGGTTCAACAGCTCTGTGTGCCCTCCATGGGAAATTTTGTCTCTAGACGCCTTAGAAAGGATAAGGCTGATGAAATAAATAGTAATTCCTGGTTTTCTTTTGGAAGAAGCTTTCAAGTGGTCTCTTGAAAGTTCAGAATGTTTTACTTCTGCATGGCTTACCTGAGCTGCTTGTTTTCTTTCATCTGTTACTATAGTTAGTTTTGAATAAAATGTTTGCTGAAACATCTTGATCTGCCCTTCTTTGTGCTGCAGGAAATTATCCTTCCCATGTTATTGCTGCCTCTGGTATTGCCCAGGGACACGTCTACTTTGGCAACTGAAATATATCTGTATTTATTATCAAAATTCTTTTTCTCCCTAAGTCAAAAATTGGATGGAGAAATGTCACCCGACTGTTGGTTTTTTCCACGGATGCTGGATTCCATTTTGCTGGAGATGGGAAACTTGGAGGAATTGTTTTACCAAATGATGGACAATGCCATTTAGATGATAATATGTACACAATGAGCCATTATTATGTAAGTATATTTAAATGAATGTTTAATGGTATGTTTGCTAATCTAATATTCCAATGTGTGCATATATATTTATAGAGTAGGACACTGAAAGTGCATCATAAACAGCCCTTTCTTTATTCTTTGAGATAAGTAGCTGTCAATACCAAACAGTATACTTTCCCTTTTTCTTTTTCTCCATGGAATAATGTTTGAGGAAAACCTATAGGAAGGTTCAAAGAGAAATTGATGTTCTTTCAGTGCTATGAAAGAAAGATCTGAGCGGCTGCATAGTCGTCTCTGCTAGCACATCTTTTATGCTAAATCTGTAAATATTTTTGAAATCTGATAAAACATTTTCCATTACTCTTCATTTGGAAGAGTATTGTGTTTGAACTGTGTATTCCAAACAGCTCGTACCAGAGAAAAACCAAGAATTGGGAGACAATTTATTTGACAGGGCCAAAATACCATCCACCCAGTAATTAAGTAATATTTCCATGTGACTGAAGCAGCTGAACATAATTAGATGTTGTATCAATGATAGCCAATGGATTAATTCTGTTTTAAAAGAATTATTAAGTATGCTAATCATTAATAATATTTAAACGGAGGCTAGATGGACATCTGTTGGGGATGCTTTGATGGTGATTTCCTGCATGGCACCCTTGTGGTGTTTTCCAGCTCTATGATTCTGTGATTCTTAACATACTCCCAGGTAGTGTTATGGTCTATATGTTATGGATGTTTATACAGATAGAGGTGACAAAAATACATTTGAAGTCTTCATTTAATTTTTAGAAAGGAATGCATTTGTATCAAATCAAATGTATATTTGATATTTTGGTATATTTTTATATAGAGAAAATTGTATATGAAATTCAAATATGTATACAATTCTTTTTCTTAATATGATCTTGATTTTGTTTTCAGGATTATCCCTCCATTGCTCACCTGGTTCAGAAGCTAAGTGACAATAATATTCAGATCATATTTGCTGTTACCCAAGAATTTCAACCTGTTTACAAGGTAGAGTAGCATCTGTTAATGGATTTAATGAATTGCAAACTGACAGATAACTTGTTTCAGGAAACTCTTAGAAGTACAGGAGAGCAAAAACACTTGATATTAACAGTTACTGTGTTTCTCCAGTGTAGTCCTATTTAAATAGTTGTTCTGTTTATCCTAATCTTTGGGCGTGAATTAAATTGTCTCCTAGGCCTGTCAATAATAGAAGCAGTATTTCATATCAAGGATAACGTTTTAGTTAGCCTTGCTTGTCCCTTTATAAGTTCCACAACCAATCTCTTGAAAGCATTTACACAGCTTTTTTTCCTTATTGACAAAAATTGTGTCCTGGCTACAATTTTAATTTAATATTGTTTTCATTTTCCATATGTAAAGGAGTTGAAGAATTTGATTCCAAAGTCTGCTGTGGGGACACTCTCTTCAAACTCCAGTAACGTGATCCAGCTGATTATTGATGCATACAATGTAAGTCCATTTCAGTGAGTAACTTTCACTGTTTTTCTGTTAATAGCAACATCACAGTTTATGAAGGATACCATTACAACTGAGCATTTCCTTTATATATGAATCACGTGTTGATGTATACTTGTTCTAGGAGGCTGGGTTTATGAGTTAAAATGTAATACAGTGTGAGTCCTAAGAGAAGGTCAGTATAAGGTGGTATCTTTAATATTCTGTTGTGGGATTGCTGCTGAAAACCAGGTTCTGGAAAACAGAGGCAGTGTTCTGAACAATAGATCTGCCTTTTGGATGCTGTGTACTTCTAGGAAAACTATCACACAGTGAGCTTTTGCAGGTGGCTTGGAAGCAGTAGATGACCTCCATTGATTTGAGCTGGTACTTTATTTGTTTAATTTTATTAAAATATATCAAAGATCCCAGGTGGCTTACAAAAAGCATTAAGGCAAGTTACAGTTTAAAACAATAAAATGTTTAAATAAACAAAAATCATATTAAACTGCAGTAACATGTTTAAAATAAGATTTATATTTATAAAGTTTTCAAAGCTGTGTATTATGTATTAGGGATTACTCAGCACATTTTCTAGGAACTTGCAGAAACTGGCAAAGCTGGCTCTTATTTCTAAAACATCAAGGCCTCTCTCTGCAGACTTACATTTGTTCCCATGTATTATTTTTTCATAATATATTTGGTTTGCTATAAGTAAGTAGAGATTATGGTTTGAAAAACCTGTCTCTCTATTTAAGGTATGTTTTTAAATAACATTGTTTAATAGCCTTACTGTTTAAGAGGCAAGGAAAATGAGAATTTACCTTTCCCCTTGCCCAAAGTTTATGAAGCTGGCATATATTTTGTATATACAGTCAGCTCTCCTTATCCATGGATTTTTTTATCCACGGATTCAAGCATCCATGGCTTGAAAATATTCCTATATCCAAATAATAAACCTTAATTTTCCATTTTATATAAGGGACACCATTTTGCTGTGCTATTATACTTAATGGAACTTGAGCATCTACAGATTTTGTTATCCACAGGGGATCCTGGAACCAAAACCCAGTGGATAACAAGGGCCCACTGTATCTACAAGCAAATACACACACATATGTACATTTGCATGTCTCTGTGTGCTTCTGTTTCTAGAGGAGAAAGAATAGCACTGATCTTAACAGTAACACGAGAGTCTTTCTCAGCTACACTGTCAGTATGAAATTCTACAGTAAGATGCTAGCACAGCCTCTGCTATGAGACTAATCAAGATAGAGAGGAGAATAGTTCCTTGAAAGCACATGATTAAAAGAGATGCCTGTTCCTGATTCTATCCAATCCTCTTAAACTGGTCAACTTCTATTTTAGTCACTGTCTTCAGAAGTTATTTTGGAAAACAACAAGCTGCCAAAAGAAGTCTCAATTGAATATAAATCTTTCTGCAAAAATGGAGTGAATGGTACAGGGGATGAAGGAAGAAAGTGCTCCAACATTTCAATTGGAGATGAGGTATCTTTTTGCATTTATTCAGTGTAAATTTTGGATGACTCATACCTGAGTATTATTTCATCTGTTTCAACAAATTATATATTATTTATATTGTCCATTTACTTTGCTTACAGGTTAGGTTTGAGATTAAAGTAACAGCCAGCCAGTGTCCAGAAAAAGGGCAAAGCGAAACCATTAAAATCAAGCCACTAGGTTTTACTGAAGAGGTAGAAATTAATTTGGAGTTCATCTGTGAATGTGACTGTCACAAAGAAGGAATTTCTGACAGTGACCTTTGCCACTATGGAAATGGAACATTTGAATGTGGTGCTTGCAGGTATATAAATTCCAACTATACTGTGTGTTTGTTTTTTCAAAAGAAAATAAATTGTACACGTGAAAAGAGCAAATAGCTTCTTTGAGTATGACCAGAAATGACACAAAAGCACTTTCTGGTGTTTTTTTTTCTTGGCATCAAGTCCACCTTATCTTAACATTTCTGGAGTGGTCATATTTCTAGACTGATCACAGGTTTCCAGTAATTTCACATTACATGGGAAATGAGTTTATATTACTAGAGGTATTTATGTTTCATCTGGGACCCATTCAGTCCTGCATAGTTATGTTAGTATAGCTGCCACCATGTTTACATTGTGGTGGTGGCTTCTTGTATTGGCAGCCAGTAGAGGCTGCTGAAGCTGTGGAAGGGTCAGATCCAAAGCAGCCTATACTGCTGTCCTTGGAAAGACAGGTTGCATACCTGCAACCATAGTGGTCATCTGTGTACTCACACAAATGGTTCTCCTGTGTCTCATTTGCTGCACCATAACCTATTTGTGTGAGTCACAGAGAAGATGAAGAAGAACTTGTGGTACCATAATCTTCCTTCCCTAAGATGTATGCTGGGGAGCAATTGCTTTCATACTACTGAGGCTTAATAAGGAACACAGGGAGATAGTTGTGATACCTTCTTGTTCTCCTTCTGGATGGTATCCCAACTGTCCGTCTTGATTGTTTAGGGAATGTTGTGCTGTGATTAGAAGAATTTTGATCTATTGGGCTTCAACTGATGCATTGCATTAAATGGGTTGCAGAAATTCTCATTGATGCTAATACATTTGTGGGCTAGGGACCAGCAGTAGTGTATTAGGTGAAAAAGCTAGCAAACACATTTTTGGTTTCAAGAAGTAAGGCAGAATGACTTCCTAGAAGAAAGTCAGAACTAGAGCAAATTCTGCCTAAGTGGAGAGCTCCTTAATGAACTCCATAATATTTAAGGCTGGTTTCACTGCCCAGTTCACTCAAACCTTCCAACACCTTTCATTTAACTAACATATAGCTGTACAAAGAAGGGAGTCATCCCTCATTAACTTATAAATACAATATGCCTACCCTTGAGTATAGGGTAGTTATGAGTACAGATTGAGTTTCCCTTATCTGAGATGGTTGGGACCAGAAGTGATTTGGATTTCAGATTTTGGAATATTTGTATATACATAATGAGATATCTTGGAGATGGGACCCAAGTTTAAACATGAAATTCATTTTTGTTTCATATACACCTTAGACACATAATCTGAAGGACAATATTTTTAATAATTTGGTGCATAAAACTAAGTTGGTGTACACTTACCATCAGAAAGCAAAGGTGTCACTATCCCAGCCACATAGGTGGACAATTTTGGGGTTTGGAATTTTGGTTTTGGAATTCCAGATAAGGGAGACTCAACCTGTAATTTCTTTGTAACTAGTTGCTTCTGAGCTATGGATGAAACACTTCAGCAGAGACATTTTCAATCTTCAGAGCATGGCGGCACATGTCCTTTTGCTCCTCAAATAAGCATGTTAGCAATAAGGTGTTTTTTTAAAACAGCATCTAGACATGGTTGCTGTATTAGTGATGAGGGTAGAAGAGATTTATTCATAGTTTTTTAAAACATCTGACTCTAGGATGAATCATACTGTCCTTTTCAATCAAATAGTTTGTTATAACTACACACTAATAACAGAGTAGGGAAATGCTTGCACAAATCCCATTCCCTATTCAGCCCTGTGGTTCATTTTCCTTTTTAGATGTAAACCAGGACGCATTGGGAAACACTGTGAATGCAGCATAGAAGAAGTGAACAGTGAAGACATGTCAGGCACCTGCAGAGCAACAAACAGTTCAGAAATATGCAGTAACAATGGAGAATGTATTTGTGGACAGTGTGTCTGCAAGAAAAGAGAGAATCCAAATGAAGTCTACTCTGGCCAGTTTTGCCAGTGTGATAACTTCAACTGTGATCGATCTGATGGTTTGATTTGTGGAGGTAACTAATTCATTTTTCACCAAGTGAACTTTTGAAACAACACGAAATGCAAAGTGGAAACAAGCATTTTATAATAGTTGCAGAATTTAATAAGAGATGAAAGTATCAGATTAGGAACTGATGCAATACTGACACCTTTTCTTTTACTTCAGTTGGCTGCTGCTTTCTTCAGAAAATCAATACAAGTGTCTTGCCTGTAAAATTGATGTATGTTAGAATACGATGTAGAAATATAGCTCGTTCTTCCCTGTAGTAGGCAAGGGTTGCACTCAGAACTAATTTCCACCAGAAGAAGAGAACTTTTGCATGCATTTAACATCAAATGGCAGATCTCATTGACTTGCTAAGTATTTCCTATGCATCCTGTCATATAGTGATATCATAATTTGGCAAAGAAACCTAAGCACTTTCGCAATGCAAATGTCATGTATCATGATGGATAAGAGTAAGCACAGCTTGCTTGCTTATCTCATCTGTAATCTATATCTGTTTGCTTTGTAAATCCTTTTAATAAGCAGCAGATCAGTAAAAAGGAAAGAAGTGTCTTGTGTGCCTTCAAGTTATTTTCAACTTATGGCAACTGCAAAGATAAACTGTCATGGGGATTTCTTGGTAAGATTTTTTAGAGGTGGTTTGCCATTGCCTTGCCCAGAGGCTGAGAGAGTGTGACTTGCCCAAGTGAGTTTCACTCAAACCACTACACTACCCTATGGAGCCCTGGTGGCGCAGTGGTTAAATGCCTGTACTGCAGCCATTCACTCGAAACCACAAGGTTGCGAGTTCAAGACCAGCAAAAGGGCCCAAGCTCGACTCAGGCTTGCATCCTTCCAAGGTCACTAAAATGAGTACCCAGACTGTTGGGGGCAAATTAGCTTACTTGCTAATTAGCTTACTTGCTGTTCACCGCTATGATCTTTGGAATAGCAGTATATAAATAAAACAAATTATTAATTATTATAGGGGGTTCTCCAAATTTTAACTGACATAGATTTACAAGGAAGAAGTGCTAAATATATATTTAAAATACCCTTTCTGTTTTTAACTAGGACATGGTGAATGTAAATGTCGTGAGTGTGACTGCTGGGCCAATTACACAGGCTCTGCATGCGAATGCCCTCTGGATACTACTCCATGTGAAGCTGCCAATGGTCAAATCTGCAATGGCAGAGGAATCTGTGAGTGTGGAGTCTGCAATTGCACAGATTCCAAATTTCAGGGACCGACCTGTGAGTTGTGTCAGACCTGTCTGGGAGTGTGTGCAGAGCACAAGTAAGGCTTTTGTGTTTTATGATAAAATAACTTGTTCCTAAGAAGAAGTTTACAAATTGATGCTGGGGAATTTTTGGGAATGCACAAAAATTATGTAGAGAGCATATGGTTGAGGGGGATGTTTTGCTTTCTTTTGCGTGTGAGATGTCTCCTTTCTTTCCCTGCAACTCCTGCGTCAATGCAGGCTCCATTTCCCCTGTTTGTTGCAGCTTGAGCAGCAAAGCTTTGCCAGGAGAGAGGGCATCTCTTCTCAGGGAGGCTGTTCTGTCTGTATTGTTGCTGTTTTCCAAAGTTTTGGACTAAGAGTTCAACCAAGTATGACCCAAGCCTCCCTCTTAAAAGGTGCTTTTCCCCTGGAAATTAATCAGCTGTTTAAGTACAATTCAGATGGTGTCACAAACTGATAAGATCTGAGCCATGGCAGGATCCTGCAAGCCAGACTGACTGGTATGGGAGTTGAGGGTCATTTGTGCTGGAGGCTGGTAGCCAGCTCAGGGGCAAAAGCATATTTATTGTCTTAGCATATAAATTGTGGTGAAAAGGGCGACTTTTTTCTGGCCCAAAAGGGAGTGGCATTTTGCCTCTTTTGGGGGGGGGGCAGTAAAATGCTGGATCTCAGCATTTGGTTGCTGTAGCCCCTATCTGACAGTCAATGGGGTGGCATCAAGCCACCCCTTTAGGGCTGTCTGTTCTGGACCTCAGTTGCTTGCTTTTGTTTTGCAGAATTAAAGGAGAAAGGAAGGTGCATCCAAAGTCATATACTGAACATTTCTAATGTTGGGGAAAATGTAATTCTAAATGCATCTGGAAACAGGGTTTAAGAGTTTGAAGAGCTGGAGCTAGCCTGCTTTATTTTGCATTCTTCCTTTTTGCCAGACTTTTATGCTTAAATTTGGAATGTTCCAGTAATGCTTTATTCTAAACTGGGTGTTCCTGGTCACTTGAAAGACAGATCAGGGAATTGGAATTTAGGCTGTGCTGGGTGAAGTTGCACTCCCCTGAAATCTCAGGTTCTCAGCTTGGACATACTCCTGGTCTCACATCTGAACCTGGATGCCCAGGTTTTGCCAGGGATTAGGAATACATTTGCAAAGTTAAAACCAGTGCGCAAACTGCACTCATTCCTTAAGATGACTGCCTTTGAAAACATTTCAGAAATTTCAGTGGCCCCAAGGTGCTGTGGCCAGGCAACTGACTCTGGCTGGTTACAGGGAACCCATAAGCCCATTGTTTTTTGTGGTTTCTTCAGGCTGTGTGGCCGTGTTCTGAAAGAGTTTATTCCTGATGTTTTGCCAGCTGAAATTCTCTTATTTCTCTGAAGATGCTAGCCACAGATGTTGATGAAACATCAGGAATAAACTCTTCCAGAACACGGCCACATAGAATGAAAAATCTGCAAAAAACTGTGGATGCCAGCCATGAAAGCCTTTGACGTCATATAAATCCGTTGCTTGAAACAGCTTCACTGGGTTCTGGTGCATTCCCAGACAGAATTAAAAGTTCTGGCTATGACATTTAAAGCCTTCTGCGATTTGACTCCACACTCTCTAAAATAACATATCCTGTCTGGATGTTAAAAACTTCAGAGGAGGACTTTCTCTTCATCCCACCACCATCACACAGGTTTGTTGAAGTTATGGGAGAAAGCTTTCTTGATGTCTCCTGCCAGGTTATGGAATTCCTGCCCTTTCTGTCAGCAGACAAAAACTTTTTTATTTAGGCAGGCCATTGGGTCTTAAGTCATTGTATAAGAAGGATCTTTTAATGTTTTACTCTGTGCTTTTATCTTTTTCACTATGTTTTAAATGTGTTTCAAGCTGTTTCATTTTTTTTGGTTTTAAAAGAATCATTTGATCCTTTTCTAAAGTTTAGAGTAATAGATTTTGGCTGTACTTTGTTTTAATTTGTTCTAAGCCATCTCCTGTCCTGGGAGAAATGTGGGATATAAATCAAACACACAAATAGATATTATATTGATAGATATCTTTGCTGTCGTAGGGATTGTGTCCAGTGCAAAGCTTTTAACAAAGGAGAAAAGAAAGACCGTTGTGAGGAAGAGTGTTCACATTTTACCTTGACGCTGGTAGATCGTAGAGAAAAGTTGCCACAACCTGGGCAGTATGATGCCCTGACTCATTGCAAGGAGAAGGATATCGATGACTGCTGGTTTTATTTCACATACTCAGTTGACTCAAACAACAAAGCCATCGTCCACGTGGTGAAGACACCAGGTACTTTTAAAAAAAACTTTTCATGTGAAGTATTGACTATGTATTCCTTATCAGTTTCTTGGAACATAATTACTGTATTATGTTTTATTAATAATTGAATACTAAATTTTACTATTTAATATTGGGAAGATTATGGTTGTGATGCCAAGAAATATATTAAATGGGGAAATAAATGAACACATTGTTTTTAATCCTTTCTCTTTTCTTAATTAAGTCTCATGTGCTTTGTAAATATCCAGGTCTTTAACCGAGATCTGTTGTTTTATAAACTCAATTTAAGTTGTAGGTTAGTATGTTCAAGATGTCTTCCCTGCCCCCTGTTTGAGATGGTGTGTTTTGGGACAAGCCAAGCACTTTCTGATGTGCTGTCCCTGTTACCCTGGGGAGCAGACAGTTTGGCCCTTCATCCAAAAAAAAGTACTCTTTGCTTCTGGTCTAGCCTTGTGCAGCCAGTCCTACCTTTCTGCTACTGCCTTGGCAACTGTAAATATATTGTAATGACATTACACAATAGTGTCACATTGCAGCTGATTGTTGATGTTCCTACCTGCCCTTTTCTAAAGTGATACTAGCGCCTTAGAGCACAGATAGACAAATGACTCAGGTTACATTTTCTGTTCTCCTTGGTCATTTGTCCATGCTGGAGGTCTGATGGGAGTTTTAGTCTCTCAACCACTCTGAACCTTTAATGCTCATAAATGTTTTAGATTTGTGCTGTTTTAAATAGCAGAGTTTATTTAATAGTTTTTAAATTTTTATTTACCTTTATGACTGACTTTTAGCTGTATTTTGTTCTAATCTGTACTGTGAGTCACCTTGGGTTCCATATTAGGAGAAAAGAAGGATATAAATAAAGGGTAAAGGACGTATGTACAAGTATGAGATAAAAAATTAGAGGGCAGTGACAAGCCGAAGAATGGATGGACAGTTAAAAAGTAATAAGAATGATGCTTTTTGTCAGTGGTGGCAACTTCAGAGAATATGAGGGCAGGTTTTACATCCTAGGGACCCAGCAAATGTTGCACTTCATTCCCATTCATGCTTCCTAAGCTTCCAGAAACAACATTTGTCTTTTGACATCTTTTGTTTTACTGGCTGTGGGATCTGCAGAAATAGACTGGCACATTGCATGTTGCCCACTTTGGCAAAGGTGGACTGTTTTTTAATTTTAAAAATCTAGTTGGTCAAAGTTTATTACGATCCAAGTCAAGATTTAAGGTACAACAAAACTTGAGTGAAAATTCTATTTATATTCCTAAAGGCACAGAGTTTATTGATATTTTATTAGCTACACATACTGTGTATTTCATGTTTCTGTAATATTGGTTTTACATTATGCTTCAATTATTTTGTTCCCCAGAATGTCCAACAGGTCCTGACATCATTCCTATTGTTGCTGGTGTAGTTGCTGGAATTGTTCTTATAGGTCTTGCACTTCTGTTGATTTGGAAGCTGCTTATGATCATTCATGACAGAAGAGAATTTGCAAAATTTGAAAAGGAGAAGATGAATGCAAAATGGGATACGGTAAGCCACAATACTATTTAACAGAAATGGCAAATTACAGTTGGCCCTGTCTATCTGTGGGCTTGCCATGCATGGATTGGAGCATCCACAAATGGCTCTGCCCCATTCTCCCTAATGGTGGCACATGCACATGACCATGTTAACATAGCTGCACACGTGGCACACTGCCACTCTGAAGAATGGGACCTAAGGTCCAGCGATTTTTGTCATCTGAGGGGGGTGGAGAGAACAGAACCCTTGTGGATATGAAGGGCCAATTGTACACCTCTTGGAGTATACAGCAATACATTTCAAAACAATCCCTTAAGAAGACAGTGTTATCTGGACAAGATAACAGATAGTCAGTGAAACATGCCATCTCTTGGCTAATTCTGAGCCTTATTTCTTTAATGGGGGCGGAGCATGCACACGCCCCACAACCTGAGCACGTCACGCATGCGCCACAATTGCACAGCACCGTCCATACGGCATGTGCATCCGCCATGTCACAGCTGTGCAGCTTCTAGACAGAGCTGCGCAGCTGCGACGTAACAGCCCCGCCTTTGGTGCTTTGCGGCGTCGCAAAAAGGAGCCGCTTTTTTGGGCTCCTTTTTCGCTGCGCAGCTGCACCGCGCTATTTGTATGTTGCGGTGCAACTGTGCAGCAAAGTGAGGCGCTGAGGAGGCGCCTCTTTTGGGCGGTCTGTAACCCACCTGTGTCACCTATGTTTACTAATGAAGACCACAGTAGTTGAGGAAAGGACTAAATGGATGCCAGAAAAGTTTACTTCTCTGCATTCATGAGTATCTGCTCTGAATTTTACCATAATGTGGTATGTTGAGGATTTATAGAACTGTGAAATACAGAATATATCTTTTAAATTTTGAGAAATTTACTTGGAAAACGGGTATTCTGAGATCATGTTATATTTAACACAAAAACACACCCTGTGAGCTTACATACACACACACACACACACACACAGAGAGTTTTGTTCACTCACAGTGTATAGTGCAGGGCTTTAAAATATTTAGATTGAATAGAATAAAACTTTCAAGAAACTAACAAGTTTATGTAGATACAGCATGACCTCCTGTTTTCTGTTTGAGAATTCTTTCTCTCCTGTATTCCACATTGATAATTTTTCTGTCTATCTCAGCAAGAAAATCCAATATACAAGAGCCCTATTAACAATTTCAAGAATCCAAACTATGGACGTAAAGCTGGTCTCTAAGTTTCCGTTCGTATTTTCTTTTCCATTTCTTTCTGTATGCATGTTCCTTTCTTCAGACTCATTGTATGCACCTTAAACTAATCACTGCTTGATTCTTACGCGTTGTTCTTGTTGTGTGAAATTCTCAAGGGGGAGTTTCTTGGAAGATTTGTTCAGGGGGCAGTTTCCTTGCCTTCCTCTCAGGCTACGAGAATGCAACTTGCCCAAGGTCACCTAGTAGGTTTCCATGGCTGAGTGGGATTTGAACCCTGGTTTCACAGTGCTCAAGTCCAACACTTAAACCATTGCGCCATGCTGGCACATTTTACCAGCTGCATTTAAAAGAGAGAGAGAAGAGAGGAGAGGGAACAACTATTTAAAGTGCAAATCTGAAATGTAGGGTCCCACTAAACTTAGCCACTGCCTTTTAAAGTAAGATTTAAACAACTGGCATGAATATACAGTGTCAGTTCCAGAATCTTAGTGACCCTCAGAGAAGTTGTTTCACAAAAAAAGATGTTGCAGGCAGGCAGGCTGTTTCTGACCTGTCCACAACCTTCTCAAATCTTCCCATGCAAAGTGACAATAGCATGACTGCTTTGCAACTCATTCAGCTTAGGTAAATGTCCAGTTTTGCTGCTTTCTGAAGCCAAACCATTACATATAGCCACAATCTATACGGTTAAGCCACTTTCAATTCAGTGGAAGAATAAAGCACATGCTTAATACATTCTCACTTTAAATTGCTTAATTTCTGGATTTTGTGTGAGTGGTCCCTAATCTTTTTAGACCTGTAGGCATAAATTGGAATATTAAAGAAATATATTAGGCAGACACACAAAATGGTTGTCATGGGCACAGCTGGACACTAAACATCTATTTTACAGAAGGCAGAGTGATGAAAATAAAAAACAAGAAACTTAAATACCTACCGCACAAAACATACATTGGGGCTTTACAGACAGCCCCTAAGGGGTGGCAAGACACCGCCCTTTCCCCTGCCGGATCAGCGACGTGGCAACTGTACGCCATGCCCCCAACCCAGCAAGTCCATGGCACAAACCAACTGCAAAAAGCTGCTACTTTAAAAGGCATCATAGTCTCTGTCAGTGTGGCTTTTCAGTGGAACGTGTGTACACGCTGCACCAAGGGAGCGCCATGTGGTGGGGTGCACACTTCACTCTGCCCCGATGCCAGCGTTTATTGCCAGTCTGTTCAGGGCCACAGTTTCTTAACCTCCCTGGTCAGTTTACCCTTTCTTCTTACTATAGGTGTACTGCTGCCCTCTCCTAACATGTTCATTGCTTCCACTGTCCCTTTCTCCACTGCCATATTTTCTTTACAGTCGGAGTATCTCTTTCTCTCTGCTTCCTTCACTAGTATAGTTACATTGATACAGTACACCAACAGAATTCCAGCCAGTGTTTAGCACTTCAGATACTGTATTAGAAAGAGTGCATTGAAGAAGATTCATCTTTTGGTCTTACTCAACATAAGAGTGCTTAATTCTTATGTATAATCCAAAATTATCTTCCTAAATCTAATTAAATATCATACTGCTGTGTGCTTCATTATACAATTCAATCAGGTAATGGTATTTGTCAATTGTAGAATAATTCAGAGTCACAGCATATCTATCTACACAATTTGTTTGTTCTTGTTATACAGCTTGTTCATAAAGGACTTGTGCCTGAGTAATAATAAGCTGTCCTTTCTGTTTGCTTTGCTGTTTGCCAGCTCTGCACTTGACTAGTCAAAGATGGGAACAGTTGTGTTCACTTTTGGACTAACTGTGTGTCTTGTTAGTCATATATGCACACACACAATAATTCCTTTTGTGAATCTTGCATGTTGATCTTATTTAGAATACAAAAACAAAAGGAATTTGTGTTGATCCTTGAGGGGAAACAAAAACGGCCTCAAATCCACAGTTGGGCAAGCCATTTATTCCGGTGCCCCTAGCAGTAATTTGTGTGTTTGCTTTGCAATTTCCATTCTGAAATACAGCCTAATCTACAGACCTCAAAGTTACATCAGCTGACTTGACCCATCCTCTGTGTTTTGTACCATATACTCTGAGGAAGAACATGAAAGATGGCACACTTATGTGGCATTTTCCAGCTGTAGGTTTTGAATTAAGGAATCTGTGGAAACCACAGATATATGTATATATCTCAGATAATCAGAACATCAGCTGGAGCTACCAATTTGTGAATGTTTTTGCTATGTCAGTTTTATTTTTCATTGACAAGACTCTACCTAAGGTCACTGATATAATTCCATGTGCATGGCAGGGAGTGTGAGCCAGTGAAAGGAATGAATTGAAGCCTAAAATTTGTTTGTCACATGCTTTAATTATTCCTTTCACCAGTATAAATAAATGTACATATTTAAGTTAATGGTTTTATCATAGGAATATTGCAACTCACATTTCTTAACCCTATTGCACATGCTGAAATAATAATTTATAACATAGTTTATGGTTAATGAAAACTTAAGTTGCTAGACAATGTTTTCCTCCTTCCCCCCCAAAATGATATACTTGCTTATTTCAGTCCAGTGATGGCTTGCAGAAACAGTGGGTTGAACATGCATATGGAGCTCTAGATTGCTTTGGCCATGTCTGGAAATATTGCCAATGTATGTGTTTTTAAAAGCACTTTCAGAAATTTGTCAACATTAATTTACTTTTTTTCCCTTTCTAGGGTGAAAATCCTATATACAAGAGTGCAGTGACAACTGTAGTGAATCCAAAATATGAGGGAAAATGAAAACTGCTTTTTTAACTTCACAACACTGTATGCAATGTAGCAATTTTGTAGTCACAGTAACTTAGCTTTAGGGCAATACTGCAATGAATTTACTAATTCATTACCTTACATAAAGGTTTGTTTCCTATGCAGATTTTAAAAATGTACAGTATGCTTTTTTTATTTTGAAGTTTTTTTTCTTTTGGTTTTTGCAATAAACAATGCCAGGGGACTGACAGAAAACTTGAGACTGCGTAGCCTACTCAGCTAAGGTCACATGGTGCCTTTTTGACCCTTTTTCTCCTGTATCCGGAGTGAAATGGCTAAAGCAATCAGTGTGGGGGGCTCTGTCTAGCCATTAAGTATTAAAGTTAGATGGGTTTTAACTTTAAAGGCACATCAGGGCTTGGTTTGCACAGCTAAAGTGCAATCCAAATAATTCTTTGTGAACTACAAAACTTTAGCTTGTGCATAATGAATGGAAGAGTTAACCTTATTGGGTACATTTATTACAAGATGGAAATCATGCTGTAAATTTATCAATTTAATTGTCACTTTAAAAGACAATTTAATATGTGCATATGCATTTTAATTTCTCAAAAGTTGCATATAAAAATAGAAAGCGTAAAATCCAAACAGATCCAAAACAGTAGCTTTAATGTTATGCCATCTTTTTTTTCATGCTGTTGCTGCACAGTAACCTAAGAATGCCGCCTTTGTAAATTCCAAGTCCTGGCCTTAGAAATGAAAAGTAGTCTGCTGAGACTATCTTCTAAACATGTTAGGGCCTTAACTCATTAATGGGTTTGTTTAATTTTCTTACTTGGGTTAAAGCCTGGTGCTTTGTCACCTTTTTCTTTAATGTGTTTTGTTTTAATTTTGTGTAAGATTATTGTTGTCAAAAACAACTTGATTTTTTTTCATAGCCTTGGTTGTAGATTTAAAGTGGGTAGCTAAGACTGCATCATTGTCATGTACTATGACTGTCAGATATAATTGTTTCTGCCATGTATATTTGCCTCTGACCATTTTATCATCTGTTCAATACTAGCCACATTGTTATTTTAAGTGCCTTTTATTTTAACAAATGTTCACTTTTTACAGTGCTGTCATGGAAGTTATTTATTAAATAAATTTTTTAAACATCAGACCTATATTTCTAGCCACATTGTGCATTTTAGAATGAAGCAACCTCTTAAACTTTAAAAATATATCAGGGAAAGCTTATCATTTAGTAAAAGCTAACAGAATATAATCCCAGAAATATATACACACTCTCTCTCTCTCTCTTCTGGCAGTCATCCATGTCAGTTATCCCAAACTGTTTTCTTCTTAGCATGATTATATATGATCTGGAGTAAAAATGCAGACTACACTATACAGCCCTATCATCATTAGTTGCTATGTGGTGGTAAATCAAATTTCAAAATGACTTTGAACAAACACTCCCATCCATTCTTACTAAAGTATTTGCAAGACATGGGCTTTCTATCTAGGTAGGGAGAAGGTACATACAGACTGAATTACTGCAATATTCTTGTTATGTTGGGCTACTTTTATAAAGACACAGAGGAAGCTTCAGCTGGTGCAGAATACAATTACTGGGCTCCTTGTTGGGAGCTAAGCATTCAGACCATGGTGTAGCAATTATGTTGGTTCTGTGTCCATTTCCAGGCTTAATTTAAAAATGTGCACCTTGACTTCTTAAAACCAAAATGATTAGAAATCAACATCCCATTTAGTCATTATGTAGCTTAATTGAATAAAAAATTTTTAAAATACATGTTTTCTCCTTCCCTGCTTTTGTCACAAGGTCAGTGTCTGTACAATGAGGAAAGCAGGGGGCTTTCCAGGTAATCCAACAGCAGAATTTTTTAGCCAACTCTGCTGTTAATAGATTGAATGTGTAGTCCCCAAGGAAGGCCACTCAGTAATATAAAGGCTGAAATGCATTAGGCTTTATACAAAACAGGGCTTTAGACAAAAAAATTTTTAAAAAAATGTAAAATAAAATAGAACCATCAATAAGCATGTGAAGAATTGTTTCTTCTTTTGCTTGTGGATCCTAAACATGCTTTCCAGTACTGACTGGTTCATGATTTTGTATTAAGGATTCGACCACATCTTGTTTATTTTCCCTCTTTTTGTGGTTGGCAATGAGCCCTTTTTTCTGGAAGGACTTCACTGTGGCCTTCAGGTCTAAGAGGCATGTGGAAATGAAGGTGACTTCAGTAGAGTGTTGTCCAGGCAGGGGAACATGAGAATGCCTTAACCTTGAAGATGGGCCAGTGCCAGGCCAAAAGGAAGGAGGACTTTGTATGGATATTAACTGGCCTTGTAGCATAACTGATGTTATGAGAAATAGGGATACAAAGGTAGGTCTCCATCACAAAGGTCACATACTCCCCTTGATTCAAGTTCTTTCATCAAGTTCAGAATGTCTTCATTTTGACTTATACAGTGGTGCCTCGGGTTACGAAATTAATTCGTTCCGCGGCTAATTTCGTAACCCGAAAAACCTTCGTAAGCCGAATTGCCATAGGCGCTAATGGGGAAAAAAGCCGCGGCTCTGCCGCGGCTCCATTTAAAACAGCGCGGAGTTTTTTCGTAACCCGAAAAAACATTCGTAACCCGAAACAATAAATCCCTATGGGATTTTTTCGTATCCCGAAAAATTCGTAACCTGGGTATTTCGTATCCCGAGGTACCACTGTACATGGTAGAACTATCAGGTACTTGAGATTACCCTTCACTGACCTCTCCCTCAAGTATCAAGAAAACACAAGAGATGCCTGAGGATATTTCAACAGGAGGGACAAAGCTGTTTTCTTAGGGGGCTTGGCCAAATCAGATCTTCCCTTACTGTCTGGAAGAGCTAAGGCTCAAGGAAGATGTTCTCTTTAGTAAGGCAAGGAAGGAACTGGAGGGGGAGTCAAGAGTGGCTACATTTATTCATATGTAGCTCTCCTTGATGGTAAGCAGACTACAACCTACTCCTCCAGAAGTCTCATAAAGAATTCTAGGGTTAAGAGTCTGGTTTGTTTCAAACACCTGATTACATAGCTGAAAGTACCACACAAGAAGACAAATTGTAATTTGGTTGCAATTGTACTGTATTTATGTTCTGCTGAAACCATTAAAATTAAGTGATCTGTATGAGCTCTCATGGTCCAGATTTCATATATTTAACTGCCTTTCCAATGTAATTAAATTTCTCCACAGCTTTCGAAGAGATCCATGCTTCACTGTATATCTTAATTATTCTTTTTCACAATTCTAACAGGTTTTAGATAGAATAAGGTTAATTATTTCTTGTTTTTGCCTGTATTATTGGGAAAGCTCCATGTTTTTTGTTCGCGATGCATCCCTTTCCACAAATAAGGATTGATTCCTAAAAATGACATAAAATAGTTCTGTATAATCATAACTCCATCAATATACTATAAGGCACAATTTAAAACTACAATGAAAAACTTCATGGTCTATTGTCTGTTGCATTTGCAAGATGGCTTAGATTGAACAGGTGGTACATACCATGAAGAGATGCAGAGCAGCAATACACAACAATTGCTCAGAATGCAGTCTGGAGGCAGGAGTCATGTGATCTTTACTGGAACTTTCCCCCTAATTCTTCTCCTCCCTTCAATTTCATTAGAAAGCCTCACTTTGTGTAGTCATTGTAGCTTGGAACATATCACTAAAAGATAGAAGAGTCTTGGCAATTGGAGGATTTCATTTTCTTTATCTGGTGCCATATCCATAAACCATCTCTTCAGAATTACTTTTGTGATATGTATCATCTGCTCATTTTCAAGTGGGTATAAAAATGTAATGTATGTCACCTTCAGTTCCTTGAGGATAGATGTGACTGCCCAGACCAGTTTTGAGTACTTTTCTATTGAAAACTGTATCTGTAGCCTTCATCTTCTATATTGTAGTGCAGGATGATATTTTAGATATTTTATCTATTTTCTAGTACTAAATATTACCTATATTACTGTGTTCCTTAAAAACAGTATATTAGTTGCTATTCCTTGTATAAAATGTGGTCACACATTTTTTATCTTGGTTTCTTTGCATGATTTTAACACTGAAATACATACATTATAATCCAGCGAGTGAGTGTACATAGAGATGTGACCCATATTTCTGTGATTATAAGATGCAAACAATGTCAAGGGATTTCTAAACTTTCTTGTGCATCCCAAATAGATCTTTAAATCTTCCCATACATCTATATAGTATACCACTTCTTCAGGAGATGAGATGGAAGAGAATCAAATGAAATAAACTGCTTGAGACACATGAGAAGGTGAAATCCTATTTGGCACAAGTGTTGGATCAAATTGAAAAATGACATGATCTTGACTTATTTTACTCAAGTGCTTGTTTGTAGACAAAGCTGTCAGCTTTGAAATTCTTGCTGAAGTGACAGCTACCTGAAAAGCTACCTTTATGTACAGAAAATGTAACTCAAATATCACAGGGTGGACTTGTCAAAGCATTAAACAAGAATTTCAAGTCACAAGATGGGAATCGGATTTGGTGGTGGACTCTGAAATGATGCATCTCGCAGATATGTATCACATGGGATTGATCTATCATAGGGATAACAGAGTTGAAAGATTTGCCTCCTGATTTTATGATCCCATATGGACAAGTTGCATACTTGTAAACTATATTTTTCAAGTAATCATCTGTGCATTTACGTATATGAGTCTTCACCTGTACACATAGTCTGGACCCTTCTAGCTAGCTACGTTTTGGCAGTAATTCTGCCCTCCTCCCTCCT
>NC_056527.1:19564295-19613838 GCF_019175285.1 Sceloporus undulatus
TAATAGACATGCTCCAGCTGCCATTTTCTCAGTTCTTACTCATCTGGCACAGTGACAGCAGGAAAAAAAAAAATCAAAGTGTATGCCAACAAGGGCAGGAAAAGAAAATGGTGTGAATGAACAGATGGCCAATGGGAGAACATCAGTACTGTACAGGTAAACAACCTGTTCGTCATGGTTTCTGTGCATCACATATATACATGGGTGTAGATTAACTAGCTCACATGCCAGTCAAGGAGGGAGGCACATCAGTTGAAAACTGAAGATAGAACAGCCCTGCCAAAGTCTGCATCAACCTAAGCTTGTGTGTCCAGGTGATAGTGTTAAGCAAAGGTAAAGAGGTGCACCCAAATTGCAGCCTGACAGCTTTCTAGAAGAGAAATTCCCTTTAGAAAAGCTGAGGGTGTGGTAGTGACTCTCATAGAGGGGATCTGCATGCTGTCCCCTGGATGTGGACATGCAATGCTGTATGATTGGATGGTAACATGAACAACCCATTTGGCAAATGTTTGGGGAGCAATTTGTTGAACCTTTCTAGGGCTAGAAAAACAGATAAACAGCCAAAGAGATGTGGAAAGGGGTGGCTGCAGGCCGCTCCAAAGGGGTGGTCCATTGAGCCCCATAGTCTATAATCACCTTTGGGAGGAAGGAATTGTCCAGTCTCAAGACCATCTTGTCTCGGTCAAACAACATAGAAGGGATTGCTTCGTAGCATGCAAAACCTTCCTGTACAATGAACCAACATGATGACAACAAGGAAGGCCACTTTATAGGAAAGATGGTCCAATGGAATAGAAAGCATGGTCTCGAAGGTAGGTTTAACAAGATGCATCAGGATGACACAAGCTCCATGCTGAGGTAGGTTGTATCTGGCAAGGGTAGAGATTCTGAAGGCCTCTCAAAAAAATTTTGTAGTGTGCAATCAGACAAACTTTTTTGACGCTGAATACAGAACAAGATTGATGCTAAGTACACCAACAGAGAATAAAACTGAAGTTCCTTATGCCAGAATAGTAAACAGTTACAAGGATCAAATTTGTTATCAATGGCATAGAAACTAGAATAGATACTGCAATGATGAAGGAAAAGAACTAGCTGAGGTTTGATGAGTGCTGCCAAAATTTTGCTAGCTAGAAGATTCTAGACTGTGTCTCTGTGCAGACACAAAACCCGTATGTATATTGCACAGAGACCACAAAGAACTAAACATATCTACAGAAAGTCCAGTAGGTGTTGAATATACTTTCTCTATGGGTAGCGTCCTCTATGTAGTGACCCAAAAAACTGGGTTAACTTACCTGCAGGTCAATGTAAGTACTGTACTTTAACTCTTTATTTAAAAAAAAGGAAGTGTCCACTTTTCTGAATAGAGTAGCAAAAGGCAAGATTTTAGTCCATCCCAAGAGAACCTAAAAGAAACACTGACCACCACCACCCAATCTACTCTTTCTGCTGCAGTGCTGCTTCTGAGCTTTTTGAATGCCTGGGTGGGAAAATGGCAGCGGAGGCAGCTTTTTGGCACTTCCCCCTCAAAGGAATGCTGAATCAGGCTTTGAAGGATTTGAATAAGACTTTTGTATATGTTAGCTTTTCTTGGTAAAAATCAGGCAAAGTTATCACACTAAAGTTAAGGGCTGAAATCACTGCTGACATAGTCACCATTTCCTTTGCTTTGTCTTTTTATCCTTTTTTGACATGCCCATGTGTTCTTAACCCTGCTCGTGCCTGGTCACGTCCCACACACATTGCACAGCTACCATTTACCATAGTACCCTTTTCATCCAGCCAGCCTTCAGGGTGAGCAGAAACGATTATGCCTGCCAGAATTTTGTAAATTCTTTGGCATTTTTCCTTTCCTTTGTCATTTACATCCTTCGTTATATGCCCCTATGTTTTACCCTCAACGTAACAATGGGTCCTATCAAAATCCATAATTTTGCCCCCAAAATCAGCCCTTGACTTATATATGAAGTCCAGTAGATACAGCCTCTGAATGCT
This sequence comes from Sceloporus undulatus, assembly GCF_019175285.1. Taxonomy (NCBI): domain Eukaryota; kingdom Metazoa; phylum Chordata; class Lepidosauria; order Squamata; family Phrynosomatidae; genus Sceloporus; species Sceloporus undulatus. Next base: position 19,566,294 of record NC_056527.1, read on the forward strand.
ATTTCTGAAAGCCTTCCAAGTCATGTTTTATTTATTCAGTGTTAAAGTGTGCCTTGATGGAAATGTGTTGTGATCAGTTTATCTGGATCCCTCTGTATCTTCAACTCTTTATATTCAATGTCTGAATAGCTAGATGCAGCCAATCTGGGTTTTGATTATCACAGGACCCAAAATTAAGAGGCATGCTTTGGTAATTGAATTGGTGCTGCTGCTGACATCGGAAGCAGCCTTGGAAGTCAATGATGGCTTCACCAATATGGACCTATCCGGATACCTTGAGCTTTCTCCTCTTTTCTCTTCCTTTCTACCCTTGAAATTAGAGAAGGAGGTAACATATTAGCTTTTGGCCATACCAGTGTCAAAGTCTCTTGACCTTCTATCACTACACTTCTGTCTGGTGAGAAGAATCTTTGCAGCAGCTTGTTATTTTGCATTGTAAAGAAGTTGATACAGAGAGTGCCCAACCTGTGACTTGCGTCATCAAGTCTCTCCTCTGTCAATAGAGATCCCACCCACCCCTATCATTCTGCTTATCGCTATCATTCTGCTTATAAAATTGGTTTTGATATTTAAAATACCCTTCAGATATGTTCCTTCTGTCTCCAATCAGAGTTCAAGATTATTCAATAATCTTGTTGCTTCAAGAATCCTTTTCCTAATTTGTACTTTCATTATGACAGCAATTACAGAACTGCCAAATGTTTCCATTTTCTAAAACAATTCATAATCACTTACCTTTTCTTCACTCTGCTTGGCTGGTGAGCTTGTTCCAATAGCAAGTGGACTTCCCAATAGAGCTAAACACAAAATGCATTACTTCATTATAGCTTCTGAAAGCTTACTGTTTTCTAGTTTTGTTTTACGCGGCTTCCAGCTTATGCGGAAGCTGCATGGGGAGTAAAACAAGCTGCCTCATGCACACGCCCCATTATTTCCTATGGGGCTCAAGCATAAGTGGATTTTCCCTTATGTGAGGGATCTGTGGGGGATCTAGAACAGATCCCCCGCATGAGGGGAGGGCCCACTGTATATTAAGGAAAATGTTGGTCAAACTGAGGAGCTATAAATTTGACCAGTATTATATGTTGGCCAAAGTGACTACCCACCATGCAACTATTTTCCTATGGTGGTGGTACAGTATGCTCATGTGAGGCAAGAGGCTTTGCTGACAGTAACAGTGCTGCAGATAGGGTTTCCCATGTCAGAAAAGCCTTTTGCAGACGAATCAGACTAAACATACCGAACAGCTACTGGGGAGCAGCAGTAGTGGAGGGTGTCTCTCAGAGACAACAGCAGTGGCACCATAGCAAACACTTGATAGTACTACACAGGAGGAGGTATTGTAAACCCCCTTTTAAATGTCTTATCATGAAAAGCCTATGATGGTACAACCCAAAATCAAATAAGAGATAGTACCAGAACATGAGATTCCCAGGTTGTGCTAAGCGACTGGAGTACAGCAGAGAACTATGAGTGGTACCACAGCTAATGACACAACTGGACTCAAGCCAAAAGGATGTTCTGCTGTTGATGTGCTCAGAGATGGGAGTCCAAAGCAGCACAACACACATTATGGGAAGATGGAATGTGAGGAGCATGAAGCGGGGGACGTTAGACATAGAGAAGAAATGGAATTTATAAATATTACTTGGGTTGAGTGAGATAAAGTGGTCAGGAATGGGACATTTTGAGTCAGGTAATTACAGTGCATTACTCAAGGAATGAAAATCTTTTTTAAACCTAATTTTATGTGGTACGAAGTTTTTAGAAATGATTATTTTTTGGAAGAAAAAAAAACAAAAAAAAGTTTGAGGGAAAAAACAAGGGGTTTTTTTCTGAATTTTTCTGTTTTTTCCTCAGGCCTTCCCATCTCTAGTCCTAGAGCAAACCAAGTCTGAATTCCTCCTAAAAGCCAAGATGACTAAACTGAAACTATCATACAAATTAAGAAATGTAATTACTTTCTACAGGGCCTGGTAAAGAAGTTCTTAAATGGTTAATATTACCGTTCCCCATTTTCTACAAGGTCTGAAATGAACATGCACAGTACTCCTGGAAAGAAAGCAATTTTCCACCTTTCACTAACATATAGTTCTCATTCTGTAAGCCTACAGAAAGAAACATTTTCACTTCTCCCTAAATTTTGCAGAAATGTCTTAAATATCATTGAACATTTCCCTTTACAGAGCCCAAAAAGACTTGATCTCATGTCAGGAGAAAGGCAATATATAGATAAAATAAGTGGAAAAAAGAACCTGTATTCAGATTGATAAATTACCTTTAGCCCCCGGTCCTATCAGCTTTCTTTTTAACATATTCAGCTTGCGTCCATAGTCCTTTTGAGGTAATTGGTTTGCTTCCCATACTGCATGAAAATACACAAAAAGAATACAATACAGTATTGTTTTGAATTCACAAATATCTATTGTAATTGGGGTTTTTTAAAAAAAATAATTAGTACAAACAACATTCTACATTCCTTGGTGTTAAAAGGCACAGAGGTGGCTAATGCATAAATAACAATAACTAATAACACTACATTTCTTGGTGACAAATAGGGAGAGAAGTAGCAAATGTATAAATGTAGAGAGAAGGTTCACAACTATTGAAGGTAAGGAAGAATTCTATTACTATAATATTTAAAGCCACAAGAGCCTCTTTTACCCATCCAGACTGTTTTGTGTAAGTCAGAAGAATGGGGAAAAGGAGTTTAGCTGATCAGATTGCGGCCACATGGAAGAAGGGAGAAAATAAGTTAAGGTGATAAGCACCAAGCATCCACTCATGTTCAAAGGTTATTCCATTATTTCTAGAATTGTAACTTGGTTTGATCAAGAATCTATGTATTGTATTCTATGATGTGTAACCAGCCACAACATCTAGCATGCAGCTTTCAGATTTTTTTAAAACCGTGTGATTTCTATAAGACATTTTCAAAGCACTGTTAAGAGTCTTCCATTATATGCCTTATGAAACTTTCTGTGTTAAAACACCTTTAAGGTTATTCTGAAGAACAGGCTGCATGCCTATAACTATGGTTCTTCAAGTGGCCATCTGTGAATTCACTTAAGTGGGTCTTGTGCCTACACAGTCTCATTCAAAATTCTTCAGAGCTGAGTAGGTTTGTGGTGGGCTCTTTACCCCTACATCCTACTATGCCTGCTTAAGCATTCTAAACTACTCTCCTCAATTTTCAGTCCACCACTCAAGACATAAGGCAGGACAGAAAAAAGGTGGTTTATGTGAATTCATAGATGACCACTCAAAGAACCTAAGCTACTGGTAAGCAATCTAGTCTTCATTGTTTCTGTGATTCACACAAACAGCTAAATACCAAGCTACCCTACCACTGGTAGTTGACATCATGCCAGCAGTAAAGAAAGAACTGTCCTTTCAAAGGATGTATCAGCCCGTGCCCTAGTACAGTCTCCAGTCTACTGTGTAATGAATATGGATGATTAGGACCACATAGCTGCTTTGTACAAGTTAGAGAGCAAAATTCTCTAATGAAAGCTGTCAATCATAGAACCATGGAGTTGGAAGAGACCACAAGGGCCATCCAGTCCCAACCCCCTGCCTTGCAAAAATACACAAAGCACTATCAGAGTCAATGAGGCCATCATTCTGGTGGAGTGTACCCACAGATCTTAGCACAAAAAGGCTAGCCATCTTCTGACAAGAGTTCAGTAAATTTGATACATCATCCTATTTTCTTATAAATATCCAGAAAGTGGAACTTTACTTCCATAAAAGCTTGGAAAACAATATTCTGGTGTAGATGAATTTTGACATAACCTTTTGTAGGAAGGAGATATAGGCATAGAACCAGTTTTTCTAGATAAAAGACCACATAAGGAAGATCAGCACTGTGCACAGATATGATTGTGCCTATAAAAGTGTTTCAGAAATAAGTAGTCTCAGGTCACAGGATGCAAGTGGTAAGAGTTTTATCAGAAACAAAAAGCACAGCAGATTACTAGAGAATGGAGGAATGTAGAGATACTGAGGTGCTTCAGCTACTTTGAAAACTTTTTAACTAAAGAATTGGTTTGGCCATTAATCGTCACAAGTTGTGAGTGTTGCTAAGCGACTTTTAATGATGAAAGTGGCCATCCCTTGTCCCTGAGGTGAAGCAGAAAACACAAGTATTACAAACTGAAGTATCTGCTTAGCAAAGGCTGGGGGGGGGGGGGCTCAGCCTAGCACGTGACGAGTCTGTACCGGGCCTATATTTGGAAATTCTGCTGGCTTAGTGTGGTGAAAACCAGGGCACTTAACCAAGATAGATCAATTAAGATCAGAATCTGCATGCCAGTAATCCCTGGTGGTGCGTGATAGACCTTGGTCATACACATGAACAGAAATCCAAGATTACCTCCCTCTGGGAGTGAGACTTCTTTGTCCAGGGACACTGACAGTCATTGTCCAGCTGTTTACAGGCTTCCAGTTCATTCTTCTCTCCTGGGAACTTCACCTTAATCCCAAAACTGCCCTGGGATGTTTTGACCTATAAGTATACCTGCCATGACACTACCAGTTTAGACAGACACTCTGTCTTTATCTCATCTGACTCTTCAGCAATCACTGGTCACCCCAGATCCACAGGCAGTGTGCTGAGCCACTTTCACAGAATACTTCAATAAGAACTTCTGCTTCTGGAATCAAGTACAATATCACCCTTTGCAATCCTAAAAATCACTATCGACTACCACCTTTTATATAACTAGTTCTTATATGTGTGTGAGTGTTTTTGTTTGAAAGTGATTTCTCCTAGTCCTGTTAGAAATAAAAATACATTTGGACCTTGCATTCTGGACTCAGAACCAGTATACACAGGTTCAATCCCTGCTTTTAGTTGCCCAAAGCTCACTCAGCAGCTTCACTTTAGCTAATAAAATTATCCCTATTAAATATTGGTTTTGGGTGCCCTCTAGGACTTGGCATTTTGAGTAGCACTCTGGTTCCATCATCTTCCATGGATGTATAACCAATAATTCCACTGCACTGGGATTTAATGATTTCAAAGCATTACACAGTGCAAAAGTCCATTCTTAACACTGTATTCCACCATAAGGTCAGGTCAGTAAAAAGGTCTTTTTGCACATCATGATGCTTCAGGGACCAGCTGTGTTTAAGTTGCACCAGTTGAAATAAGGTAAGCCTCTAAAAGTCAAACTGCCCCTTGGTCTCAAGTTTCAGCATGATAAGGTCCAGTAGAGACAGTAAGTCCACACAGGTTCAAGCCCTCTGGATCACTCAACCTCTGAGTAGTGAAACGTTCTTTTCAATACAGCCATCCTCTTTAGTGCTGTTCAGAACATGGGAAAGCTGGTTAAACTGTAGCCCATCAATCTCAGGCACAACAAAGAAAACTAAATGAATGATGAACTGTATTTATGTTGGCAGCACTGGTGTTATGGCTTTGATGTTTAGCAGGTATTATATCTGCCCCTAGCCATAGTAGTGATAGTAACAGACTGAATAGAGACAAAATATGGCATCAGTTGCAAAGGCAGATGTTCTCTATGTAATGTAAGTAAGCCTTCCATGTAACGTTTGACTATCTTGATAGAAATAAACAGATGGTTGCCCAAAGCACAGTGGCTCTGGTGAAGGTGGATGCTGTTAAGTATGTCTAAATGACTATTGCTGATGCTTCATGCATTTTCTTAAGGTCTGTTTCTACTTTCTTCTCCTTGCATCACTCCTTTGAGTGCTAAAGCCTATTAAGAACCACAATCACCAGGCATCAGAAAACCTCAAGGTCCTTCATAACCAGTGGAATGAGGAGCATGCATGAAGCAATGCTAATCTATCTCTATCTCTGTCAAGAAGGGGTCTCCCATTCTTCTTGAATCATCTGACCAAGACTGATGGGAAGGGAAAATATAATTAACAGGATTATCCAGGTGAGAGAATATTCCAGTTGACTGATCAATCTTTTGGGTCAATGGTACTTATGGTAAATGGAAAAGTAAATCAGTTAAGCAGCCTGTCCCTGGATGAATAGTCCACAGGGCAGAATCTGACCATGAACCTTCTTAGAAGGCCCTGAGGTGTTTCCTCAGAGGAGTAACTGTGATTGAACTTAGAACCTGTGTGAGTATATAACTCCTAGAGTCATGAGTATAGAACTCCTGTTATGTGGGAAGGTTGCTCCCATCAGTTCTGGGAAGAGGAGTTCATCAGCTCCCTTGCTTGGCTGGACAGTAAGAGGCCAGAGTCTGAAATGCTGGGCAAGCTGCTTGGCCACCATAGAATTAGTTATCTGAAAACTCTCCCCTTTGTCAAACAGAGAGTATGATTGTCCTGCTGCAGTGCCCCTAACAGAATTAGAGGGCTCTAAAGGTGAACTAATCGGGAGAGCATCATCTTAAATTGAGATGAACAGGGGCCCTCTGAAAGCAAGTTAGTGAGCCAAATCTGTGTCCCTAAATGGGTGTATGTCATCATGATGTGATAACGTATGGGTAGAAAGAAAGGCACTATGCCTAGCCAGGGCCCTGAGGAGCTGAAACACCGAAATGGGGTGAGGGGAAATTATCCTCCAAGTCTTCATCAATTAAATTTTGAAGGTTACTGAAGTCATGGGAGTTGATTTCAGAGGGACTGACTCTGGGACTACAGAAACCCATAGGCAAGGATGATGCTGGAGCAGCTGTTTACTTGGTTGCTTGCCTAGTAAACCTAAGAGATTAGGGAATTGGAGCACCTTTCTGAGGATGCATTTTTGGCACATTCAGTAAACCAAGCTGTTTTATGGCAGGCTCACTAGTCCGATCAAAATGGTGTATTTTTTTGTGGCTGAAGCCTTTAAAGCTTTTTTTCTAGTGCCATGGAGAGATTGGGGGAAGTGGGGACAATAAAAAAAGAGATGAAGAAAAAGAAGAGAAAAACATTTTTAAAAGGTAAGTAACAAAGTTAAGAGAGAAGGAGAATGTTGAAAATTAAGGACTTTAGGGAGCAAAGAAACAACAGATATGAGTCTGGAGATCAGAGTCTCCATAGAGCTGTTCTTCTGGAGAAGACAAGAAAGAAAATCAAGGGAGAACTAGTGGACAGCTGGAAAATTCTGATCTGCAATCATGTGACCTTGCCTCTCCTGGGCTGTGAGTGAAAGAAAACTCGCACTTCTAGATACCTTCTGCATCACCTGCCAAAGAACTTCATGTCAATGTCATATCATTTCCTACCTTTACTATGCAATCATGTACCCATTTACACAGACCTATCACTGAGTTGGGGCTTTTTCCCAGGTAGAAGGGTATAAGATTAGAACCTTAATGGTCTGAGATGTTTTACAGCATGGAATTAGCCTGAGTTTGTTGCATGTAACTTTGTAAACAGCAGAAATCTGAATATTTACAGAGAGGTGGTGCTGCTAGAACCTACATATTGTATTTGTACAAGAAAAGGGGACTTTAAGGCTTTTTGTTGATAGACTTTGATCCACAGCCTAGTTTGACACTATACCATTCAAATACCAGGTTTTGACTGTGGCAAAAAAAAAAAGTATATATCCTCTGTTTTATCCATTAAGCACAGTTGTTCCTAAAATACATGCAACTTTTAATTTTCTATACTATAAATATGACCCTCCTTTTCATTGTAAAAGAAGGAACATTTTTATTACAAATTAAACTTCCTGGTTACCTGGTCTTGAAGGCTGCATACTATAATCATGGGCTCTAGTTGTGCCAGATGGTTGGGATAATAATACCGACATATTTCTTAACCTTTCAGCTGTAAATTATAACACAACAAATTCCATGTGTTTGTGAAAGAGAGAGAACACACAATCCAATAATTCTAATAGAAAATAAAAACAAAAAATATTTCAAGAGTTTCTGAAAATGACAAAATGTAACATACAGTGGACCCTTGTTGTACGCTGGGGTTTGGTTCCAAGATCCCCATGTATAACAAAATCCGTGTATGCTCAAGTCCCATTAAATATAATGACATAGCAAAATGGTGTCCCTAATAAAAAATGGAACATCAAGGTAAATTTATACTTTTTTGGAACATTTTCAAACCGTGTATGCTTGAATCCGTGTATAAAAAATCCGTGTATAAGAAGGGCCGACTGTATATTCCCCCAAATTCTGATTAAAATTATAAACCCAATGTAATATTACCAAGGAAAAACAGTGTACTATTAGAATTTATTATCACTTATTTATCATATCCTTATTCTACCTTCTCAGTAAAAACTACACAGCTAAAGAAAACAGTTTGCTTAGATACAAATTTTGTTGAAGTTCCTAGGATTTCAAGTTAAGTTAAAATGCGTTAAAAAAAACCCAAAACAGATTTTAAAAACTAATTTGTAACCATGTTACAAAACATCTTGACATATTATGATGATAAAAGCTAGAACATCAGAATAAGATACAAAGAACAAATGTGAAATACATTGTTTGGAGCTACTTATTTAAACTCACTACTTCAGGAAAAATATGTTTCTGTGCCTCAGCCTTTTGTTGTTCAATTGCTGTCAGTGCATGTTTTTTTGTAAGAATTTTATATAGAGCTGTTTAATTGTTTATTTGATGTGCTTGGTACCCTAGACTGCCAAGCCAGAGTTCACCTGACAATGTGTTTCTAAATAAACTGCTGAGTTTATTCTACAGTGGGACCTTGTTATCTGCTGGTGTTTGGTTCCAGGATCCCCCGTGTGGATAACAAAATCCGTGGATGCTCAAGTCCCATTAAATACAATGGCAGAGCAAAATGGTGTCCCTTATATAAAATGGAAAATCAAGGTTTCCCATCAGGAATTCATACTTTTTTTTTTTTATATTTTCAAGCTGTGGATGCTTGAATCCGTGGATAAAAAATCTGTATATAAGGAGGGCTGATTGTACTATCAAGTTCCATTCATGGACATAAAAGGGTGAAAAAGCTACTGTTCCCATCATCAGCTACTGAGGCCAAGATCTTGCTTTGGGAGGCGGTAAGTATTTCCACCCTGATAATTAGTTACTTCATCTTATTAGTCCTTCAGAAACAAATTAATCTCTGAGCATGTACAATAAAACAGTAATTCTGAGCTAATTTGAAGTACGTACATAAAAATAAAAAGGCATTTAAATTTGTCATGTCCTCTTGTCATGTCTAGTGTCTATGCATCTAGTTCTACTGTTCTTTTCTTTAGAACAGATTCATAGACTCATAGAGTTGGAAGAGACCACCAGGGTCATCCAGTCCAACTCCCTGCCATGCAGGAATACACAATCAAAGTACCCCTGACAGATTATCATCCAGCCTCTGTTTAAAAACTTTCATATGAATAACTTTTAAAACAAGATTTGGAAAAAGAAATGTTTGGATGAAGCTAGACTTGCAATTTTCTGTTAAAACTGAAGTTGCTCCCTACCAAATTTTCAACCTTTACAAAATTTATAAAATATAATTTTTAAAAATATAAAACAAGCTGTGTGTGTGTGTGTGAAATCTAATACAATGTAGGCATATAATTCTTTTTCTTTAAGGTTTGCCTTTATATGTTATTTCTGATTTTAAATAGAATTATCCACTACAGCAACAAAATATCCTGTGTAATGAATCTCAAGGCTGTCTTTGTACATAGTGACACCATTAACCCATGACCTACGCAGGATATAAGATGGCTGTTGTTGTAATAACTGTTGTTGAGCCAGTTGCAATGCTTGTTGAAGATTTGCTTTCTGTCCTAGAATTAAATTCTTGTTAAAATTGAATATTTCTTGCAGACCAGGATCCACTGAAAGAAAGCAATAGTTGATTTAAGTCAATAAAAATAATTTTAAACTTGCAAAAGACCCTATAAAATGACTTGGAGGCACACAACAACCAATGAACATTGGGTCCAAAACAGATGATGCATGCCCCAATGCTGCCCCCAAGCCGGCATCACACTGCCTGCCCAATCAGATGGCAGGCAGCATTGTGGCGCTCCGGCAATGCAGCATTTATATGCCACATGCCACAGGAGCACCGCAAATCTGCAGTGGCAGCGGAAAAGCTGGCTTTTTACTGGCTCAAGAAAAAGCGGCATTTTGCCTTCCCCATCCACACCACACTACACTGGACCCGTGTAGCATTATGCTACATCATGGGATCTTGGGCTTAGTCTCTAAATGGAAATAAGAAAGAGGGACCTAAGTAAGTGAAACATGTACATGGGAAGACATTGACAAAGTAGGATATGGCCCAAGAGCATTTGGAACTAAGTGATGGCCTTCTGAGATTTGACACACTTTCCCCAACACAATCTCTCATCCTCTCCATGATGAGGGTGGGCATCTGAAGGCTGGTGCAACTGATATTGCATTTACAGTCCTAATACATGGCAGTTTTCAGGGTATGGTAGCCATATTTTTCCCTGCAACTGTAAACCCCATCATGGGCAGAGATCTTCTCCTGTCTTTTTGTCTTCACATTTATGTTTTCGGATTTCCTGCATGTGAACATTTCACTTCAAACTAGATTGAGGTGACTTTGCTAACTACAAGGTTAATTTCTCTTCCTGAATTCTGCTGTCTGTCTTGCTATATACTCTCATTATTATTCACTGCATAGATCATAAGTCTGTCTTCCGCTCATTCTTTAAGCCATCCTCAACTTTCTGTAGGATACTTAACTTGCTTACCAGGATATCTCTCTGTTTTTATGTCAGAATCTGCAGTGCTAGGCAGTTGTGGCAAAGATATTTTGCTTCCTGACAATTGCGGAAATTGTGTTCCACTTGACGGTGGCATAAATTGTCTTTTAAATGCTAGTTCTGTCTCTTTCTCTGCAAAGACAAAGATTAAGACACAATGCACAGCTAATTAAGCATCAACAGATTACAACCAAGAAATGGCAAAACTATGAGGTGCTGAGTGTTCTGTTCTTAATCCAGCAAAACACATTATTTACTCTGACATGTAATGGACTATATGTGATTATTGCATGCACTTTTTATAGTGATAGCTTTGTATTTATGTTTTGTGTCTCAAATATGGGAGTCAGATGTACTATTCAAATCTCATTTATATGAGGACTATTTACACATTTATGCTAATAGTGCTCCTTTTCCTGTCAGACAGGTGATTAGCACAGAGTTTGTTACTATGAGCCTTCTGTGCTTCTCACTGCTGTGTGGGCACACAATTCCAACAGCAGGAATTTTATGGTGAGCAGCACCTTTCCATGTTCTACTAGAGAATGGAAATGGTGGCTTATTCAAATTGATCATTCTTTGCTGATCACACTGAATACTAAAAATTTCTCACTGAGAAGTATCTTGATAAAAATGCTCTAAATGGTTTAGTGGCAATACACCAAAATTATACAATGTAATTAAATGAAAACTTATATATGTATTACACATATTTCACACTCTGGATAGGTGCACTCTGTCTGAAGGTCCAGATTAACACCTTGTGAGTACTCTTGAACACAGCATTGTTTCTGAAAGGCCAGATGGATGCTGTAGCCAGAAGTCTGTTGTTGTTAACTGCCCTCAAGTCGACTTTGACTCATGCAGTCCTGTGAATGAGATTTCTCCAAGATCCTCTATCCTCAACCACTCTGTTCAGGTCCTGTAGGCCCAGGCCCATGTTCTCTCTGATTGAGGCTAATCATCTGGCATGTAGTCTTCCTCTCTTTAGACTTCTTTCCACCTTTCTTAGCATCATTGTCTTTTCTAATTTTTCATTTTTATTCATGATGTGGCCAAAGTATGACAGTCTCAATCTGGTCATCTTAACTTCCAAAGAGTTCAGGCTTGATCTGTTCTAAACCCGTTAGTTAGTCTTCTTGGTCATCCATGGTATTCTGCAGCACCACATCTCAAATGAGTTGATTTTCTATCCATCTGCTTTTTTTTTTCTTTTTTTTTTTACTGTCCAGCTCTCACATCTGTACATAGTGATGAGGAATACAATGGCTTGGACGATCCTCACTTTAGTGTTCAGAGTTATATTTGTACATTTTATGATCTTGTCCATTTCTTTCATAGCTACCTTTCCCATTCCTATTATTCTGATTTCTTGATTGCAGTCTCCGCTCTGGTCTATATTTGAACCAAAGTATGGCAACTCCTAGATTCTTTCACTTTTCTTGTTGTCTACGATGAATTCTTATAGGTCTTCTATGGTCATTATTTTTGGTTTTTTAATGACCTTGGCTCTTGGTATTTGACTTTTTTTGTACTGCTTCAAGTCTTTGTTTATTTCTGTTAGTAGCATTGTCATCTGCATATCTTAGGTTCTTAATATTCCTTCCTCTTACGTTTACTTCTACCTCTGTCCAAACCTGTCCTGCATACAATATTTTCTGCATATAGGCTGAACAAATACGGTGATAGTATACAGCCTTGCCTGATTCTTTTGCCAATTGGGAAATATTCTGTTTCTCCATATTCTGTTTTTAGTCTCTTGTCCTGAGTACAAGTTACATATGCATCAGGACAATTAGATGTTGTGGCACTCCCATTATTCCAAATGTAAGCCATGGTTTTTTATGGTCTATGCAATCAAAAGCTTTGCTGTAGTCAATAAAGCACATGCAATTTCTTCCTGTGCTCCATTATCCAAGGTATGTTTACAATGTGATCTTTAGCGCCTCTTCTAGCTTGCAGCTTGGGATTTCTCACTCTATATATGACAGGAATTTTCCCTGCAGAATTTTGAGCATGACTTTACATGCATGGGATATTAGTGCAATGGTTCTGTAATTACTGCAATCTTTTGTGCATCCTTTTTTTTTTTTTTTTTTTTTTTTTTTTTGTGGATGGGAATACAGTGGGACTTGGTATCCACAGGGGACCCCTCCCCCTGCAGTTACCAAAACCCGTGGGACCTCAAGTCCTACTGTCCCCAATGGTTGTGCGTGCATGTGGCCGCATGGCCATTAGTGGCAGCCCCCACTGTCCCCAGTGACAGGGCATGCACATGATTGCAACACCATTCAGGATAACAGGGGCTGTCCTGAATGGTGGCATGGCTGTGTGCCTCAATTTGGATAATTATACATACAGGGACTTCATGAATTTCATAAGGCTTTCTTAGGCAACAAGTATTCAGAGGATAGTTTTCCTAGTTCCCTCCCTGTGAGCCTTGGTGATTCAGTGGTTAAATGCCTGTACTGCAGCCATTCACTCACAGACCACAAGGTTGTGAGTTCAATACCAGCCAGGGGCTTTGGGTTGACTCAGGCATCCTTCTGTAGGTCACTAAAATGAGTACCCCATTTGTTGGGGGCAATTAGCTTACACTTTGTAGACCACTTAGTACACAGATATAAAAATGTACTTGCTATTGCTATTCCTCTGAAATATATCCTACAACCATTGGTATTCACTGGCAGTCTCTCATTCAAATACTAACCAGGGCTGTCCCTGATTAGCTTCCAAGATCAGATGGAATCTGGTGATTTTAGGATATTTAGGACCAAAATAACTACAAAGCTATAAAATATAATAACTACAAACTATAAAATATAAATGAGTTAGGAATAATAATAAACAATCCCACATTCCTGTCAAAACTGAGAAGTATCAAGTCTCCTTGTCTCATGACAAGGGAATTTCTGAGAAAATGTCCATAGGCAACATAAACAGAAGGCATGAACCTTGATTAGTTCAACCAAGCTTAGGTTAAGAAACATAAATAAGACTGCAGGCTTACTTACGTAAAAGTTTGTCCTTATAGTCCTGGACTGAAGAATCAACTTCTGTTTCTGCTTTTCTGTATGAAGAGGACTGACCAGTTTTGCTTTTCTTAAGCACTAAATGCAACGGGGGGGGGGGGGGTGGGGGGGGGAAATTAACCTAAAATTAACTGTGGATAGAATTTTGTATCCAAAGATCTAGAACACAAATTGATAATGGCTGATGGGTTACATGCAGCCTTCCCTGCTTTATAAACAAAAACAAAAAACCTCCACTGCATCAATGTTGTAAAATATAGTTGGATCACTTCCTGAGATTTGGAGGCTGCACATTATACTCTATGAGCAGTATCTGCCCTATGGCTTCCAAACTCTCCCCATTAAAAAACAACATCCTTACATATAACTGAAAAAGGCCCTTCAAACTTTCCAGAGGCTGTGGGAAAGCATGTTTACAAGGTTTTGAGCTTCTCTCCTGTGTGATTTAGGCCTAGGTGGGCCAGTATTCCACAAATGGACATGACTAAAGTCTACACTTGGTCTATCCATGCTGTACAATGTGGCACCAAAACACAATTGATTTCAAATTATAGTCTGTGATATAGTGAAAGGCATTAATCCATTGCTTTGATAAGCACACTAATTCATGGTGAAACACTGTAGGAAGCTACTACCTTTGGTCAAAATGTTCAGAAAATCATACTACCTCACCCCCCCCAAAAAAGCTGATAATGGCCCATACTGATAGTTGTCCACACTAAGGAGTTTATTAAATGGGAGGAATTTCTCTTAAATTCGAATGAAAAGAAAGTGGGGCCAAAACACATTCACTTAAAGTCACTAGTTTTGTGCAATTACGTGAGTACACATTGCATTCAAACTGACTTCCCATTGCCTGAAAATAGCATGCCATTGCCCAAATTTGCGTGTGGCAGTCTATCATGCAATAACGTGAAACCACATGATTGCGTTCGGACTGACTTTCCATTGTCCGAATTTGTGTGTAGTGGGTTATCACGCAATAACGTTAAACCCCATGATTGCATTCAGATTGCCATCAGATTATATTTCCAATTCCCCTTGTCTGATAAACTCCAGTGAGAAAAAGCTCTCACTAAATACACTTTGCTGTTTAACATGTCAAGCCTGCAGATATCTCCCTTTTATTTGTGGAAATGGAAGCAGGGAAAGTAGACTGTTTGTTAACTGGGCCTAGCTAGATAGGGCATACAACCCCTTTGTTGCAACAACTCTGTTGCCTGTCGATCCATTTTCAGACACAATTCAAAATGTTGTGACCATCTTGGAATTCTGGGAACTGTTGCTTGTTGGGCACCAAAGCTCTCCGATAGAGAAGGCTAAATGTCTCACAAAACCACAGTTCCCAGAATTCCACAGCATTAAGCCATGTCATTGAAAGTGGTGTCAAACTGGATTAATTCTACAGTGCAGATGCAGACTTAGTTGCCATCTTGAGACCTCTTTGCCACTTTAGAATCTGGGGTGGGAGGCACAACTCTCTATTTTGATTATATTGCTGTCAACATTTTTTCTGTATCTTATGTCACTATTAATGGTGAGTACATGCAACAGTTAAGAGATCCAATTAAGGAGTGAAAATACTAGTGGTATGGATAAACAAACTAAAGGTTTTATTATAAGAACTTCATTCTAAGATGGGAAAGTTACAACTAGTGCGAAACTAATCTAGTGTCATCCTAGGGAAAAGCTGAGAGAGACATTGGGTGGTAGAGAAGAAGTGCAAAAATACTCCTCGAAGTATCAATGTATATCACAGAGGAGTCAGAACAGGTAGTCAAGGGAGGACACTTTGGGTCACTGATACTATCTAACACGATTATTATTGCCTTCTCTGAGGCATTCATGTCTTCAGTGTTGTTGTACTTTTAACAATTATATAGTATTTTATGACTGGTGTTAATTATCCTCTTTTTTATTTAATATGCTGCCTTTCTCCCAAAGACAGGTTGTGAAAACGCAAGGGTGTGTCACAAGCTTTTTAATAAATATAAATAAATAAATAAATATAGATGCTGAGAGGAGTCAGCAAGTCATGTAATGGTTGGATTGATAGAAGACTCAGTGGCCTAATAGGAGCCACAGCACATTCACCCATGATCCAAAGCTATTGGCCAATCCATAGGGCAAGACATTACTCGGTTAGTGCTAAACCTTGTCAGAGCCATAGTGTTGCACAATGTTAATTGAAGTGAAAGTGAAGATGGAGAGCCTTGGCCACAGCCTTACAACACTACACTTGTACTGAGACCATTTTAATACATTTTATCATCTTGGAAATGATTATGTGAATCACGTGATTACCTGAGCATCATTATTAATTATACAATGCTCAGATTTCAAAGTGCTCAGATATCTAGTTATTATTTTTATTATTATTTTCATTATTATTGTTATTTACATCCCTCTCTTCAGACCAAAATTAATATTCACGGTAACTGGTGATAACATTCCTATACAGCAAAATAAAACATTTAAAACATACATAGAAATGCAACAAAGTATTCTGTCCAACACAGAGTTGCACTTAAAATGAATTTTAGTCTCACTTAGAACAGACTTGTGGAATCAGTGGAACTCACACAAATGTTCACTTACCAAGTTCCTACATATTCAGTGGGTCTACTCTGATTGGGACTAACACTTAATTTAGGCCTTAAAAGTGACACTAATACCAAGTAAAGCTATACATTTTGGTGGTGGAGTCTCTGACTCATATCAGCCAGCCTTCAGTGATTCAATTCTGCTAGACAAGCAAAAATTTGAATAGAGTTTCATTATAAACAACTTTCTCAATCTTCTCTTGATAAAACAATGGCCTGTTACAGACAGCCAAAATAAAGCTGCTTCGAGTCACTTTGGAGGTATGGTATTTCAATGATACATGCGTCCTAAGAGTCCAAAGGCCGCACCAAAGCCATGCTCCAGTCCTAAGGACTGGAGTGCAGCTTTGGTGAAGCTTCCAAACTCTTAGGACTCATGCATCATTGAAATACCATACCTCCAAAGTGACTCGAAGCAGCTTTATTTTGGCCTGTCTGTAACAGGCCAAAGTTTCTCTCACTCCTCTGTGAAATGTCATAAATTTTAGAAGTAGCCTAGAGTTGGGATACTTTCAGGAAAACGTATTTTAAACAAAACATTCTGTTCTTACCAGGTGCTTTACTTATTTGTATTTGCAGCCCAGACAATGATGGTTTCAACTGCTGCTCTTCTGCCGATTCAGATACAAGCATTCTTCGTTTGATTAGAGTTTTTAAAATGTCTCTCGGTGCTGAAAGAGATTATTTATATATGGCATGGAAATGATAAACATGAACAACTAGTCCAATGCACTATTCTAAATGAAATACTTATATAACTGATAATAGTTCTCTACAGTAATTCAGTATCCCATTTATTTAGGGGCCATTCAGACTACCTTTTACCCCGGTTCAGAAACCGGATTAAAAGTGGGAAGTTCATATTGGCGCTGGTTCTTTTACACTCAAATTTGAGCTTTGCACACCTGTTTAGGGACAAAGCCCCCTTGGTGCAGGTGTTTTGAAAGTGGAGTTTTTCCTGTATCTTTTGAGAAAAACCAGGTGCCGGCAAATGTGAACTTGGCCCCAGTCATGATTGGATCAAGTTCAGGGGAGAGACATAGGCGGGGGGGGGGGGGCAGTGGGCAGAACATGCCTCCCTTCTCACAGGCAGCTTTCTCTCTCTTTTTTGTAATTTTTATTTTTGACAGATTATGTGAATGCTTTTTCTACAGGTTGATACATATTGATAGAATGTGTTTGCTTGTGCTACATTTCCCTTTCATTTGCTTGCTGCCGCACAGAACTTCACTTTGCAAGTGGCATTTTTTAAAAATTATTTTGTGTGTGTGTCTGTGACAGAATATGTGAATGTGTTTCCTTTTAAATTTGGCAAATTATGTGTGAATGAATGCTTTTGCCACATATGTATATGTGTATGTAAGGCATTCTGGGGTGGCAATCGGAGGGAAAGCAAAGAGGATTGCAGAGATGGCATTCTGAGGTGAGGTATGATGATGATGATGATGATGATGATGATGATGGGAAGAGGATGGCATGGGGGAAGGCAAGGGCTTTGGAGGTGGCATTGGGCTTGAAGGGAAGGGAAGACTTCCAAAGAGGAAGAAATGCTGGGCTGGAAGCGAAGGGGAAGCTAGAGGCTGGCATGTGGAAACCCATGACTTTGGGGGAGTCACACTCTCTCAGCCTCAGAGGAAAGGCAATGGCAAATCTCCTTGGAACCAATCTTGCCAAGAAAACCCCAGGATGGGTCGTTTTAGGGTTGCCATAATCTGTAATGACCCAAATACACACAACACACACACACACACACACTGCTGGAGGTTTTTAAATTTGACAAGTTGACAGAATATGCGCACACTGCCTCCAGGTTTTTTTTTTTTTAAAAAGGAGGGGAGAAAGCACCCATTCCGTTGGCCAATGGCTGTAGGATACGTCACCTTTGACGAAAGTGGAAGTGAATTTGATTGACAACAAAGGAGGCTCCATTTTAAAGCGGTACTGCAAATGTGAACTCCAGAGGGGCAAATTGCCCCGATCAAGGTAAAGGGTAGTGGGCACTTCTTTATGAGCAGACTCGATATAGGGGCTACCGGATCTGCCCAGTTCTATCCAGGGCAAATGAGCGAGTGGGAATGAGACCTGAGTTATAGTTTGCAGCTGATTGAAAGCTCTGCCCAGCTATCCAGTTTAAACAATAATAGTGATAATAATGATATTGATAATAATATTCAGAAGGGTTCAGGAACTACACAGTACAAAGAGAGTGCTGTAGGCACTATGATGGGGAAGGTGCCAAATGTAGGCTTAAACCAAGGATGAACAAAATGAGGTTTTACAGATGTTGGATTGCAACCAAACATTCCACATTCCTAGCTTTGCTGGTTACAACTGATGAAAGTTACAGTCCAACAACATCTGAAGATCATATTTTTCCCACTCCAGATTTAAACAAACCATACTTTCCTAAACTTGGATATCATATTAGACTTTGCTTAGTTTAAAATCAGGAATAAAAGAGAACTGTCTTGTGAGTATCTAAGAGAAGGGAGTGAAACACAAGCAACAGACTGATCATAGCTTTTTCAGATAGTTAGAAACCACAGCTTCCTGCTATTCTGAACTATGTGTCTTGACTTTTTTAGTACTTTGGTGAACCCTAATTTACAGCTTTTTCTGTTGGGTCACAAAAAATGCTGGGACTTCCAGTTACTGAATTTTAAAAAATCTACTCTATGAATTGCTTCTACTCACCACCATATCTCCTTTTTCCCATCTTCTCTCCTTCCAAAGCAGCTTGCAGATCTTTCATATTTGCTTCTAGTTTTGCAGCCAAAACCTTTTGTTTTGTTATGCTCTCATCTATAAACAAAGTTTCTAATTATATAAACTACACAGCATTACAGGTGCTACTTATTTTTGAACGCCACAGCCAGTTTTTTGTAAAGTTCATTTGCAGACATATGAAATAAAAAAGTATACAAAGATTCTCAGAATTCTAGAAGTTTTGAAGCAGCACATATCTGATGCAAATCAATTCTGAATGCAGTCCTAATGCACAGAAAGTAAGAGCTGTACCACTGCAACTGGTTCAACTGATATACTGCCTCTGGAGGTTCCATTTAGCTTGTATGTTTATAAAACATTTGTATACAGTTTTTCTGTAAAAACCACTACATTAGAGTGCAACAAACCAAAGCAAAAATAAAATCATTATTAAAAAATCAAGAAGAAGAATAAAATATGCTAAACAATTTAAAAGGCTAAGCTTCTCCATGTCTTGAAAAGCAAAGGAAATCAAGACATGAAAAATAGTAGTTCCTCTATGTATCGCCAATAATTTTTTTACAACAATCTGAAGGAGTGACCATTGCCAAGTATTGTGGTTGTGGACTCCATATGTTGTTGTTTTTTACAGTAGCTATTACACAAGCGGTTTGCTACAATAAATAAAGAAGGACTGTGGACTGCCTCTAATACCAAAAATCAACAACCCAGTTATATTCTTAGGTCAAAGAATTCTGTAAAAATGTATGGAATTAGTTAAATGAGACAATTATATTTTAAATAAATTAGTATTAGTATTACACTCACCATCCTGTCCATATTTAGTATGTAAAGCAGCAGCCTCTGATTGTAGAATGTCAATTGGAACTGCTACAAGATATTTATCCAAATCAACTTTTTCTCTTGATATACTCTGAAAATCTTTGTCTGAAAAAAAGCATTTGAAGATATCACATCCACAGAGACTCCATGAGTCGAGGTCAGCTAAAAATAACAACAACAATAATACTGCCTGACCATTGACTCTGATTTATTTATTTTTTTTGTGAGACTCCTCCGTATCAAAGCAAGCTCTGTTTTTATTTTCATTTGCTTGTTACTGCTTTCTATTTATCTCATTTCATTTCATAACTATTCCAACTTTATTCCAGAAAGGGATCCAAGGCATCTCACTGATCAAATCATTTGAAAAATTTTCCAATAATTAAAAAAAAAACCAATTCAAATCAGCTATCTAAAAACAGTATAAAATTTATCGTTCTAGAACCCCAACTTTTTATGAATCCATTTGTATAGAAAAGGGACAATCCAAGGGAGGAGTGGCCACTATATACAAAAACCTAATACAATCCACTTATGGTAAAAAGTATTCTGCCAGAATAACCTGGCAGTTGATTTAAGTACGGATATATCAGAGGAAACCTGGGCAAGCATCTGGTCCTCCTCTGTATATAAATCATGATCGGCAGCTCCAAAGGAGAGTGCTTTCAAAACAGCATGCAAATGGTATTTAACCCCTGTGAAACTCTCAAAGATATTGAAAAATGTTTCACCATACTGTCGGAGAGGTTGTAAGATTCAAGGTTCTTACACACACATGTGGCTCGAATGTCCTAGGATCAATGCTTTTTTGAATACAATATTGATGCAGGTATCTGACATTTTAAAAGAACCAGTGAAATATTGTCCAGCTTTATTATTGTTATCAATCTTCAGCAAAGCCAATGATCATCTAAAACACTGAAGATTCATCTTATTCCTAATCTCTGCAGCTAGAACTGAAATTGTGAGATGCTGGAAGATGGGGAATTTGTTACTTGAAAACTGGTGGGGAAAGGTCTGGGACACATGGTTGTCCAAAAATTTTTCTTATTCCTTCAAGAACAGATCCAGACAAAAAAGATGCACAAATTCATTGAGGATTGGTCTGTTTGTATTGATTATGTGAATAACAATATATCTCATTTTGGTCTACCTTCACACCAAGCTGATTTTTGGAAGGACATCTTGGACATTAACCACCGGACTGTAGCAAAATGATTTATGATTTCCCTTTCTCGGTCTTTTTATAACTTTGAAAGAATGTATTATTCAGTGGAAATTCTCTTGGCTCATTCCCAAGGTCTGTTATTTCTATTGTTTATAAGTTTATTTGATAAAACTTAATTTAAAAAATTAAAACAGTATAAAATAACATTAAAAATATATCTAAACCACACACCCAGTATAAAAGCCTCCTTGGACACCCAGTATAAAAGCCTCCTTGGCAAGATGATATATTCAAAGCCTGCTTGAACAAAAATGTCTTTGCCTGACAGCAAAAGGAAAATACAGGGATAGTTTTTTGTGGTTTTTTCGGGCTATGTGGCCATGTTCTAGAAGAGTTTATTCCTGATGTTTCGCCAGCATCTGTGGCTGGCATCTTCAGAGAATGCTGACCTGGAGGAGAGTGGGTATGTACATATATTGTGTGATCCTGGGTAAGAAGGCGTGATTCCCACCATGTTAATCTATGTATTGTTCTGTTGTTGATGGTACTGCCTCAGGGTAGGAGGATATGCAAAAGAGGATTAGTGTCTGCTAATTGGTGATCATTGTCTGCTGGGAAAGCCTCTGACCCTAATTGGTTTCTCATTTGCATTTGCTGAGTCCTTATTTTGGAGGTCTTCAGGACTGGTAGCCAAAGTTTATTTAAGGGTTTCTTCTTTCCTGTTGAAGTTATCCAAGTGTTTGTGGATTTTAATGTCTTCTCTGTGCATTCTGACCTGATAGTCATTGGCATGGTCCAGAATTTCAGTGTTTTCAAACAGCATTTTGTGCCCAGGATGGTTTATAATGTGTTCTGATACTGCTGATTTTTCTGGCTGACCCAGTCTACAGTGTCTCTCATGTTCCTTGATTCGTGTTTGGACACTGCGTTTGGTGGTCCCTATCTAGACTTGTCCGCAGCTGCATGGTATACAGTAAACTCCTGCGGCTGTGAGAGGTCTCTCCTATCCTTCGTTGAGCGCAGCATTTGCTGGATTTTCTTCGTCGGTTTGTAAACCATTTGGAGGCTGTGCTTCTTCACCACTTTGCCTATTCTGTCTGTGACTCCTTTGATGTATGGTAGAAATACCTTCCCTTTGGGTGGTTGCTTGTCTTCACTCCTCTGGGTTTTTCTGGGTCTGGCAGTCCTTCTGATGTCTGAGCTGGAATAACTACAGGAATGTTTATCCTGCAGCCTTTCAGATATTTTAGGATTAAACCCTTAGTATTCTTCACTATTGGCTCTGTTGGCTAGTGTTCCTGGAAGTTGCAGTCCATGCCCTGATTTTGTGAGCATACTTGAAGGAGAGTGTATTATAGGAGATTACTGCTCACAACTATCCCCGACAGGATAGACACGCATTTTACCTGTCAGTGATGGAACTTACAGTATTCATCATAGGCAGACCGTATGCGACCCGGGCTTATTCTGTAGCTTTACAAGAATGGGATTTTCAAGAATGGGTTACCTATGGGGAATGCGGTAAGATCCATCATTGAAAGGTTAAATGTGCATCTCTCCCGTTGGGGATTGTCACATGCGATAATCTCCATAATCATCCAGAATTTCAACAGAAAAACACCAAACTATTTGCAGGGTAATGGGCAGAAAATCTGCCTAATGGGTAGAAAATCTGCCTGCTTCATTCTGTATCTAATTAAACTGCAACATGAAGGCGTAGTACAGTATTGTGGTTTGGGAGTCAAGTATGACTATAGAGAAACTCATAATCTAATTTCAAATTTCAATCTCACGACAGCTTCGCAGACGGTGCTTTCCACTACACACTGCACACATCACAATGAAAAAAAGCCAATATAAACATTGTCAGTGTAAACTCTCTAGATGATTTGCAATCTTCTGAGACAATAGTGTAAATATATGTGCATGACTATTTTCTTATACCTGTTTCTACCCAGCATACATCTATGTAGTGCGGGGAAATTAACTTAGTAGAGCCAAACATAGTCAGTAATCAATGAGATTTTAGTAACATGACCAAGTCATGTCCAGGTGATTTCCACATGGTTACTCAAAGTAGTACTAAACCTGAATCCACTCTTACATGGCTAGCGCTCATCAGCTGCGGCCTAGGGGAAATCATTGTCTCTCACCCTAGGTTAGTTCACAAAATTATTATGAGCTGTCTAAAGAAAGGTTTGAACATTAATGACAATAAATTACAGGAAGACTGCGAAGGACTTTTTCTTTTAGCAAGGGTGTATTATTCATTTGTAAAGGTCTGTCTTTTTGAAAAAGACAGTGATGTGTAAAAAAAGATCCCATTAAGAGTGTAATTAGGGATAAAACTGTACTTACCAGGTGCACTGCTCTGTCGAATAATGCCTTTTTCTTGCAGCTCTTTGATACTTGATTGCAGATATGAAAATAAATGTTTCCTTTGTTCAATGAATTCTTTTACTGCCTTTTCTTTAGCAGTTTCTTTTTTTAGAAACAAATATTAAACAAAATTAAATGTTGTTAAATTCTATAAATTTTAATAAATTATTTTAATTCATAAAATTAAAAAAAATGACTTCATGTGAAATATATCAACACCAGGGACACCCTTGTATAGGAAGCTGAAACAGTACTATGGAAGCACTACATGTTAAGTTTCATTTTATTTAATAATGTTCTATTCTGTTTTTAAAGGAAATCCTGCACCAACATGTTTCACAGAGTAATAAGTTGAAACTATAAAACATAAAATACACTTAACTAAAATGATGTAAGGGATTCAAAATTACACACCAATAAAAAACACAGTATAAAACATACATCTACATTAATTTAACAGTTGATTGGAACAATTCCAAGTGAGGAGAAAGTAATGTTATAGGCAAGTTTGCCATCCTCAGTCATCCTGTTTCCACAAATCATTCTGATCTTACTATTCCAAATGCTAGGAAGTGCTTTCCAAAACACCAGCATATCGTGCCTTCACAAGCCTCACCTTTCCCATAAAACTTCAGCACAACCCTCTATCTTACAAACCTCTCTGTAACTCTATGGACACAAAGAGAGAATAAGAAAAAAGAATCATACAAGTATCTATAACTGAAATATTTATTTAAATCATTTTTATCTTGCACTTTAGCCAGAAGGACTTATAAAGTGGCTTACTGAAAATTAGCAATAGCAAGCACATTTCTATACCACTTATCAGTGCATTAAGCACTCCCTAAGCTGTTTACAATGTGTAAGCTAATTGCCTCCAACAAGCTGGGTACTCATTTTGGCAACCTTGGAAGGATGCCAGGTTGCCCGTGGAGCCCCTGGCTGGGATTGAATTCACAAGCTTGTGAGTGTGAGTGAGTGACTGCAGTACCAGCATTTAACCACTGTGCCACCAGGGCTCCTTTTTACTTTAAAAGTAACTTTTTACTTTTATGCCTACAGCTGTACAATCTTTAAAAAGAAGAAGATATAATACAAAAGGAAAAAGTGATGGGAAGGAAAGAGGTATCAATTACATATTCTTTCCTTCTATCTATCTCTACCTCCATTTTCCTTCCCTTCCTGTCATTATCCATGCTGACTTTCTGATTACAGATCTGTTCCGGATCCCCCTGCAGATAGTAAAAAACGCAGGACCTTAAGTCCTGTTCTCCTCAATGGGTGTGCACTCCCACATGTGCTTCTGCATGTGTCATCACATGTGTGCGCTCATTCAAAAAGCTGAGGCTTCCTGTCCACCAAAGCTCAAACCACAGTTGGCAAGCCTGTGCTTGGCTACATAAGCTTCTTGGGACAAGGATATGTCCTTTAATTTTTTTCAGAACACAATACGTATTGATGATAACATGTTAACATCAGTAACAGCAACTGCTACTATTTCTGCTGTCTGGACACATTTCTCTGTAGTGGTTGTGTAACATGTAAACGGGGCATTTGGAAATAAAAGTAAACTACAAAAGCTATGAAATGCAGAAAAGAAATCAATCTGGTAAAGACACAATAATTCTTTGGTCTTATTTTATAAAATACCATCTGGTGTCTAGAAATAAATCCAGTTAAAATCAGTTATTTATTGTAAGGAACATGAAATCTGCCTTTATTTATGTGGGTTAAGTCCAACTCTCTTCAGTGTGGCACAATCTCACCTACAGGGTTACTAACAACACCAGCAGCAAGAGCAGCAGCTATGGGCTGGTATCCTGTTCTGTATTTACAAAACTGTAAGGCAGATTTAAGATTTTATAACTTTTGGGATTCACATTTTTGGTTAACAATCAAATGTGACCAGAAAACTTAACTCTTAGGCCAAGCTTTATGAGGCACTGCAGATTAGTGCAATGGAAAATGGTGACGGCAGCACTCTTCCAGTCTCAGGGTGTGTTAAGCAAAGTAGTTGCAGCAAGATCTCAAGAGGTCTCTCCAGCTGCCTATCTCAATGTGCCTTCAAGAATGCTACAATGGTCATTTCCCAATACCGCAATCGGCATCATCTTGGGGCACTGCCTAGTATAACAGGTAGACTTGGGGGTGATAACATCAGAAGACGTTACTTATACGACAGAGCTCTATTGCTGTATAGCTGTCGGCCAATGCAGGATCTCTGACATTATGGTATATTTCAGTGGATGGCTGTTTACACACACACACATACTATTTATAGGTGATGTGATTTGATAATACATGACTGTAATTAACCAATGGCTATAATTATATTGTTAATCTTGGGGGAATAAAAAAGGTAACAGCAACAACAATAACTATGATGATGAAACAAGTGGGAATAAAGAGTATCATTCTGTCACTGAAAATAAATAGAAACTAAATTATTTTCAACGCTGGCTAGGTTATTCCTTAACATTCCAAGCAGGTATGGTTAGGTCATTTTATATGCTTAATTTAGTTAGAATAGACTGATAGGAAGAAAAGAAGAAAGGTGAATTTGATTGATGGAATGGAAAAAGTATTTGGTGGAAATTTAAATTCATTTTCGCATGTTAAATTTCCAGTAGCCTAATGTTATAGTTACTTTTTGTACTTACTATCAACTACATTTGTATCTGCTTCTACAACAGGCAACTCCCATTTATCAGTTGAACTGCTCTTTAGTTCTTTTAGACTCTGCATCCTTTTCCCTACAAAAACAACTAGATGTTAACGTTGTAGCGGTTTTTAAAGAATATCTACAACAGTGGTTTATGCTTGTTGACTAACAAATGACATTGTGTTTTGCAAAGATTAGCTGTCTAAAAGACCTGTTCAATCTAATTTGGAGGTGAAACAGACCAATTCAAAACAACGGCTTCCCAGCACCTTGGGGGCCTGGCTTTTAGATGCTGCACGCCCCAACGCCACCTTGGTGGCAGAGGGTTTATATGCCACACACCACAGGAGTGCCACAAAGCCGCAGTGGCACAGGAAAAACCTACTTTTTTCCAGCTCAAAAAGGAGTGGCAATTTCTCACTTCTTTTTAAGCTTGCAAAAAGCTGGGTTGGGGGCATGCCATCTGCAGCCCCAGCCCATCTCTCTCAGGGGTGGTCTTTTCTATCACTCAGCTTCATGTACCTGTTAGAGCAGCCATTCTTAACCTATGGTGCACAGCCCCCTGGGGACCCACAGTGTCTTCACAGGGGGTCTAATAGGCTAACCCTGCCTAACTATTTCCTCCACCTGTCTGCTCTCCTTATATCTTTACCCCGTAGCAGGGTATGGAGGCTCTGGTGCAAGAGAGAGAAAAGAGCCTGGAGACACATCCAAGGCATGTGGTGGGGAGTGGAGTCTTTCCTTCTCTACCATCATGCTCACCCTCCCTCCCTCCCTCCCTCCCTCCCTCCCATGGCCAGGGTGCACATTGATAAACCAGCACAGTGGAAGGAAGAGACTAGGAGGGTTGCCCAGGGGTACAGATCCTCCTACTTCCTTCCACTGCCAGGCACCACCACTGTGCTCCCTGAGGGATTGCTTGCCTTCCCTGCTTCTTTCTCTGCCCACCTGCCCTCCCTCCCTCCTTCCCTCTTTCTCTTGTGGCTGGAGAGCATATGGACCAAAAGAGCATATGACCACTCGTCCCGAGTCAAAGTTTATAACAGGTACAGCATTTGACGCTCTTCTATACTCACTTATACCATCCAATTGAATAGATGAAAAAGTCCCTGATTTTTCCAGTTCATTCAGTTTTGATTCTAGTCTTGTAAGCACTAGCAAATCATTTAAATTTTTCTCTATAAATATAAATATAAATATAAATTATAAATATAAAAGTACATACAGTCAAGAACTGAAAGCATTATGTAATATTTCACCTAACAGAAAAACCATGCAGTGTTCACAGAATATGGTCTTGAAAGAGCCCTGTGTGTATTTCTCACAAATATAAAAAGAACAAAGATACAATCCTTAATTATTACAATTTATTTTGCATGAGAACAGCTGTTGGATTGCAACCATAAACAGGAAAATTATTTGTCAATATTGTGCTTGTGTATGTATGGAGATTATCGGGGGGGGGGGACTGGGGAAGAAAAAGGCATACTCATGGCAAAGTTACACAATTGCATTGAAGATTTTCATACAACGTCGCACTTATCCAGGACTTAATCCATGAAGATCCATGCTCCCGGGACTTCCTCATGAATGGTTTGTTGCTGGAGATTTCCTGGATCTTAATGGGTTAAATCCTGGATAAGCATGTGTCTGAAAATCTTCAGTGCGATTGCGTAACTTTGCCAGGAGTATGCCTTTTACTCCTGGCTCCCCCCCCCCCCCCAAATCTGGTAATCTTCTATGTTCACAAACATATAATCCTATTCTATACACTTGGCCCTTCTTATACACTGATTTTTTTATACATGGATTCAAGCATACATGGTTTGAAAATGTTCAAAAAAAAGTATAAATTTCAAATATCAAAGCTTGATTTTCCATTTTTTTATAAGGGACACAATTTTGCTATGTCATTATATTTAATGGGACTTGAGCATATACGGATTTTGTTGTCCACAGTGGATCTTGGGACCAAACCCCAAGCATATAACAAGGGTCCACTGTACTAGCCATTGTGAAAGAAGTTTGGATGTCCTCTTCTCCATTCACTAATGATAGAAGCTTTGGTCTTGAATCAGTTTATCTGTACCTACTGAGAGTTCCATATAGTTCACCTGAGCCTACATGGATGCAAGCTGTAGTGTAGACTAGGTAGGAAGAAAACTAAGATTACCATCTGAAACATTTTTGAACATTAGGATTCAGGAAAATTAACACAAGAGTTCAGAACAGTATCCCTAATTTAGGATTTAATTAGGATTAAATTATTTATTCATCTATGCACAGCAAAATGCTAATGGTCCACCTGGAGATTTAAGATTCAGATCTTTACATGACATATTTCACTAGTCTTCAAGTATGTTAATGCAGTTTACAGCAGATCACAATATAGTATCCTCAGTAAGTTACAGTCTCTTTGATGCTTGTAAGAAGCAAAACACAGTTATGTTTACCGAGCTGTTAGAGAAATACTGTAGCTTATCAGATCATCTCAGCTACATGTCTTTGACACACTCTCCAAAAGAGAAGTGGTCCCTTCTTTTTGGACCAGCCTTTTTTCATCTTTCAGTATCTTCCTACTGAAATCTTTTCAGTAGATTTCAGTGCAACCTTTATTGGTACTCAGGTAAAGATTCTATAATTTTCACCCTATCTGTGACATACCTACTTAGGTCTTCTATCTAATTCCCACTTACTACTTCTATCATTTTTATACATATTAGTCTGCCTCTGATTCTTTGGTCATGATGAGAAAAAGATGCTGCTGAATGGGATGTACTGGGTGGGTAGTTGAGCTCATTTCCAGATGGCAGTTCTGATGAGCATACAGTTTAAAGCTAATTCAACAGAATCCTGTTTTTCACTTACCATCAGGTATTGTCATTACACTTTGTTCTAAATCAGGAGCCTCTGCTTCTTGCATATCTTGAAGCATTGACTCAAGATTGGCAGCCAATAGTGCTCTCTTATCTGTTAGTTCCTGCCTTTTCTGTTCTGTATAAAGGAATGCCCATGTTACTGTTTAACATTTTAAAACTGTTTGAATTTTTAAATTGATTGATAAAAGTAAACTGGCAAAGTAACAACAGAGCTAGCATTACTGGAATTATTGGGGAAAATGCCTGAAAATTTAGTAAAGGACCTACAAAAAATACCGTCTGTAGTTCTCAAGTCCATGGAAGCTAAACCTTCTGGCCTTAAAATGAATATTCATAACATATACTACAAATGCTTTACAATCAAGATCATTGCATTAAGAAAGGATTCTAAAATTAGAAGAAACAAATGACAATCTTCTTAATAAAATCAAAGGTCTTGAAAACGGGGGTAGACATCTTAATATACACTTGAGAGAGGTGCTGGAAAGGCTAAGCAAAGGAATCTAATGACATTTATAATCACCTGGCTAAACAACATTTACCCTGAGCTCATCTTGAAAAAGATGGACACTGAACATATATGTGGAAAAATAAACATCAACCAACCTCAAATAAGTCTACAAGAAATATAATACTTCAAATAACTTACTATCCAAAAAAGGACTAGTTAAGAGCAAGCTCTCTGCATGCCAGACTTGAAATAAGAAAATCAAAAAGTCTTGATCTTACAGGAACTAGCAACAGAGACTGATTTTCCAGACTAAGAGCCGAAACAGACCGGCTACATACACCGGCTTCCCAGTGGCTTGGGGCTGTGGTGTTTAGATGCTGCACACCACAAGATACCCAGAAGCTGCCTGGCTGCCCAGATGTGGGCTGGCTTCCAGGTGCTCCACCAGTGCAGCATTTGCACATTGCACACTGCCGGAGCACCATAAAACTGGCTTCCATCCATGGTGGGGCGGGAAAAGCCAGCTTTTTGCTGGGTTAAAAAGAAGCGGCTCTCTGCAGCTCCTTTTTTGGCCAGCAAAAGGGCAAATTGGGGCTGTGGCATGAGGTTTCTGAGGCCCCAATTCAGCTTCGGCTGGGGCAGCTTAAAGCCATCCCTTTGAGGCAGTCTGTTTCACCCGTAACATGGCTATGCCTTTGAAATCTGTTTCCAAAACTGTTGAACGCTATTGATGACTATTCCAGAAAAATTCATGTACAGACTAAATTTTGCATTCAGTGTATTTTAATGCACCCAAAATTGATTTTTTCCCCACATAGATTATTATTACTGGAATAGTTCTCTAACTGTATAGCAATCACATAAATCTTCTGAGAAGGAAATTACACCGAACACTTGATCACATTTTTATTTTAAAATTAATCATGGCAGGAAAATATTCTGAGAAAGGCAATATATAAATGAACTAAATAAAATAAAATAAATATTCAAACTAACAGGAAGAAAACTGAAGGGAAAATGTTTTAAAAATTTGTGTCTGGTTTATGCAGTCCCTAAAGAACATCCCAAGCTAAGAATACAGAGGTTGTGTTTCTTTCCATAAATCAGTTTATGCTATTTATGCAGGCTCATAGAAAAGATACCATATACCACTGAATATATTTACTAGCTAAACTCAGAAGTAAAGAGGCCTGGTATTATCATTCGTCATCAATGGGAATATTCTGAGAGAGGCTGGGATACCATGGAAAGGGAGAATTGGGAGAGGTATCTGAAGGAAAAGGTTTATCTGAATTATGTGGATTTAGGTTTATGGAGTACATTAAAAGTTTAGATCAGAGTCATGTGCTTCTACTGCCTCCAGATGAGGCAATCCTGTCCCCCAAATTCTTACAACTCTCACAAGTCACATATGAGGGGATTTACCTGCAAGACAAAGAGCAAGCCAATCACAGCAAACTATAGGTGCTTTATTCTCTAATGTGGCGGTTCCCAACCTTTTTGACTTGCAGAGCTCCTATTTCTATGGCAGAGCCCCTAAGAGGCCTACCCTGTGTCTTACAAGTTAATGGTGTTTACGAGTATATATAAGAATATATAATGAATATATAATAAAATGAAAATTTCATTTTCCTGGAGCGGTTGCAGAGCAGCTGGGAGGTGCATGTGGAGCCCTAAGGGTTCCTCAGAGCACAGGTTGGGAACCACTGCAATGGATCTTCCCTTAAACATAGTTTCTCAGAAATTGAAACAGTGGAGCCAGACATGATTTAACTAGTAGCAGGAGAGAACGAATTAAAGAAAAAAAATTGCCACCATACATGACTGGAACATGAGCTCAAAATGTGGCCTAATTCTTACTTCATTTGTGCACTCCGCTTTCTCATTCTGTAGGAGTCAACAGCACTACTACTTCTATGGCTGTACCCTACTTCTCAGGTATGAAAGGCTTCTGTAGAAATGTAGCAGGATTGCCAACAATGTAACACTTTACTTACCACTCACACTGTCAGGTTCAGCACTTGCAGCAGCTTCCAAATTTTTCAATTCTTCCAGATTTAATTCTAGATTTTCCAAAAAACATCTTCTCTTTTCAGATAAATCTTGTTCTGTTAACAGAAATAGCTTAGAACTTTCATCAGAAAAAAAACCACAAAATATTCTTTTAAATGACTTCAGATGAAAAACAATAATCCACCATTAAAGAATATTAAAATAGAAACAACTGCATCAACAAAGATGTGGAAAGGAAGAAAAGGAGGAATAAAACCATTTGATGTTCAAACCAGAAGGTCTGTACTTAGTCATTGTTTTAGATGGAACATTGAAAGTGTTCGCAGATATTCAATTAAGACTCTGTACTGTGATGGTTTTTGGTTGTCCCAAGGATAACGAAATATACACAAATATAAATTCCAACTAATGCCTATATATATATATTTAGGCAAAATATGCATGTTTTTGGTTCTGTAAAACAGAAACACTGAGAAACTACTGTGTATGTGTGTGTGTGTGTGTGTGTGTAACATTTATTAATTGGATTTATACTTCCCTTTTCTGACAAAATGGGACTCCGCAAATCAGACAATAATTTTAGCCAGGCTAGTAGGTTGAATAAAACAGCGACAAAGGCAAACAGACTAAGTTCTACCTAGCAGTTCTAATTATCTTAAGAGAAAGGGAAATTTGTTAGAAGACATTAGATTAGAAAATCTACATTTGTGACATCTAGGAAATGCAAATCTTCAAATGGAGAAAAGGAAAGTTTTACATGTGGAGATTCAGTAACTTAAATCTCAGCTTGCCTGGAAATTCCCTTACCAAGGATAAATGGGGAAACATGCTCATTCTGCTACATACATATTGCTTAAGTAAAAGCTATTCAAATTGTGAAGCACTATGCATCTGATTACCCTCATAATTCCATACTCACCATCGGGTTTTACTATCTCTGCTTTGTCTAAAAACAGACTCTTTATTTCTTGCATAATGGCATCTAAACCTCCAGCCAAAAGCTTTGTTTGCTCCAAGAGTTCTTGTACCCTTTGCTCTAAAAAACAAGTTAGCACAAATTGAATAACATTCAGTAACATTTCTGATGGTCCATGTTATTTTCTCTTTCAAAATAATTACAATAAAATATTACAGCTTAACAGTTGTATGGTACAATGATTTCTCAAAATAATTTTGCATATAGGTTGGCCATTACATCAGTAACCACTAGGGCTGCACAAATAAAGTATTCTTGGATTGTTGATAGCACTCATTGATATACCTAAATTCACCTTCATAAGCCTATAATTTTATCCAGAATTTTAAGATAAACCAAGGGCCCGTTCCTACTATGATTTAAAGCAATATGCTAATCAATTTATATGTCCCTCGTTCACACCAGAAACGGTTTCAGACCAGACTGCATTTGGTCTGAACCACAATGAACGGAGGCAAATGCAAAAGAATCGCTTTTTTTGAAGATGGATCAAAAAGTGGTTCTTTTTAATAGAATTGATTAAAAAGTGTGTTCAGCAAGTGGGAATGATGGACCTGAATCGCATTGCACTGGGCAGAGCTCTGGTAGAGGGTGTAACCCATCTCACCCCTGATTTGGGGGAAATCCACCATTTCCCCCCCTCTCCTTTCCCAGGACCAGTCCTACATTCCAACTTTCTGTTCAGGAGGAATATCAAAATGCTTTCTATTCTGAGCATGACTAGGAAGCATAATTTTATATGTGTGTTTTTAGCTTTTGGGTGTGGTGTGGGTGTGATGTCCACCATTTTTGCTGACAAGTCCTCCATTTGAGTTGAATGTTTGGAACCCACTCCTCTCTCTCTCTCTCTCTCTTTCTCCCCTCCCTCACCCTCAGTGGCTCCTCAGTGGTTTCAGGCAAAGGGACTTCTTCCCGTCCAGTCACTCAGGTGCCTTCAGGTACAGCAAGGGAGGATGTGCAGCAGGGGATGATGGGGGTGGAAGAGGAGGAAGGGTTGATGATTCAGCCTTTGGAAGAGCCAAGACCGGGTTTCTCTCCCCTGCAGAAGAGCTAGCTGGCTTGTTTTTAGGCGGGCTAGCTCTCCCTCTTTGATGTTGTGTGCCTTCAAGTCCTTTCTGACTTATGGCCACCCTAAGAAAACATGTCTCTTGGCAGATTTGTTCAGACCGGAGTTACCTTTGCTATCCTCTGAGGTTGACAGAGTGTGACTTGTTGAAGGCCACCCAGTGGGTTTTTTATGCTGGAGCCCTCCTCTGCACTTACTTGATTAACAGTCCCCCATGATAGGACTTGCCTTGTGTGTGTGTGTGTGGGGGGGGTTATGTGCCTTCAAGTTGTTTCAGACTTATGGCGCTCCTAAAGCACTGCTGGTTGCTGCCTCCATCCCTCCCCAAAGGCTGCTTGGTGGGATCTGCTGGTCCCTCCCTCAGCTTCCTCTCCACCAGGGCTATTGGCCATCACCCCCCCAATCCCAGAACCCTCAGACTGCCTGCTCCCTGGGGAGGCTTCAGAGCTCTGGAAGCCCAGGGATGCTGCCCTGATTGGTACTGATGACATGTAGATGCACGTTATATGATTGTGTATGGGGCTAAGGAGGTATGACGGGGCGGGAAAGATGCACGAGG
This sequence comes from Sceloporus undulatus, assembly GCF_019175285.1. Taxonomy (NCBI): domain Eukaryota; kingdom Metazoa; phylum Chordata; class Lepidosauria; order Squamata; family Phrynosomatidae; genus Sceloporus; species Sceloporus undulatus. Next base: position 19,600,276 of record NC_056527.1, read on the forward strand.
AGCTGGGGGACCCAGGGGAATAGGAGAAGCAATAGGATGGAGACTGACGACAGATGGGCGCCGGCAAAGAGGAAAGGACAGGGCAGGCTACGCCCTGGGAGAACGCGGAAGGGAGCCCAGCCCTTAAAAATAGGGAGGGCAAGGCGGCCTGGGGGAGAAGGTGTCGCAGAAGATGTGGGCGCGAAGATGAGGCCAGAGCAGGACTAGGGAACCTCCACCAGAGTCCAGGGAGAGAAGGATGCCCTATTTCACTATAGACAATCCAGAGCGCTCCTAGGGTTGGTCCCCATCTAGCGGTCCATCTTCTGGACCCTCGTCAGGAAGGTGACTTAGGAGCTTGGGTGCAAAGTCCCAGTTCACTGGCGCCTTGGAAGGAGGCCGGAAATCTAGAAGGTTAGTGGTGGGACGTGGCTGGGGAGAGGTGGGAGCATGGACCCAAGCCCGAGGGACCAGAGAAGGCTGACCTGGAGTTTCCCAAGAAGAGAGGACGTCGGCTCCTACTCTAGAGATGGACTAAAAGAGGATACTGGGTAGCGGTAGAGGAGTCTGAAGTAAGATTTTCTTTGCGTCACGAGAACAGAAAACAGTTTTGCGTTGTTAGAAGAGAGGGGAGCACCAGTTTCATTTAAGTTTGAGTTTGAACACCTGCAAGTGGGAGTTGCTTGCATTTGTTATTGAACACTGCCATGGAGGTCCAGGGACACCTCCCCATGCCTGGACCCTTAGCCCTGCCCACAGATTGACATTTTTTTTTAAAAAAATAATGGCCAGTGTGAACAGCAAGCATGTCAAAAAAGACATGAATGCATGGAATTCTTGAAATAATTCATTGGCCTGAATCGATTCACAGACCCAGTTTCAATGCGATTTGCAAAGTGATTTAAATGCAAGTGGCAATGAGGCCCAAGATTGTCTTCCTTTAATGCATCTGACCTGATTATGTACAAGAAATCAATTATACAGAAACTGCAGGTTGTTTTTTTCACCGTGGTTGTATCAGATGTTCTATATGAAAAACCTGAGAGATAGCATGTAGTGGATTGAGCACTGGACTGTGACCGAAGACTAAGGTTCAAATCTCTGCTCAGCCATGAAAACCCACTGGCAGACCTTGGACAAATCATACCCTCTCAGCCTTAGAGGAAGGCAAAGGCAAACCCTTTTTGCACAAATCTTGCCAAAAAAATCCTTTGGGTAGCTATAAACCGAAAACAATTTGAAGGCACACAATGACAGCATAAGAAAAAACACAGAACATCAGCTACCTGTACAACATACCTGGGCTTTTTCTGCTATGGCAACCTTATTATGGTATGCCCTCCATTTGGCTACTTTATGATGCCTGGTTTAAACATGGCTTTTTATCATAGTTTTTTTATTTCTATCCTTTTCCCAACTCCGCATGGGCTTTAAATTGTTTCTGTTTTGATTGCTAAATTGTTTAACATGTTACTGTTAAATTGTTCAATGTGTTGATTCAGAGTGGGATATAAATATTTTAATAAGTAAAATATTTCTTCACATCTTAACAGAATCATCCCAACTCCCACCAAAGGCAAGCTCAAGATTATGATGGGGTGGGAAAAGTACATCAGTGGTGGAAAGCAGTGTGTTGTCCAACCAAGAAGCCTCAAATACATTTGTGGAAAGCCATATAGAAGAACTACTTATAAAGGGACTCTCAGTGATAGGGACCTAACCAGTTAAAAGGAACAGGAGATAAATTTTAAAAGCAAAAAAACCCTCTAATTTTCAAGGAAGAAGTATCAGAGGAGGAAAGTCTTCCATCTCTCACCTTGACCAGAGTGAACCTCCACGGTTTGGATGTGGTGGATCATCCGCCAATTAACTTCCACTTTAGGATTATTTGCAGTTTCCTTAATTTCTTAACAAAACCATTAAAAAGAAGTGGACTCCTTGTTACTTCAGTTTTGTATTGTCACTTTTGGCAGTCCATGTTGCCCCCAGGGAAAGAAACTGAACTCTAAACTCGTAACAGATACCCCACTCATGCATTAAATGATTAAATCATAGAAAATACTTACCATTGCTGCTATCTGGTTGGGCAGCTGCAAGAGCCTGTGCTTGTTTCAGTTCTTTCAAACTGAATGCCAAATTATGTAAAAACACTTTCTTTTTTCCAGTCAGTTCTTCCAAAATTCTTTCTGTAAGTAGAATGTGGGGGGGGGGTTGATAAGAATAAAGAACTTCTCAAAATCTTTCCTGAACCTAGCCAATTAAAAAAACAATCTTCTTAATTCTCTAGACTTAGAATGAGTAACATGTAGTTCTTCATGATATTTAAATTAAATTTCCATCATCCCTCACCATTTGCTATGTTGGCTATGACTACTGGGATTTGCACTCTGCCAACATCTGAAGCACCACCATGTTCTTTAGCTATGCTCTAGATTCACAGGATGAACCTTCTCCTTGTTTAGATCCGTCTACTATTTACAGATTGCATATAACCACTTAAATTTTGTTGTTATGCTGCCTGTATTTATTAAATAGTTATGTCAAGACTTTCATATGTATGCGTGTGGAAACTGCTAGTTAATCTAGTCTCTCTCATACAGGACTAAGGCGGGGTTAATCAGTGGTGGAAATCTTTTCTAACTAAATCAAAGGACATCATGTGAATTAAATGATCTCTACAATGATATTTATTTAAGAAAAAATACATTTTAAAGTAAATAGCATTTTCCTAAATCACTTTTCTGTACTCACCTCTGCCTCTTATTCCAGCTACCTCTTCTTCTTCTTCTAAATCTTCAATAATTGCTTCCAGCCCTGCAGCTAAAAGCCTTCTTTCAGCAGTGAGTTCTTGAACCTTTTGCTCTACAAAGATATTTTAGCAAAAGCAAATTAAAAGGTGATATTTGGCTTTTGAAGAGCTAGAGAGTGGTGTAGTGGTTTCAGTCTTGAACAAGGGAACTCAGACATCAGGATTTGAATCCCCACTCAGCCATGGAAACCCACTGGGTGCCCTTGTGCAAGTTACACTCTCCCAGCTTCAGAAGAAGGCAAGGGCAAACTTCCTCAGAAGAAATTTTGCCAAGAAAACACCATGTTATGGTCAGCTTAGGGTCAGCATAAGACAGAAATGATATGAAGGCACAAGAACAACATTTGACCATTGCAATAACTACAGCAAACAGTGCTATCACAAAATAGCCATTCAGCTATTCTAAAAATACCCAGCACGTTAGATACTCCACTACGAACACAGCCCAGAATTGATACAGGTTTTCATAAACACATAAATAGACCCCAGTTGTCCCTCTGAAGTATGTACATGCATGCATACATACACACAAACACTTGAGAGCACATATCAATACTTTGGTGTAATTCTGTCATCAGATACATTCGTGCATTGATAGCAACTGAAGAGAGGGAGAAGAGAGGAGGAAAGGAAAGGCCTCAAACAACACTGTCAGGGGTAAAATATCCACATCTGTATTGTTTACAGGTCATCGGTTTGGGTAGAGAACAGGATGCAGAGCTAGTCTTCAAATATCAGTTCCAATCATTGGATGGTTGCCTCCCAGTCAATGTTCCACCTAAACCTCATGCAACAGGATGACAAGATATGGGGACCTATCAGAAATTAACTGATAGATAGATGGGTTCCTCCAGCCCCCTGAGAATGAGTGTCAGTCCCCGATTTACAGGAAATTGCTAATATGCATCTCCAAGATCCATTATCTCTGCTGATAATCTATTATTCTACACTGTGAAATCCAAACACATAACAAACAATATTAAAATGATTTTCCAAACTACCTTAATTGGAAACTGAAATGGCATATGAAATGCAACATATCTACAAAATGGTCCTGTTTAGGGCAAAAATCTTGGCTTACTTTTCAAAAAATTACTAAAAAAAACTTCAGTTCACTGAGTGCAATAATGAAAATGACAAATCATGATAAGTAAATCAACATGTGTCATAATTTAACTCTAAAATTTATGGTAAATTACATTTTTACCCTGTGGACCAATCTCATCACCCTATTTTTTTTTAAACGATACTATGAAGAAAATAGAGAGCCAGCATGGTATAACGGCTTGAGTACTGGACTATGACGGTAGAGATCAGGGTTCGATTCCCCGCTCAAACATAAAACCCCACTGAGTGACCTTGGACAAATCACACTCTCTCAGCCTCAGTGGATGGGAATGGCAAACCCCCTCTGACGAAAGTTGCCAAGAAAGCCATATGATAGCTTTGCCTTAGGGTTGTTATACGTAAAAAATGACTTGGAAACATAGAACAACAACATGAAGAAAATAGCAACTAGAAATATCAAGCAATAACATATGTTGCAGGAAACAGTGGCATCACTAGGGTTGGCATCATCCAGTGCAGTAACTCATGGTGTCATCATACCATACACATTGACCTCCTCCCAGAACATAACATACAGAATTCTGAGTAATTTTTTAATATTAATGTTACTCATAAATTGCAATTCCCATATATCACTGAATGTAATGGCAATAGTTGTGACATAAACAACTAGCAAAATTAAAACTATATCTTTATATTACAATATCATATGCACAGCCCAAATGTAATTTACATGTACATTATTTCATACGGTTAAAGTGAAAAAAATGGAAAAAAAATTAAAATAAAATATTAATATCTTAAAACTTTAAAGTTATTTTTTAAAAGACTTGGAGCTTCTCCTTGCTCTTTCCACTGAACCTTGCCCCATTCATACCATCTCCTCAGAATTTTCAAGGCATGCAGGCAAACACTACAGCCCATTTCTGCCAAAAGGTAGATGTTTGGAAGCAGTGGTGTCACTACGCCTTAGAGTGTCACCTGGTGCATTCTACATCCACTGTACCCCCTACTGACACCCCTGACATGAAAAAAAAAAGGCTAAACAGAGCATGCCATTTCAGTTTAGAAATATGAAATAGAAAAAGGCTTTTACAAAAGATTAATGGCCTCAGATGCAAAGCATTTATGTAGTAACATCCATGCCAAATCTTCCCAGTATCAACCAAAACCTCTCAGTACCTATGCTTCTCCTCTGAAGGCAATAGAAAGACCCTGCTGGACTCTATTCACCTAAAGTATTTTATACATTTTATACACCTCTCATCTTATAGTATGTACCACCATAACATGCCAATCACAGCCAACTTTGACCGATTTTAAAAGTTAAGCTGAGCTGGGTCTGATTATTACTTGGATGGAAAATACAGTGAGACCTCAGTATCTGCAGGGGATTCCCCACCACCACCATGAATACCAAAATCTATGGATGCTCAAGTCCTATTGTCCCCAATGGCAGTGCATGCACATGGCCTCACCGCCATTAGGGACAATGGGGGCTGGCCCTAATGATGGTGCAGCCATGTGCATGCATCGCCATTGATGACAATGAGGCTTGCCATCCACAGATGCTTAAATCTACGGATGACAAGTCTATGGATACTGAGGTCCTACTGTAACAGCAAGATATCAATGATCTCCAGGTTGGATTAAGAAAGAATCTCTTCTGAAACTGTACCTGTCAATCTCTAGTACAGGTATGATAGGCAGTAGAGGTATGATTTAGTATAGTACAGCTTACAATGTTCCTATAATACTATGATGGCCCTGATACAGACACTAGTGGTTATGCACTTGCATAACCTCATTGAATTCCAATGACACAGAAAATACAACAGAAAATGATAAGCATAGGCTGAGAATAATAATAATAATAATAATAATAATAATAATAATGAATCTTTATTTGTATACCACTATTCCCATGATCACAGCGGTTTACAACAGTAATAAAAACATACCGAAACTACAAAATCCAATAGAAAGAAATCCCCCCCCACATTAAACAATACAGTACAGCAATAAAAATATCCATCATTCAATCACAGTTAAAAACAGTTAAAAACCAAAGCACCAATTACATCCAATACAATACAGCAACACAAGGGGAGAAGAATGGAATTAGGGAACATGGGGGAAAGCTTGACGAAAGAGGCGAGTCTTTAGATTTTTCCTAAAAGACTCCAGAGAGGGGGCTGAGAGGAGCTCGTCAGGCAGAGAGTTCCAGGTCTGCGGGGCCGAAGCAGAAAAAGCCCTATGTGCAGACACCACATATCTCGTATCAGGGACTCTCAAAAGTTGTTTCCCGCCCGACCTGAGAGTGCGGGGCGGATTATATGGAGAGAGGTGGTCCTCCAAGTACCCTGGGCCCAAGCCATTTAGGGCTTTATAGGTAAAAACCAACACCTTGTATTGCGTCCGGAAGCGGATTGGCAGCCAATGAAGATCTTTCAATACCAGTGTTATATGGCTGGCTCTGGAGTTGCCAGTGACCAGCCTAGCTGCCATATTCTGGACCAATTGTAGCTTCCAAGTTTGGTACAAGGGTTGCCCCATGTAGAGTGCATTACAGAAGTTGAGTCGAGAGGTTACCAGTGCATGTACCACTGTTTCAATGTCCCCCCCGGCCCAGGAAGGGTCGCAGCTGGCGTATCAGCCGAAGCTGATAACAGGCACTTCTAACTGTCGCATCCACCTGAGAAGTCAAGTGAAGCGACGAGTCCAGAAGCACACCCAGACTGCGAACTGTGTCCTTCACGGGGAGCGTGACCCCATTTAGGACAGGTGGAAAAAATTCCACCCCCGGACCAGGGGAACCTATCACAAGTACTTCCATTTTCTCTGGATTCAGGCTGAGTCTATTTTTCCTCATCCAGCCCATTACCGACTCCAGACAGGCATTGAGCGGAGAGATGCCATCCCTAGTCACTGCATCAGTCGGAGACACAGAGAAGACTATTTGGGTGTCATCAGCGTTCTGATAACATCGCGCCCCGTGTCTCTGGATGATCTCTCCTAGCGGCTTCATGTAAATGTTAAATAGCATAGGGGACAATATCACTCCCTGAGGGACCCCAGATGTAAGGGCCCTCTTATCGGAGCGACAGTCCCCCAGCTCCACCATCTGGAATCTACCCGAGAGGTAGGAACGGAACCACTGCAGAGCAGTGCCCCCGATACCCAACTCCCCCAGGCGATCCAGAAGGATACCATGGTCGATGGTATCGAAGGCCACTGGATTGTCCAAGCACTAACAGGGACACGATAACCCGTCATCCCAGACGGAGATCATCGACGAAAAAGGCGACATGCAAGCTCAACCCAATAGCCCACCCGGAAATCCGGTTTGAATGGGTCGAGAGAAAAATCCGTATCCTCAAGATCCCCTGCAGCTGGGAGGCAAACCGCTCTCTTGATCACCTTTCACTAGAAATGGCAGCAGTGAAACAGGCCAAATAATTTATTTCGAATTAGGGGTAAAGGGTTTTTTAATAGAGGTTTTTACAATGGCCGTTTTAGACTGGATGGAAATCGGCCCTCCCTGAGAATGAAGTGAACATTCAGCCGCAACATCTCTGTTACCGCCGTCCCACCCCCCCTTTGAACTGCCAGCAATGAAGGACAGGGATCGAGGAGCGCGTCGTCTGCCGAACGCGACTGAGGATCTTGTCCCACAGCGCGTACTTAGAGCTCAAAATGAAGCAGGGGGTAAGGTGGTTGTGGGTTATGGGGGGGGGGGGGGGTTGGGGTGGGGCTGATTGGTTTTTGAAGTTTTGTGGGGTGGTGGGGGTGTGTGTTATCGGCGGGGGGGGGGGGGTTGGGGGGGGGGGGGGGGGTGGGGGGGATGGGGGGTGTTGGGTGGGGAGGGCGGGGGTGCTTGGTGGGGTTGTGTGGGGAATCTTGGTGGGGGAGTAGGTGGATGGGGTAGGACACGAGGAAAGCATTGTCGCCGCCGCGAGTGTTGTGCTAACATGCAAACTTGGATTATGTTGGTAATGGTGTATAAAAAGGGGTGGAAGGAGGGATTTTGCTAGTATACAAAGGTACCCCCCCCCCGGGGAGCTGCCCCTGCGCCCCCCCGGGATCCCCCCCCCCAAGTCGTGTGGGAAACAAACAAGACAAAAAAAAACAATAAACCAAAGACAAAACGTGTAGGGGACCACACCCCACCCCTACCGGTGTTTTCTTGGTTGGGGTTTTGTTGTTAGGGTGTGTATTGGTTGGTTGGGTTTGGGCGTTTTTGGTGTGTTTGTGTCTGTGGGTGGGTATGGTGTTCTAGCGGGGGGGGGGTGGAGGTGGGGTTTGGGGGGTGATGGTGGGGTGGGGGTGGGGTTTGTGGGGAGAGGGGTGGGGGGTGCGGGAGGGAGAGTGTGGTAGGGGTTAAATAGAGAAAAAAAAAAACAAAACAAAACAACCAAAAAAAAGAACCGTGCAAAAGCCCTCAAGAACAAAGCAACGTCAACGCACGCTAATGAAACAACAAAAAACGGTGTTCAGATGGAAATGGCAAACAAACCAAGGGGGGGGGGGGGGGGGGGTGGGGGGGTGGTGGTTGTGGTGCGTAGCTTTGTGGATGATAGTTGACCGATGGGGGTTGGTGTTTGGTGGTTGTTGTTTTTTGTTTAGGAGTAGGGTAGTTAATTGTTTTGTCTTATCCCGGGAAGCTGCTGGGACCGGGCCTCTACTCGTGCTCGATGCATGATTCGCACAACGGTACTGTCCCGTGTGATCAGTCCAGAATCAGCCCTTATCCGAGAGATTTTATCCGCGAAGAGAGTATTAAATTCGTCACAAGGCGCTTTCGATGACTCCAGTATGGGTTCAGGGGGGCAGCCAATTGAGTAAGCTCTCTCACAACCCTGAACAGCTCTGCCAGATGCGACTCCGCGGACGCAATACGTGCAGCATAGAACGAGTTCTTAGCTGCATCATTGCCACTCCGTAGGCCTCCAAGAGACTTGGCGGGTTATAAACCACCACTTGGGACGTCCGCAGGATGTCCATTTTAAAAAAGGGTGCTCTTCTAGACGCCCCTGGCTCTAATAGGACTCTGTCCGTACAATATGGTGCCGGCCGTTCCACACGGCGGCGCCATCTTTACGTATCGGATGCTGTGTGTCCGAAGTGTCGCAGGTCTGTGACGTTACGAATGCGCCCCGGCGCTTGCGACGTCACAGAGGGCTGCAAGAAGAAGCTCCATTTTGGAGCTTCTTTCGGTCCGTGCAGGAGCCCGCGGTGTGGCTGCTGCGGCTCCCGCACGGAGCAAACGGCGCAGCGGCAGACCGCCTCAAAGCGGCGGTTATAACCCGCTCTAGGAGTATCTTGTCGGATAAGCGCTGATGTCTCCGCCATTTGCGCTCTAGTCATGTGCAGCCCGCTTCCTTGCCCGAGATCTCAGTAACCAGGGCTTTTTATTGGAAGCAGGCTGGAAAGGACACTTGGGAGTGATACGTGTATAGCCCTGGAGAGATCAGTGTCCCAGATGTTAGTCAGGCATCACCAGAATCGCCGTCAGTTCCACCAAATAGCTCTCTAAGGCTTTCTGGAACCTTTTGGGTTCCATCAGCCTTCGAGGGTGGACATCCTAATAGGCCGCCACTCCCAGGGAGATGGGTAGTAGCCTTGATACTAGCCTCGACCAGGAAATGATCCGTCCATGACAGGGCAGAGATATTCGTTACCTCTGCCCACAGAGACTCCATGTCCAGCAGAAACACATCGAGTGTATTACCAGCAGATGTGGGGCCTGAGCCAATGGGGACAGGCCCATGGCAGTCATGGTTCATGAACTCCCGAGCCGCACCAGTTGGAGCATGACTAGCCTCGAAGGGATGTTGAGTTCCCCCAGGACAAGAAGCCTGGGGGACTCCAGCACAGCTCCGAGACCAGCTGTGTCAGCTCGGCCAGGGAGTCTGTTAGCGCACGGGGTGGCCTGTAGACCAACAGAATCCCTAAACTGCCCTGGCCTTCAGGTCAGGTAAATACACTCAATGTAGTCAGTCTGTCGCACATGGTTCCTGGTCAAGGAAGGGTGTTCTTATAGATCAAGGCAAACCCCGCCCCTGCCCACTTGCCCTGATCTGGTCCTTAACGAGTACCGCAGGAAGGGCCTGTGCCCACACCGCTTCACTCTCAGGCCCAAGCCAGGTCTCGGTAATGCAAGCCAGGTCACGTCTTATCCTCTAGGAGATCGTACATTATGTGGCTTATTCCTAACAGACCGGCATTGCACAGGAGCAGAGACAGGGTTTGTGGTACAGTTGGACTGACCCACAGATCTCTTTGGTTAGAGAGTGGATGGAAGGAGAGTAGATATCATGCATCGATCCTCTTCCCTTGCGATATGTCTCCACCCCCTACCGCATATCTCCCCTGCCCCACACTAACTCCAGTGGGAGCCCGCTAACACAGCCACACCTCCCGATCCCTCACCAAACCAAGTACAACACCATTTCCAATCAATCTCCTGACAATACAGCAGCAACACACCCTCTCCTCCTAACGGAGGGACACCTTCCTGGTACTGCGCCCGTGTTCCCCCCGGTGTTAGGGGCATGGGCGGCGTCTTCTTTGGGGGCCGGTGAGCCGGCTTTATTAACATTACCTATGAAAAAGCAGAAGAAAAGGAACAACATTCCTCACAACCCAAGAACACCCACCCCCCCAAAAAAGAAGTTTTATTATTTTCCCGCCTCTCCCAAGGATCGAGGCAGGATACAATAATAACAAAATACAAAAACACAATACTGAATTAACCAACATCCTATTAGTTCTCAAAATATCAATCATAAAATCATCAATAGCCAAAAATCATAGGAGTGGAGCAATCGTCATAACCTTTTATATCTTGAGGGGGAGAGACGAGGCTGGCCTGAAAAGACTAAGAGCCCTCCCCCGACCAACCATCTTGAGGGGGAGAAGAGGCCTGGCCTGAAAAGACTAAGAGCCCTCCCCCCGACCACCATCTTGAGGGGAGAGCGAGGCCTGGCCTGAAAAGACTAACAAGCCCTCCCCGACCACCATCTTGAGGGGGAGAGACGAGGCCTGGCCTGAAAGACTAAGAACCCTCCCCCCGACCACCATCTTGAGGGGGAGAGACGAGGCCGGCTGAAAAGACTAAGAGCCCTCCCCCCGACCACCATCTTGAGGGGGAAGGAGACGAGGCGGGCCTGACAAGACATAGAGCCCTCCCCCCGACCACCATCTTGAGGGGGAGAGACGAGCCGCCCTGGCCTGAAAGACAAGAGCCCTCCCCCCGACCACCATCTTGAGGGGGAAGAGACGAGGCCTGGCTGGAAAGACTATGTGTGGCCCCCCCTATATGATTAACATCTTCGAGTATATTGCTGGCTGTGGTTTTTAATGTTGATTTTATTAACTGTGCACTGTTGCAAGTTTTAATTATCTATTGCATTTTATCTTGTATTGTATCGTCATTGCAATTGTTGTACACCACTATGATCAATGGAATACGGTATATAAATAAATTTTATTATTTATTATTATTATTATTATAGGAGTCCGGTGGATAAGCCCACAGAAGAGATCCATTTTGAGTGCCTCTTACAGGTCTCGAAGGTATGGGTAAGTAGCATCCCACAATCAAAAGTGAGTAGTTTTTGATTGTGGGATGCTTGTCCTAAACGAAGAGCAGTGGGGTGTAATGGTTTTGAGTCTCAGACTATAAACTTAGAGACCAGGATTTGAATGCCTGCACAGCCGGAACCCACCAGGTGACCTTGAGCAAGTCACACTCCATCAGCCCTCAGAGGAGGCAAAGGTAAAGGCAAAGGCACACCCCCTCTGAGCAAATCTTGCCAAGAAAACCCCATGATAGGTTCATTTTAGGGTGGCCATGAGTCAGAAAGGCTCCAAGGCACACAACAGGCCTAAAAAAATAACTATCACAATTCATTATATATGTGTACATATGTATTCTTCTAAATTTAATTTTCATTTTATTTTAAATCTATTTGCAGGTTTCTAGAAGACAATTATTGTTAATATTTCAAATAATATTTTTTATTTACTCAAATAAATTTCAGGAGCAATCATTTATCTAAGAACTGTAACAGGTGGCCCCTCAGTATCGCTCTGGACCTTCCTTGTGGATACAAAATCCCTGGTGCTCGAGTTCCATTTTCCCCAATGGCGGCATATTAGAGACAAGGAACCTCAATGGTGACATGTGCACATGGCCAGCCGCCATTAGGACAGCCCCCGTTGTCCCCAGTGATGGTACGTGCATGTGGCCACACCGCCATTAGAGACAACATGATCGTCCCTAAGGTAGCGTGGCCACTTGCATGCTGCCACTGGGGACAATGTGGGCTGTCCGTATTGGCTGTGCAGCCAGTGCACATGCCCCACATGGGGACAATGTAGGCATGTCGTCCACAGACGGATGAATCTGCAGATGGCAAGTTCATGGATACCGAGGGCGACTGTAAAAGGAAACAAGAAGAAAGAATAAAGCAACAAATAATAGTGGAACAGAAAGGTTGGGGGTAGTTTTTGTATGGAACTTCATTCATTACACATAAGAACTGTAATAGGAAAGGAGAAGAGCAAAAAAAGCAATATGAATAAATAGTAGAGCTAGAAAGGCCTGTGACTGTAGTATTTGTGTTGCTAACACAGATTCCTTTTCATTCTACACTAAGATAAGGCAAAATGTCATCCTTTCCAAAGTGAGAATGTACGGTAAATTCAAAAATGTCTGTCCACAAAAGATGTCTCTGGATGTAGATAAAGACCATCTGCTGACTCCATTCCATAACTCAAATTATATTTAGGCTTTACTATTAAACACAAAAATGGCCCATATGTTACCTGCTTAACAAGTAAACATTAGTGTCTACTACCATTGTATGGCTTGGATAAATAGCTGCATATTTTTTGCTGCTTCCAGCAATTTTGAATTTGATTCAAAACGTTCTAGAAACTTTTTTTTTCCTGGAAAGCTGATCTAATCCTTTTCTAAAACAGAAATTAAAAATTATTTTTTTAAAGCATTTAAATGTTCTCTTTGTCATACCATCACAAAATAAATATTGACTGGAGAAGTAGCTTGTGAGAATGAGAAATTCTTATATATTGCACTGATTTCTGAGTGATTAAGAATTTTAAGTGCACACGTACAGCTGAGGACATTTTTAAAAGGAAATCAAGAGGTATACTAGTAGTATTTGAATTTATTTATAAAATATACATTGAACATATATTAGAGATCACAGCATTAAATTCAAATAGACACCACTCCTCCCCAATTAGATTTTGAGAGCCCATTGCTATCAATGTCATAGTATTTGTAGACCATCATCTGAGTATGACTCCCTCCAAACCTCTCACTTAGAGCCACCTATGAAAGGTATCTTTTTTTTTTTTTTTTTTTTACAAAAGCAGAATAGGCAGACCACCTGGAGGAATAATCAAGATAATCACCAGCCTGTCCTACTGGTTCCATTAACATCTCCTGCACAACTCCAGTCCTATAACCAAAAATCACCGGTATCAGAGTGCCTTTCTTAAGAATTCTAATCCCTGCGTTTAGATCTAAACACTTGCAAAATGAATTAAGAGAAGATAAGAAAACATCTACAATAAGTAGTAAAGCAGCACCCATATAAGGGGTACAATGGAGATGTTTAATGCTTCAAGAAATCCATATAAAAAAATCACCAACAATTCAGACAACAGAGGAAACT
>NC_056527.1:19613863-19620790 GCF_019175285.1 Sceloporus undulatus
ACACAGAGAAGACTATTTGGGTGTCATCAGCGTACTGATAACATCGCACCCCGTGTCTCTGGATGATCTCTCCTAGCGGCTTCATGTAAATGTTAAATAGCATAGGGGACAATATCACTCCCTGAGGGACCCCAGATGTAAGGGCCCTCTTATCGGAGCGGCAGTCCCCCAGCTCCACCATCTGGAATCTACCCGAGAGGTAGGAACGGAACCACTGCAGAGCAGTGCCCCCGATACCCAACTCCCCCAGGCGATCCAGAAGGATACCATGGTCGATGGTATCGAAGGCCACTGAGATGTCCAAAAGCACTAACAGGGACACGCTACCCCTGTCCATGCCCAGACGGAGATCATCGACTAAGGCGACCATGGCAGTCTCAACCCCATAGCCCACCCGGAAGCCGGTTTGAAATGGGTCTAGAAAATCTGTATCCTCCAAGATCCCCTGCAGCTGGGAGGCAACCGCTCTCTTGATCACCTTTCCTAGAAATGGCAGCAGTGAAACAGGCCAATAATTATTTCGAATTAGGGTGTCAAGGGAGGGCTTTTTTAATAGAGGTTTTACAATGGCCGTTTTTAGACTGGATGGAAATCGGCCCTCCCTGAGAGATGAATTGACAATTCAGCGCAACATCTCTGTTACCGCCGTTCCCCCTTGAACTGCCAGCCATGAAGGACAGGGATCGAGAGAGCGCGTCGTCTTCCTAACGCTACTGAGGATCTTGTCCACATCCTCGGTACTTATAGACTCAAAATGATCCAGTACAACTGAGTCCACGGAAGCTCTGGACGCCTCTACTCTCGATTCTGAACAAATAACAGCGTCAAGATCAGCCCTTATCCGAGAGATTTTATCCGCGAAGAAGTTATTAAATTCGTCACAGCAGGCTTTCGATGACTCCAGTATTGGGTTCAGGGGGGCAGCCAATTGAGTAAGCTCTCTCACAGCCCTGAACAGCTCTGCCAGACGCGACTCCGCGGACGCAATACGTGCAGCATAGAACGAGTTCTTAGCTGCATCTATTGCCACTCCGTAGGCCTCCAAATGAGACTCTGGCGGGTTATAAACCGCCACTTGGGACGTCCGCAGGATGTCCCATTTTAAAAAAAGGGTGTCTCTTCTAGACGCCCCTGGCTCTAATACGGACTCTGTCCGTACAATATGGTGCCGGCTGTTCCACACGGCCGGCGCCATCTTTACGTATCGGATGCTGTGTGTCCAAACGTGTCGCAGCGTCTGTGACGTTACGAATGCGCCCCTGGCGCCTTGCGACGTCACAGAGGCGCTGCAAGAAGAAGCTCCATTTTGGAGCTTCTTTTTCGGTCCGTGCAGGAGCCGCGCGGTGTGGCTGCTGCGGCTCCCGCACGGAGCAAACGGCGGCGGCGGCAGACCGCCTCAAAGCGGCGGTTTATAACCCGCCTCTAGGAGTATCTTGTCGGATAAGCGCTGATGTCTCCACCATTTGCGCTCTAGTCATTGTGCAGCCCGCTTCCTTGCCCTGAGATCTTCAGTATACCAGGGCTTTTTATTGGAAGCAGGCTGGAAAGGACACTTGGGAGTGATACTGTGTATAGCCCTGGAGAGATCAGTGTCCCAGATGTTAGTCAGGGCATCACCAGAATCGCCGTCAGTTCCAACCAAATAGCTCTCTAAGGCTTCCTGGAACCTTTTGGGTTCCATCAGCCTTCGAGAGTGGACCATCCTAATAGGTCCGCCACTCCCAGGGAAGATCTGGGTAGTAGCCTTGATACTAGCCTCGACCAGGAAATGATCCGTCCATGACAGGGCAGAGATATTTGTTACCTCTGCCCACAGAGACTCCATGTCCATGCAGAAGACAACATCGAGTGTATTACCAGCAGAATGTGTGGGCCCTGAGACCAATTGGGACAGGCCCATGGCAGTCATGGTGGTCATGAACTCCCGAGCCGCACCAGTTGGAGCATGACTAGCCTCGAAGGGGATGTTGAGGTCCCCCAGGACAAGAAGCCTGGGGGACTCCAGCACCAGCTCCGAGACCAGCTGTGTCAGCTCGGCCAGGGAGTCTGTTAGCGCACGGGGTGGCCTGTAGACCAACAGAATCCCTAAACTGTCCCTGGCCTTCAGGGTCAGGTAAATACACTCAATGTAGTCAGTCTGTCGCACATGGTTCCTGGTCAAGGGAAGGGTGTTCTTATAGATCAAGGCAAACCCCGTCCCTTGCCCACTTGCCCTGATCTGGTCCTTAACTGAGTACCCGGCAGGAAGGGCCTGTGCCCACACCGCTTCACTCTCAGGCCCAAGCCAGGTCTCAGTAATGCAAGCCAGGTCACAGTTCTTATCCTCTAGGAGATCGTACATTATGTGGGTCTTATTCCTAACAGACCTGGCATTGCACAGGAGCAGAGACAGGGTTTGTGGTACAGTTGGACTGACCCACAGATCTCTTTGGTTAGGAGAGTGGATGGAAGGAGAGATAGATATCATGCATCGATCCCGTCTTCCCTTGCAATATGTCTCCACCCTCCTACCGCTATATCTCCCCCTGCCCCACACTACTCCAGTGGGAGCCCCGCTTAACACAGCCACACCTCCCGATCCCTCACCAAACCAAGTACACACCATGTCCAATCAATCTCCTGACAATACAGCTAGCAACACACCCTCTCCTCCTAACTGGAGGGACACCTTCCCTGGTACTGCGCCCAGTGTTCCTCCCCGGTGTTAGGGGCATGGGCGGCGTCTTCTTTGGGGGCCGGTGAGCCGGCTTTATTAACATTACCCTATGACAAAGCAGAAGAAAAAGGAACAACATTCCTCACAACCCAAGAAACACCCCCCCCCAAAAAAATAGAGTTTATTTATATTTCCCGCCTCTCCCAAGGATCGAGGCAGGATACAATAATACAAAATACAATAAAACACTAATACTGAATTAACCAACATTCCTATTAGTTCTCTAAAATATCAATTCATAAAATTCATCAATAGCCAAAAATCATAGGAGTGGAGCAATCGTCATAACCTTTTATATGGAGTCCGGTGGATAAGCCCATCAGAAGAGATCCATTTTGAGTGCCTTCTTAAAGGTCTCAAAGGTAGTGAGGTAAGGTAGCATCCCACAATCAAAAGTGAGTAGTTTTTGATTGTGGGATGCTTGTCCTAAAAGAAGAGCCAGTGGGGTGTAATGGTTTGAGTCTCAGACTATAACCTTAGAGACCAGGATTTGAATGCCTGCACAGCCTGGGAACCCACCAGGTGACCTTGAGCAAGTCACACTCCATCAGCCTCAGAGGAAGGCAAAGGTAAAGGCAAAGGCACACCCCCTCTGAGCAAATCTTGCCAAGAAAACCCCATGATAGGTTCATTTTAGGGTGGCCATGAGTCAGAAATGGCTCCAAGGTACACAACAGGCCTAAAAAATAACTATCACAATTCATTTTATATATGTGTACATATGCATTCTCTAAATTTAATTTTTCATTTTATTTTAAATCTATCTTGCAGGTTTCTAGAAGACAATTATTGTTAATATTTCAAATAATATTTTTTATTTACTCAAATAAATTTCAGGAGCAAATTCATTTATACATAAGAACTGTACAGGTGGCCCCCTCGGTATCCGCTCTGGACCTCTTCCTTGTGGATATCAAAATCCATGGATGCTCAAGTTCCATTTTTCCCAATGGCGGCATATTAGAGACAATGGAACCTCAATGGTGACATGTGCACATGGCCATGCCGCCATTAGGGACAGCCCCCGTTGTCCCCAGTGATGGTACGTGCATGTGGCCACACCGCCATTAGAGACAACATGACTCGTCCCTAATGGTAGCGTGGCCACTTGCATGCTGCCACTGGGGACAATGTGGGCTGTCCGTAATGGCTGTGCAGCCATGTGCACATGCCACCACATGGGGACAATGTAGGCATGTCGTCCACAGACGGATGAATCTGCAGATGGCAAGTTCATGGATACCGAGGGCTGACTGTAAAAGGAAACAAGAGAAGAAGAATAAAGCAATACAAATAAAATAGTGGAACTAGAAAGGTATGGGCTGTAGTATTTGTATGGAACTTCATTTGTTACACATAAGAACTGTAATAGGAAAGAGGAGAAGAGCAAAAAAAAGCAATATGAATAAAATAGTAGAGCTAGAAAGGCCTGTGACTGTAGTATTTGTGTTGCTAACACCAGATTCCTTTAGTCTATTTCTACACTAAGATAAGACAAAATGTCATCCCTTTCTCATTAAGTGTAGAAATGTACGGTAAATTCAAAAATGTCTGTCCTACAAAAGAATGTCTCTGGATGTAGATAAAGACCATCTGCTGACTCCATTCCATAACTCAAATTTATATTTAGGCTTTACTATTAAACACAAAATGGCCCATATGTATTACCTGCTTAAGCAAGTAAACATTAGTGTCTACTTACCATTGATATGGCTTGGATAAATAGCTGCATATTTTTGTGCTGCTTCCAGCAATTTTGAATTTGATTCAAAACGTTCTAGAAACATTTTTTTCTTCTGGAAAAGCTGATCTAAATCCTTTTCTAAAACAGAAATTTAAAAATTATTTTTTTTAAAAGCAATTTGAAATGTTCTCTTTGTCACTATCATCACAAAGTCATAAATATTTGACTGGGAGAAGTAGCTTGTGAGAATGAGAAATTCTTATATATGTGCACTGATTTCTGAGTGATTAAGAATTTTAAGTGCACACTGTACAGCTGAGGATCAATTTTTTAAAAAGGGAAATCAAAGGAGGTATACTATGTAGTTTTTGAATTTATTTATAAATATACAAGTTGAATATATGTTAGAGATTCACAGCATTAAAATTCAAATAGACACCACTCCTCCGCAATTAGATTTTTGAGGAGCCCATTGCTACCAATGTCATAGTATTTTTAGACACATCATCTGAGTATGAGGAGTAAATCTCTGACTCCTCCAAACCTCTCACTTAGAGCCACCTACTGAAAGGTATCTTTTTTTTTCTTTTTTTTTTTTTTTACAAAAGCAGAATAGCAGACCACTCTGGAGGAATAATCAAGATAATCACCAGCTGTCCTACTGGTTCCATTAAACCTCTCCTGCACAAACTCCAGTCCTATAACCAAAAATCACTGGGATCAGAGTGCCTTTCTAATGACATTCTAATCCCTGCAGTTTAGAATCTAATCTTGCAACAATGTAATGTAGAGAGAAAGATAAGAAAAACATCTACAATAAGTAGTAAAGCAGCACCCCTAATTATGGTGTACAATGGAGATGTTATAATGCTTCAAGAAATCCATAATAAAAATCACAACAATATCAGACAGAGGAACTAGTGATTTTTGTTTATTAAATCACTAATTTGGTACTCACCAATGGGTCTTATTATTCCACCAGTCTTTGAAAGATAAGCTTTCGTTTGTTGCATTTCTTGTACAACTGCCTCCAGGTTTTCAGTCAAAATCTTTCTTTGCTCATTTAACTCTTGTATTTTTCCCTCTGCATAACAATTTTGATACATTTTAAAGAAACACTGAAATATTACTTAATATTAGGTATTTAATATTCACATATTAATGCCACACAGTTGGACCATCATATCCATGGGGATCCGTTCTGGGATCCTAATGGAGGTACACACCACCATTGGGGACAACAGGGCTTGCCATCCATGGATACTTAAATCCACAGATGGAAAATCTGCAGATAGTGAGGCCCCATTGTATTAGACTTTCCGAGTAGGCTCTGCCTTTCTGTAATTTTACATACATAACACTACAGGTATTAGGCTGGATCCAGTTTTTGTTTTATGAACCCTGGAGAAATCCACATAGCATTCTATGGGATGTTTGGTTTATATGTCCTTTACATTAGTCACACTTGCAAGTAATTCAGTAAATAATTTCTGACCAATTGATTTTTAATCTGTTTAATGAACAACCAATTTGTTTAGATCCAAACTACTGTGTAATAATAATAATAATAATAATAATAATAAAGTTTATTTATATTTCCCACCTCTCTCATTTACTATGGTCCAAAACACACTGCAGAAATAATTCAGTTTGCGACTGCTTTAACTGCCTTGGCTCAATTATAGGGAATTCGGGGAACTGTAATTTTGTGAGACATTTAGCCTTCTCTATCAGAGAGCTCTGGTGCCATAATAATCTACAATTCCCAAGATTCCCTAGCACTGAGCCAGGGCAGTTAAAGTTGTCTCGATCCGGATTATTTGTGCAATGTATTACCTAAATTTTCATGTTAACCTGTTAACCCCAATCAAAGATTTAAAATATCTCAAGCTACTCTTCAAAACTGTGAAAATACTAATTATTATAATTTTTCTAAACCTGTTCAAAAGCTAGGAATGACTGTCCACTTGGACACACAAATATTATTTTAAAAATGACTTGGGGAGTTATCATTTGATAAAGCATGCCAGGTTATGGGACAAAAGAATGCTGGATATCAAATTTATCACAGAGTTGGAAAAGAAATCAAAATGGCATCATAGTTTGATATTCCTTGTGAAAACATAGATTTCCAGACTATCAACTTTCTTCAGAAAAGTAATGAAGCCAATTAGATTCATGAAAATTCAAGAGTGCATAGGATGACAATGCAGTGTTCAGTAGGAGCCAGCCTGGGTTTATCAAGAACACATTCTGCCAAACTAATTTGGTCTGGTTACTATTTTAGCAGATGGTGGGAATGTTATGGATGTCATTTAACTGGATTTCAGCAAAACATTAGATAAGGTCCCCCATAATATTTTTATTATTAAACCGTTTAAATGTGGAATAGATAGAAACACTGTCAGATGGATCCAAAATTGGTTGGAAAACCATGCTCAAAAAGGCATCATGAATAGCTGTGCTTCAAACTGGAAGGAGGCCTCAAGTGGAATGCCTCAGGATTCTGTCCTAGGGCCATTAATTA
>NC_056527.1:19620800-19637528 GCF_019175285.1 Sceloporus undulatus
CTCTTCAACATTTCATAGAATCATAGAGTTGGAAGAGACCACAAGGGTCAACCATCCCATCAGTGCTTAGATGACAAGGTGTAGGGAATCCTTGGCCCGATACACATGGGCGTTTTGTGGCACCCTAGGGCCAAAATTAGGGCTTGGGAGTGCATGCAGCGGTGGCACCAACATGACAGCCTCTTGTCCACATGGGGGGGGGTGCCATGATGACAGAAGCACGGTGCAGTGTCCGCATGTCGGAGGGAGTGGGGCTCCCACTGACATCAAGTGTCATGACAACAAGTGTAAACCATCAACAAGTATAAACTATCAAATAAAGTATGTTTATTTTGCACAATAACGGCAATGGGAAACTCTAAACACGACTGCTGTGTCTTGTGTTGTTCCTTCCTTCCTTCTTTCTTTCTTTCTTTCTTTAACAAAAAAGGCATGCAAAGCAACAAACCTTTAGTGTAGTCTAGAAAGCAACAGTGCCCTCCCAAAGGCTTCATCCCGACTGGCCCTGGGATCCAGCTGATAGTGTTTGATAAATGTCAATGGCTGGAATCAGAACCAGACAGCAACTTCACAGACATTCTCCAATGGCAGGCTACTCAGAAAGGCAAAGGATGTAGCTACTGCCCTGGTAGAGTGATCTCAAACCCAAGCTGGAGGTGTCTTCCCCAACAGTTCATAACATAACTGAATAGTTGCAGTAACCCATTTAGAAAACCACTGAGTAGTTACAGGGAGTCCTTTCTTTGGTTCCAAGTACACACAAAATGTCTCTCAAAACACCTCAAGCCCGAGGGGTCCTATCCAAGCATCCAACGGCTTGAAAATATTTTTTAAAAGTATACATGGATTTTGTTATTCACAGGGGTTCATGGAACCAAACCCCAGTGGAGACATGGGGCAGGGTGTTATCAGTACGCCGATGACACCCAAATGTATTTCTCAATGTTTCAGACTGCAGCAGTGACTAAGGATGGCATCTCTCCTCTCAATGAATGTCTTAAGGTGGTAATGATCTGGATGAGGAAAAACCGACTTGAATCCAGGTAAGACGGAGGTACTTGCTATAGGAACCCCAAAACTGGGTATGGAGATATGTTCACTGGTCCTAGATGGGGTCACACTTCCCCTAAAGGACTGTGTTCGTAGTTTGGGAGTGCTCCTGGACTCATCCCTTCAGTTGACAGCTCAGCTAGATGCGACAGCCAGGAGCGCTTGTTATCAGCTTCAGCTGATATGCCAGCTACGACCCTACCTGGCACCAGGTGACCTAGAAACAGTAGTACACACTCTGGTAACCTCTCGATTGGACTTCTGCAATGCGCTCTACATGGGGCTATCTTTGTACCTAACTCGGAAACTTCAGTTAATCTAAAACATGGCAGCCAGTTTGGTCTCCAGAAAATCAAGACCATATAACTCCAGTTCTGAAATCTTTACACTGGCTGCCAATTAGTTTCCGGGCACAGTACAAGGTGTTGGTAATCACTTTTAAAGCTCTACATGGCTTAGGTCCAACTTACTTAAAGGAACGTCTCCTTCCATACATTCCACCCCACACACTCAGGTCCTCTGGGACAAATTTACTACTGTACAGACTAAGACCAGACTTGCTGTGGTTACCCAGAGAACCTTCTCATCGGCTGCTCCTAAACTTTGGAATGACCTACCAGAGATCTGTCACATAACATCTCTTGAGGACTTTTTAAAAACCATCAAGATGGATCTCTTCCAGTGGGCTTTCCTGGACTAAAACATGGGCCCTCTCCACTGTCCCACAACTATGCCTTCTTTGACTCTCCCTAATTTTATTATAATTTTTATTGTGCTTTTAATAACTGATTTTTATGCTGTTGTATTTTAAATTGTGGATTAGGGAATGTGTTATTATTTTACTATGTTTTATTTATATTGTAATCCGCCCCGATCCTCCGGGGAGAGATGGACTATTATTATTATTATTATTATTATTATTATTATTATTTCTCAAAGCTGCTACATGAAACAGAACTTAAATTTTACTACACTCAGGGCACACTCTTGTAACTGTAATAGTGATTTTAAAATTACATTACAGTGGTCCCTTCCCTTATGCGGGGGGAGTGTTCCAGACGCCTCCCCCACGTAAGGGAAATTCTGCGTATGCTTGAGCCCCATTAAAGATAATGGGGCTCATACCCACGGCGATGCGTGTGCCACAAGCACACACGCCTTTTGCTGGAAGCCACGTAAGATGCGCCTGCGTATGACGTGGGACACACTGTACATTGCATGAAGAAGGAAAATGTCCCCTTATTAAGTAACAGTAGTAATTAAATGAAGTTATATTTTCATTATTAGGGAACTAAATTATAAATATTAGTTATTAGTTACTTTTAAACTCTGGGCTTTGGGCTTGTACTCAATTCAGCTGATTCAAACATTGGTAATTTTTAAGAAACTATGTAACAGTAGTATAAACTGCAACTGTGTCTTTAAATATATAATCCAGAAGAATTATGCATGGGTCTGTAACCTAGTAAATCCTTGCTGACACATTCAGAAAGTATTTTCTATGTACTGTTGCCTTGCCTGTATCAGTTTTATTTGACCTGTAGGCTGCCAAATTATACTAGCAAGCTGAAATAGAAGGCTGGGATAGTGACCCTAAATTTAGACTTAATCTCAGTTGAAACACATGGATCTAATATTGTTTGCACATGTATTTAAGACTGTAATGGAAACATTAGAAACCACCATATACATACCACTGATGCTGTCTGGTTCAGTACCAACAAGAGCATGAGTTTCTTCTAGCTCTTTCAGATTAGTTTCTGTGTGTTCCAATAAACGTTGTTTCCATTCAAAAAGTTTATGTAAATCCTTTTCTACAAATCACAATATTTTAGAATTATCTCTTCAAAAATATGCTCAAATGGTCTCATTGCTAACAGATATGCATTATTTTAAAAAGATATTCAGCCTAATTTTTGGTTCATTCTTTCAGCTGTTATAGCAGAGTGGCTAACTGAAACTGCTTTTTAAACTTTGTATTTCATATTGTTTTAGATGGCTGTTATAATTTATATTGTAAGCTGCTTTGAATCCAATTTGGGAGAAGAGTAAGAAATAAATAAGTAAGTAAATGGAAACACTTTTGAGAATGCATTGAATAAGGGACTTTAATATAAAAATCCAATTGCTAGTACTAACTAGAGTAGAGCTATTGAAGCTAATAGGAGTTACATAAATCTTCCATCCTCATCCATCTTTTAAACTGGGAAGACAAGTGAAACAGTATGTGTGTGATCTCCATATTATATCCAGTCACTGAGAAATTGGACAATGACATATTCATAGATTCTATAAAGTAGGAGGTAAGCTTCACAGTGAATGATCAAGGAGGCTCAAGGCTATCTTAGAAGCTTTGCATCAGTCTCTAAATACTTCTGATAATTATGCTAAACCACCAGTATAGCTACCTTGAAGATAAGAAGTAGACAATGACAAAGTTATGATTACTCCCTCTCATTTTGAACTGTTGCACTTATAAAGTCAAACTGCGATAAAATTAGAAACATACTGAACTACAGATTAAGTTTTGTAGTCTACCACATACTTTACTTTAATTAGAAAGGCAGCTGAAAACAAGTGAACTGAAAACAATATGAAGATTATGGGGGCTATATCCAAAATAGCTTTATAATATGATTACCATATGCCCTCCTTTTCCTGGGCAAGTTCTCTTCTTCAGAGTTAAAATTTACATAGTTAGGGTATTTAAAATGAGAGCAGTCATAGCAATTGGTAGTTTGAAGTAGTTAACTGGTAATTGTGTCTCTCTTTTTCCCCCTACAAAATATGGCAATCCTACCTTATGTTTTTCACTCACCACAAGGCTCTTCAGGCAGTTCCCTTTGTGGAGTACGATGCTGTATTTCTCGTATATCATGCATAGTTGCTTCTAGAGCTATAGTCAATTGGGTTTTTTGCTCAGCTAGCTCCTGTAGTTTTTGTTCTACAAAATAAAGTTCAAGTCAAGTTATAATAAAATATTAATATACTTTAGATACACCAATGAAAAAAGTTCAGTTAGTTGCAAATGCACCCACAAAATCGCAATGCCTTACACTAGGACTGAATCCTCTGAAGGAATATGGGATTGGTCCATATTTTGTCATACTTTGAATAGACCCCACTGAAAGCAAATTCAAATTGTAACGGAAAACATGAAAAAAAAATCACAGTATTCATACCACTGATAGTGTCTGGTTGAGAAGCTGCAAGAGCTTTAGCTTCTTGTAGTTCCTTTTGCTTGGATTCTAGACTTTCCATCAAGAGTTGTTTCTTCTCAGATAGTTCAAATAATTCTCCTACAAACAGATTTTTTTAATGACATACTAAATAATGCTTTTAAATGTGTGTCTTGCTCAATCATTTAACTACAAATGCAGCCAATCTAAATTCACCCCATTTTTGAAAGAATAGCCTGGAACACAGTCTTTATCATTAATTGGCAGGACCTGAAGTTTGAGGGCTCCTGAAGATCAGCTTCTTTACCATCAGGCAGGTTCTTAAGTCCATCCACAATTCCTTATTACATACATCACCTTTGATGGAGGAGGATTCCCTGGAATCTGAGATATGTTAACAGCTGCCAGGGATCAGAAGAGATTACCTATATGTATGACACACCAATTTATAACTTCATATTACTTTGAAATCAAGTCTTAGCTAAAAAATGATGTTATGTTCATTGGGAGATTATTTTTAAATGATTCCCTCCTCCATAGAAATGGACAGGAGGAAACTGGTGGCTGCTAGCAGTGTGCCCATGCACCTGTAAATGTGTTTAGAGTGGAAGAGGGAAAAAAATAATGGTACGGGACAGCTTATACCCATGAATGCCCCAATTTGGCTAGTACCTCCTGGCAGAAGAAGGGGAGCAGTGTAGACTGCCCATAGGTGTTCAGCCATTGTGGGAGCAAGCATTGCTGCCAGTGGGTTCTTCCTTAGAACTGGGAAAACCCATATATCAGCTGGCATTCCCCCTCTGACTGCTCAGTGCCCTAGTCAAAAACTCACACTGCTAGACAGCACTTATCCTACACGCTATCCAGGATTCTGCATTTAAATGAAACAATGCTTCTCTATGGATTCAGTTGTTTTCTCTTGGACCCCACGAGAGAGGATTAGTGAATCATGCTGCTTGAATGTCCTGTTTCTGAAGAACAGATTGCTTACCTGTAAATGTGGTTCTTCAAGGTCAACTATGAACTCTCACAAATGGGATTTTGCACTTGCACAGATTTAGTTTGGAGCCTTCCAGAAGTGAGTAGCTATTCCAGGGGTAGGCAACCTTTTTGAGCTGGGGGCCGGGTTGCTGTCCCTCAGACAACTGGGGGGGGCCGAAGCCAAAAAATAAATAATTAAATAATTTTTTTAAAAAATTAAATATATAAACAAACCAGGACAAATGTAGGACAAAATTTTCAAATGGAAGACACTTTTTTTAAAAAAATGGAGGACACGCGAAAAAAATTGCTGATCTTTTTAAAAATGTTTATATAAATGCATGTTTCTGAGGCTTCTATAGACAATTGCCCCCCAAAGGCCCCGGTGGCAATCAGCGGCAGGACCAGGCTGGGGCCGGTCCCAAGGCCTTGCCGGGCCGCATCTGGCTCACGGGCCGCAGGTTGCCTACCCCTGAGCTATTCAGTGGGAACCCCTCTCCCACCATCTATTCCGCATACCCCAGGACCCCAAGCTATTCCCCTCAGTTCTCAGTCCACCGCAGGGAGAGAAAAAACCCTGTCAGGACATGAGTAGAGAGAAAAATGGTGGGCTGTGTGAGTTCACAGATGACCACTTGAAGAACCACAGTGATAGGTTCTTCTTCTTTATGGTCTCGACGATTCACACAAATGGGATACCAGCCAACTGATTTACCAGAGATGGGAAATGTCATCATAGCAATGAATAAAGCACAGAATAATCAAAGAGAGCATGAGCACAAGATATAGTTTGCAATCTATAATGTGTTACAAAGGCAACCAGTTCAAACCATGTTTCTGCCTTACATGAGTCAATAAGCAACACCCCTCCAATGAAGGCAGTGGATGCAAACATGGCTCTTGTGGAATGGGCTTGACTGCCTGAAGAGAGGAATAGTGTAGTATCAAATATCTGTTGACAATAACATTGAGTTGACCATAACATTGAACATGAGTGAACAGTGCTATGTGGCAGCTATAAAGGCCGATGCAATTTTAGGCTGCATCAATAAAAGTATAGTGTCTAGATCAAGAGAAGTAATAGTGCCACTGTATTCTGATTTGGTCAGGCCCCACCTGGAATATTGTGTTCAGTTCTGGGCACCACAATTCAAAAAGGACGTTGAGAAACTGGAGCGTGTCCAAAGGAGGGCGACTACAATGGTGAAAAGTCTGGAAACCATGCCCTATGAGGAACGACTCAGGGAGCTGGGGATGTTTAGCCTGGAGAAAAGAAGGTTAAGAGGTGATATGATAGCCCTGTTTAAATATTTGAAAGGATGTCATATTGAGGAGGGAGCAAGCTTCTTTTCTGCTGCTCCAGAGAACAGGACCCGGAACAATGGATGCAAGCTACAGCAAAAGAGATTCCACCTCAACATTAGGAGGAACTTCCTGACAGTAAGGACTGTTCGACAGTGGAACAAACTCCCTCGGAGTGTAGTGGAGTCTCCTTCCTTGGAGGTCTTTAAGCAGAGGCTAGATGGCCATCTGTCGGGGGTGCTTTGATTTGGATTTCCTGCATGGCAGGGGGTTGGCCTGGATGGCCCGTGTGGTCTCTTCCAACTCTATGATTCTATGATTCTATTATTATTATTATTAACCTTTATTTATAAAGTGCTGTAAGATTCTATGAGACTGATGCCTCCTTAATGCACCATAACACAGTCAAAGTACAGACTTCCTGAAATGCTTAATATATGACACATAGAAGGCAAGTATCTATATCATCTAAGGAATACAGGGTGCACTTTATAGCATTTATAGGATTTCATATGAAATTTAGAAGGATGATAGGATGACTGAGATGGAACTATCTTTGATAGAAAGCTGGTGCTGTATCACTTTGTCCTTTTAAAATGCCAGGCCCGGGGGGAGGGGGGGTGAAGTTAGTCTTCAGTTCACACAACTCAGAGGTTTTGCAAGACAATGTGACAGCTACCAGAAAGGTGAACATGAAAGTGAGGAGATGAAAGTGTCATGAGTCAAGTATCTTGAAAGGTTTACCCATTCGCTGAGAAAGTACTACAGAGAGTGATCACTGTGGTCTAGGTAATGCAACAGGTGGATAGACATGATTAAGACCCTTGGCAAGAAGTCCCACAAACAGAAAAGGACCATTAGTGCAATCCTCATGGTAAGCAGAGAGAGTAGCCAAACATACTTTACGTGATTAAAAAGAGAGACACATGACTTTATTATATCCCATTTGGATTACTGTAACACACTCTGTGTGGGGCTGCCTTTGGAAACTGTTCAGAAACTTCAGCAGGTCCAACATGCTGCAGCCAGGTTGCTGACCAGGGCAAATTATAGGGAATATAACCCCCTATAATCTCAACCCCCTTGCTGAAACAATTCCCTTGGCTGCTATTCCTTTTCCAGGTAGAATTCAAGGTACTGGGTGTGATCTAGCCTCCATTGTATCCAGTTCAGACTACTATATTTGAAAATCTCTCCCCCCATATGTGCCTGCCCAAGCTCTAATATTTATGGGGGAAGGCTTTCTCTCGGTCCCATTGCCATCCTAGGCATATCTGGTGAGACCATGAGAAAAATCCTTCTCAGTGGCTGATCCCTTCCCCAGGAGGTGTAGTTGGCCCTTTATCTGTTGCTTTCCCACTGGGACTCAATAGTCCAAAGGGTAAAACTCAGAACCTGAACATGGCATGGCACACAGTGAAATGCAGCTATTTCCAATTATCGTCTCAGGCTGAAAAGTGGAAATATGTGTCCTCAAGATCTATTTCCACAAACTAGACATCCTTGCACTGAATGAACGGAGACTAAGGTGACCATTCAAAACTTTATTGTGCATATGTATCAGTTGACTTCCCTCAGATCAAGAATGGAACAATAATCCCCATTCGTCTTCAGTTCTGTGAAGTACTGGATGTAGAAACCAATGTCCTTGTGATGAAGGAGTACTGGTTCTATTGCTCCTTTCTGCAAAATCACAGTGATTTTGTTCTTGGAGTACATCTGGTGGTACCATTGATAGGAATATCCCTAGAGATGGCATAGTTTTGAATTCAATGGGGAACCCATTCTCTACAATGGATAATACCCACATGCAAACTTGGAAAATCAAAGACAGTATCTGGATTATTTTTGGATGTGCTGAATTGGTACCACTGCTGCTTGAAAGATTTATTGAGAAGATCCCCAGGAATGCTTTGTGATCGAGGGCCTCATCAGTCATCTTATTAAAGAGATCTAGTTCATCAAAAGGAAGAACCTTGATCTGAGATATCTCTGACATTAATGGACCTCACACTCCTGACTATGGAGGCACAGCTTGCAGAGTGCCAGGCAGCTTAACTGGCTGATCAGCCAATCTGCACACTTCTGTTTGGAGCAGAATGACAACACTGCAGAGGGAAGTGTTATCTAAACTGGTACCAAAGACTGAGCAGGTAGTGTTTCCAGCAGGTGATTCTGCAACCAAGAAAGCTACAGAGGATGACAGATGGTCACAGTCAGAGAAGCCCAAGGCACCGGCAGAGAGAAGTCTCCTAATTCCTTATACTAAGCAGGAGAAGAACATGGAATGTGAGAAGCATGAGCTAGGGAAAGCTGATTTTTTTTTAAAGGAAAGGAAATAGAACACATAAACATAGCAATACTAGGTGTGAGTGAGCTAAAATGGAGAGGAATGGGCCACTTTGAATCAGACAACTAGATAGTATTCTACTCAGGGAATGAAAACACATGAAGAAATGGGGTAACTTTTATATAAAGAAGAGATATAGCAAAAGCAGTCAAAGGATACAACGTATAGACAGACAGAATCACGTCAATAAGGAAAACAAGGAAAACCTATAAATATCAACATAATGCAAGTATATGTGCCAACCACAGAGGCAGAGAAAAAAGAAATTAAGAAATTCTATGAAGCAGTTCAGGAAAAAATTGACAACACACGAACACAGGACCTCAAACTAATCATAGGAGACTGGAATGCTAAAGCAGGCAGCAAAGAAGACTCAAAGGCGCGTTACAGACCGCCCAGAAGGGATGGTCTCGCACCGCTGCCGTTTGCAGCGTCTGGGAACTGCAGCAGCCAAACGGTGTGGTTCCCGGACACTGCAAAGAAGGAGCGTGATTTTCGCGCTCCTTCCTGTGGCCCGGAAGAGACGCCGCAAGTGCCAAAGTGCACACTCGCGGCGTCACTTCCATCACGCGACATGCGGACGCAGAGTGTCCGCTACGTCAAAATGGTGGCGCCGCCATTTTGACGTAGTCATTACACGCGAGGGGCAAGGTGCGTCAGGAAGCGCCGCCCCTCGTGCGTAATGACGGCGCGATGACGGTGCCTCATGGGCACGTCTGTAACGTGCCAAAGACAGTCAGATTTGGTTAGGCACAAAAAATGAAGCAGGAGAAAGACCAATAGAATTCTGCGAAGCCAACAGCCTATTCATTCCAAACACCCGCTTCATACAACCAGAGAGGAGGCTATCCACATGGACATCATCAGACGGTCAACATAAGAATCAGATAGACTATATAATTGGAAGCAGAAGATGGAGAAGCTCTATTTTTGCAGCCAAAACTAAACCAGATGCAGACTGTGGTATGGATCATGAACTATTTATGCCAAAAATTAGAGTAAAGCTTAAGAGTAAAGCAAAAACAGCCATCAAACCAAAATGTAGGGTTGCCATTTGTCCTAGAAAACCTGGAAAATCTGGGACTGAAGGGACTAAAAATATCTTGGCTGACCGGGCTATTTGAAGCAGTAAATCCCCAATTTCTCCTTT
This sequence comes from Sceloporus undulatus, assembly GCF_019175285.1. NCBI lineage: Eukaryota > Metazoa > Chordata > Lepidosauria > Squamata > Phrynosomatidae > Sceloporus > Sceloporus undulatus. The sequence goes on from NC_056527.1 coordinate 19,630,813, forward strand.
GTTTCAGACTGATGAGTAGGGTAAAATGTGACAGTGGTGATGAAGTAAGAGACTGTGCAAAAAGACTGGCACTGGTGGGAACCTCATGGCTGCTACTGCATAAGTGTAACATTGCCACCTTATTCTTGCATTTCCTCCCAGCTTTCCCCATCAGGCCCAGAAGATGGGAAAGGAAAGAAGGTGAGTAGAGATGGTCATGCATTGTGTGGTGATTGTGTCAGCAGCTTGAGCCTAGGGCTAGGCAGCAAGTTGGAAATTCCCTTACAAATAGGGAAGTAAAAGGGAAGTCCTTTCTGGGGCTGCTTGGAAGCCCCCCTTTCTTCACCCCAGCTAGAGGAGAAAAGGAGAAAAAAGAGCTCTTAGCTTGGTTCTGAAGTTGAAACATAATGATAGAAAAAGTGTAATGACTGATGTACTGAATTTTCATGATCAGAATGCAAATTAATAATATGTATAATTATAACAATTAACATAATATGCAAAATAGATGCCCAGCTATGAGGGGCTGAAATATGGCAACCCTACCAAAACATGAGTTCAACAACATCTCACCAGAATTTAAAGATAATGTAAGAAACAGATTTGTGCTACTGAGCACAATTGACCTGGAACCAGAATAACTATGGTCAGAAGTCAAGGACATAATAAAGGAAGATTACAGCAATACACTTACAGTGGTCAAAAACAAATGAGAGGACACAACAGATAGCAGATGAAATGCTAGAAACACTTAAAGAAAGAAGAAAACCAAAGGAAAATGAAGACAGGAACAAAATCAGAACCATGAATGCAGTTGTTCAACAATTAATGCACAAGGATAAGGAGGACTGCTGTAACAATCAATGCAAAGAAACAGAAGATAATATCAAAAAAGGGAAAATGAGAGATCTGTTCAACAATGTAAGGGAAATTAAAGAAAAGTTCAAACCAAAATTTAGGATGCTATATGACAAGAACAGGAATACACTACAAGTCCAAGAAAAAATTTAAAAAAAACAACCACTGTATGCAGTACACAGAAGAGCTATATAAAAGAGATGAATGACCCATGGAATGAAGATTCATATGAAGATGAACCCCAAATTCTAGAAACTGAGGTGGGATCTGCATTGAGAGAAATTAGGAAAAAGAAATCACCAGGAACAGCTGATATTCCAACTGAACTGCTACAATCCATACATACAGAATCAACTCTAGCATTAACTAAAATATACCAGCAAATATGTGAAACAAAAAGATGGCCAATATAAATTAAAAAAAAAAAACAACTCAGCTTGCCACTAGGGATGTACTTCTTTGCTATTTTCTTCTCAAATGGAATAATTAGTAATTTTAGTACTTTTCTTTTTGCTGTGAGAAAGTCCTGCACAGTTCAGGAAATTCTGTACAAAATTCACAAAGAATTTTCTCCCCCCACAGAAAACAGTATTTTCCTCATTGGAAACTACATTTTTTTTTGCAAAAAAATAATATAATACACAAATTTAGCACAGAAACAAGTTCCCAATACAGCTTCTTCTGTGCAGGACATATTATTTTGGCACAGAAAATGCTGTTTTGTGTACAGAAAATGTTGTTTCCTACACTGTTGTGAATACTGCATAGAGTAAGTTCCAAAATGCAAAGAATCTCACCAGTCCATGATTTTTCTTATCAGGGTTTCTTGACACTTAAGAAACATGTTTTTCAACCATTTGAGTAAAATATTTTTGAACATTCTTCCCATGTATACTCACCTTCAGTTGGAGCTTTTTGTGAAGCATGGTGTTGTATTTTTTGTATATCATGCACAGTTGCTTTTAGATCTTCAGTCAAATGTTTTCTTTGCTCATTTAGCATCTGCAGTTTATGATCTACAAAGTAATTCCAAGACATAAGAAAATGAATATATTTTTAATACAACCATGTAACACATAAGCATTATTTCTGATTTTTATAAATATCTATTCTTACCATATTCATTCATACATACATACCACTGACACTGCCTGGCTGGGCATCCGCAAGAGCATGAGCTTCCTGTAGCTCTTTCCGATTAGATGCCAGGTTTTCTAGTAACAGGTACTTCTTCTCCAACAGTTCATATAATTCGTTTTCTGAAAAATTATATGTTCTACAGTCAGTCTTGAAAAACAGTGGTGAAATATCATAAGCACATAGAAAGATTGTTCAATTAAAAAGTTAATAGCTTCTTTGTCTGTTCATGTAGATCTTAGGACAGAGTAAACAAAGATAACTTAATTGCTTCTCAGAATGTAGCAAAGTACTTTTACAAAGGAACTAGTTTCTGAGAACATCACAGAAATCCACATGATAGTCAAGGGGAGAGGTTTGCAATGATGACTTCACCAAGACAGAACCAGTGTTTGTAAATTCCAGGACCTAGGTTTTCCATTGAGAAGACATAAGCCTCCTGAATACATTTTTGACTCAGTGCTCTCACCACAACAGCACCAAGAGAGGTATCTCAGTAGTCCAACTATATATACACCTGTCCCTCCATATTTGCTAGGGTTAGGGGCACAAGACCCTCATGAATATGGAAAAACCACAAATAACAAAAACACCTGAGAGGACAGCTCTCTAGGAATCTCTAGGTCCTCCAGCGCAACTCTGTGGGCAATGTCCGACAGACACTGACCATAGAACTGCACTGGAGGAGCTACAAATGCCTAGTGGAGTGTTCTCTCTAGCAATCTCTAGGTCTTTCAGTGCAACGTTTAGTTAAAGTTGACCACAGAGTTACACTTGAAGACCTAGATATTCCCAGAGAGAACATATTAATCAAATCCGTGAATAATCAAATCCGCAAATATCAGAGCCACAAATATGGAGGGATGAGTGTACTTATTATCCATACGACGAGCAGGCAACTGTGGGAACCTAGGGCCACATAAGCCCCCAGGATACCTTAGAGGACCACCCCACACACATACATACATCTAAGGTGTGTGGGGGTATTTTGTCATGCTTTTAGGTCCATATGGGCCATTTTAGGCCCAGGAGAGTCATTTTTTTTAACAAGAGATAGCAACCAGAAATTAATACTACTTATTTTTAAGAGGCCTAAAATCAGCCAAGGGAAGCAAAACATGGCAAAAAAATTGCCCCCTCCACACCCCTAGAGGGCAAGTTGAGGCAAAAATTACCCCTGGAACCCACAAAAATGGTCCTTCAGTTGCAGTCTTCCCCCATCTATATTGATAAAGGAGAGTTTTTCTTTGATTTCTTTTGCCATGATTTTAATACTGTGTTGAATATCAGTATACATACTGTATATACTCATGTATAAGTCTAGAAATTTTAATCAAAAACTTGACCCAAAAAACCAGGATCGACTTATCCATGGGTCAATTAAGTACTGTACTTTAACTCATATATATAGCCATCCTCTTTCTCTGAATAGAGTGGTAAAGCTTAGTCTATCCTGGGAGCACCAAAAAGAAGCACGGATACTCACTATTCTCTCATCCATCCAGCCTTTAGAACAAGCATAATTATGCCTATCAAAAATTTATAAGTTCTTTGGCATCATTTTCCTTTGCATCATCTTTTACATCCTTTGTGACATGCCTCTAAGTTTTATCTTCGATTTATCCATGGGTCATATCAAAATCCATAATTTTGGCCCCCAAACCTGCCCTCAATGTATACAGCGGACCCTTATTATACGCTGGGGTTTGGTTCCAAGATCCCCGTGTATAACAAAATCCGTGTATGCTCAAGTCCCATTAAATATAATGGCATAGCAGATGGTGTCCCTTATAAAAAAATGGAAAATCAAGCTTTGATATTTGAAATTTATACTTTTTTTGAACATTTTCAAACCGTGTATGCTTGAATCCGTGTATAAAAAATCCGTGTATAATCAAGGCTGACTGTACATGAATTCAACTTATAGTTGAGTATATACGGTACAGTATATTAAAACAATAATGACACAGTTAAATTAAAACTGCCTTAATTCTCACCCTGATCTCCAACCTCTTTTTTTTTTTTATCTCAAGCTCATCTTGAACTCAAAATTCAAATACATGGTTTGAAAATATTCTTTAAAAATAAATGAATTCTAAAAAGCAAACCTAGATTTTGCCATTTTATATAAGGGAAAGCATTTTACTGTGCCATTATATTCAATGGGACATGAGCATCCACAGATTTTGGTATCCACAGTGAAGCAAATCCCAGTGGCTACCAAGGGCCCACTATATATCCTGTTTTAAAATAAAAGGTCATTTACTTTCTACTTACCGCTGGGCTTTAATGTTACAGGAATTTCTGAAGCATGCTGTGCTTTTTGCATATCGTGTACAGTTGCTTCTAGATCTGCAGCTAAACGTCTTTTCTGCTCAGCTAATTGCTTTCGTTTTTCTTCTATAAAATAATTTCAGATGAATTCATAAAAATATTAATTTTATTTGGAAGAACTGCACTAAATAGTGCTATTAATATTTTATGATATCTGAAAAGTATTATTTTCAATTAGTATAATATATTACTTCTTGGATGTTCAAGTATACTGCCTATTAACTGAGAGAAGAAAGCAAAATACTGTACCAAACCATGCTATTTGTTAGGTTCCCCCCCCCCCATCCCAATATATTTGAATTGATGCCATTTAGAAACATAATGACAAACTGATGGTATAAACAAATTCACAAGGGGTAGCCAAACCACAAATTTACAGTACTGTATACAGTTTTCGAAAACTGGTAGATAAATCACATTTTCCAAGACTAGTTTTCCACTGTATCTGAATTATTTTATTACACAACAAAGACATTCTTTTATGAGTCCAGGGCAATGTTGAGTGAAACTGCATTTGTAATATAATTCTGTAACGTAGGCCTAGGAAACTGCAGCCTATGGACTGCATGTAGCCTCAAACCTATTTTTGCAGCCCCCAAGTTTCCCTGATGTACCAAGTCTCTGGAAACCTTCCCCAGAGTACCATTTTGGTGTGTGCCAGTCCACATGGTGCATGCCATGATAACGCCCCTCCGGTGCTGCATCCAAGGGGCATCATAAAGCTGGCTATGGTGCCTCTTGGAGGGCACAAAAAGGAGCTGCTTTTGGTGGCTCCTTTTTGCACTCTCCAGAAACTGGATCAGCACCATGGCATGGGGTTGCTGCAGCCCAAATCCAGCCAGGAAAGGGGTGGCTGCATGCCGTCTGTCTGTACAGCCCCATAGACAACTAAATAGCTCTTACTGGTGTAGCATATTAACTCAAGAGGGCGGTTGCCATTCAGCTTCAATCGATCTTGGATGATACTGATTTTCTAGACCCATTTCAAACTGGCTTTCGGGCGGGCTATGGAGTTGAGACTGCCATGGTCGCTTTGGTCGATGATCTCCGTCTGGGCATGGACAGGGGAAGCGTGTCCCTGTTAGTGCTCTTAGAGATCTCAGCGGCTTTCGATACCATTGACCATGGTATCCTTCTGGAACGCCTGAGAGAGTAGGGAATCAGGGGCACTGCGCTCCAGTGGTTCCGTTCCTACCTCTCGGGTAGATTCCAGATGGTGCAGCTGGGGGACGTGTGCTCCGATAAGAGGGCCCTTACATCTGGTGTCCCTCAAGGAGCCATTCTGTCCCCCATGCTATTTAACATTTACATGAAACCGCTGGGAGAGATCATCCGGAGACACGGGGCGCGGTGTTATCAGTACGCTGATGACACCCAAATATGTTTCTCTGTGTCTCCTACTGATGCAGTGACCAGGGATGGCATCTCTCCTCTAGATGCCTCTCTGGAGTCAGTAATGGGCTGGATGAGGGAAAACAGACTCAGACTGAATCCAGAGAAAACAGAAGTACTTGTGATAGGTTCCCCGGGTGCAGGTTTGGAGATTTGTCCACCTGTCCTGAACGGGGTCACGCTTCCCCTGAAGGACTCTGTTCGCAGTCTGGAGGTGCTCTTGGACTCGTCGCTCCACCTTACATCTCAGGTGGATGCGACGGTCAGGAGTACCTGTTATCAGCTTCGGCTGATACGCCAGCTGCGACCCTACCTGGGCCGGGGGACCTTGAAATGGTGGTACACGCTCTGGTAACCTCTCGGTTGGATTTCCGTAATGCACTCTACATGGGACAACCCTTGTACCAAACCCGGAAGCTTCAGTTAGTGCAGAACATGGCAGCCAGACTGGTCACTGGATGTTCCAGGTCCAGCCATATAACACCTGTTCTGCGAGATCTGCACTGGTTGCCTATTCGCTTCCAGGCACAATACAAGGTGTTGGTTATAACCTATAAAGCCCTAAATGGCTTGGGCCCAGGGTACTTGGAGGACCGCCTCTCCCCATATAATCCACCCCACACACTCAAGTCAACTGGGAAGCAATTTCTGAGGGTTCCACCCTCGAAACGCTCTACAACTGCACAGAGGGCGTTTTCTATCTCAGCCCTGCAGTTATGGAATTCGCTTCCCGAAGAGCTCCGCTCGACCCCCTCCCTCGACCAATTCAGGAAGAGACTCAAAACCTTTCTCTTCGAACAAGCTTTCCCCCAGTTGTAATCACTTTTTCTCCCCCCACTCCTTTTGCACCTGCACTTTGGCTAGTTTTTGTAAAGTTTTTAATCTGTGTTTTTAATTCCTTGTTTTAATCTCTGATTTTGTTTTATATTGTATTGTTGATATTTATCGTTTGTTGCTCTATGATGTTGTAACCTGCCTTGATCTCATGGAAAGGCGGGCTAGAAATAAACGATTTA
>NC_056527.1:19637538-19639376 GCF_019175285.1 Sceloporus undulatus
TTATTATTATTATTATTATTATTATTATTATTATTATTATTATTATTATTATTATTTATCCTATATAATAATAAAAGCAAATGTAGGTGCTGAATTAGGAGAGATATGTAGGAAAAATTGGGCTCAAATTTCACTGATATAGAAGTCTTTAGGGGGAAGAAGATTGAAAGAAAGGTCCAGAACGGCCCAGTGCTGACTTTACATGCACCAGCAGGATACTGTTCTCTCCCTGCACAGGAAACATTCTGGAACAGATGTAGGAGAGTGGGATACAATTAGAAGAGAAGAAGAGGAAGTCCTGTTATATAAGCAGAAATCAGCTTACTTTATCTTGGATGAAACCCAGTATTTTTTTTTTGCGGGTCCAGCTTTCATAAATTTCATAGATTGGGAAGGGAATGAAGTGGAGTTAAATGGCTGTTTGGAGGGAAGGGGAGGCTTTAACATCGGATCAGGAAAGGAAAAAAGTGGAGTTAAATGGGGTGTTTAGTGAGGAGAGAAGGTTTTAACATCAGATTGGGAAGGGAATCACAAACACATATACACACACACACACTTCCACATACATCTGCCTGGGCAGCTCTTTCTGAAATCACTGCTGAGACACATGGATGGGGCGGTGCTTCTTGCAGGACGTTTCTAAGCAATATTACTATACTGACCCTTTTATATGAGGGTCAACTCAGGATTTTAGGCTCAATTTTTGGGCATACATTTTTCAACTTATAGTTGAATATATACGGTAGTACAGAAAGAAAATTGTATACACATGAAAATAGGCCTTGGGAATTAAAGCATCTTAATTCCAAGAACAGGTATTTTATTTTTAGCTAAAACAATAAATCAGCATACATACCACCAACAGTGCCAGGTTGGGTAGCCGCCAAAGCTTGAGCTTCTTGTAGTCCTTTCAAATTTTCTAATAACAATTGTTTCCTTTCTGATAGTTCATATAATTCTCTTTCTGCAAAAGGAATTTTAAAGCATTTCCTGAGAAAACTGTTTAAGGCGCGTTATAGACGTGCCTAGAGTACGTCCCCAGGACGTACTAGGGTTAGGAAGGGGCGTCACTTCCTGACGCCCCTAACCCTAGTACGTATTGGGTACGTACAAAATGGCGGCGCCCTTCCACATGGGTGCCGCCATCTTGACGTAGCAGACGCATAGCGTCCGAACGTTGTGTCCTGGAAGTGATGCCACGAGTGCGTGACTAGCGCCTCGGGGCGCCACTTCTGGGGCACAAAAAAAAGTGCCATTTTCGGGCTTCTTTTTGCTGCGTCTGGGAACCGCGCAGTTTGGCGCGGTTCCCGGTCACGGCAACCGGCAGCGCCGGCAGACCGCCTCTTTCAGGCGGTCTGTAACGCGCCTAAGATATCCTTGTTCATGATGTTACTTTAAAAAAAGGAAAATAATTTAATAATGGAGAAGTTAGACTTACTGTGAAGATTCATTCTGGGATGGCATCTGCATTGATAGTGCTGTCCCTTGAACTTGAACCTGAGAGGTTTTTTGTCCTTTGGTGACATTGGGGCATGTAAATAAGCTTCTTTGAGATCTATGGCCACCATCAGATCCCCTTTTGTTATGTTTTCCTTTATTGCCTGTAGCATCTCCATTTTGAACGTGAAGTATTTCACAAAACTGTTCAGATACTTCAGATTCAAAACGGGACAATAGGTTCCATTGCTTTTGGGGACTGTGAAGAAATGGGAATAAACTCCATAACACCTGTGCTTCTCTAATAACTTCTATAGCCCCTGTTTGTAGTAAATGTAATTCCTGTGTTATTATTCTTTGCTTTTCCTTTTTTATTGGTACCGGAGAGAAAATAATAATAA
>NC_056527.1:19639386-19653024 GCF_019175285.1 Sceloporus undulatus
TAATAATAATAATAATAATAATAATAATAATAATAATAATAATAATAATATTTATTTGTATACCACCCTGTGGCGAACCAATCCGGGCAGTTGACAACAGTAAATATAACAAGCGTAAAATATAAAATTAAAAACATTATAATCCCTCCCCTCCTTAAGAAAGTATTAAAAAATATGACAGATTAAAAACACAATATCAAAACATAAAACATAATTAAAACAAACTAAAAACCCTGGTGTCCCTCTGGATATCTGTGGTTTGGTGTTCTCTTGAATATTATTTTGTATGCTGATATCACCACTTGGTGAACCTGTTTGTCTGAAGTTATTTCCTTCCACAAGTGATCAAACTGCAGCAAACCTCCCCCTACCGGCATGACTCTGACCAATATTGCAATCTCCCTTTTTTTTTTTTTTTTTTTCTTTTTGCAGAGAATGGTCCTCCTCCTCCTCTACCTTCTCCTTGTTTTATTCTTTTTCCTTGCTATTTCATCTGATTGAATATTGAATCCTTGCTCTTGCAGCTGTTCTCAAGATGGCATCCTGGACTATATTCTGACAGTCCGTTTATGGAAGAAATAGCTGTGCATGTTCTGTTCACCTCTGCCACTTCCGCAGCAGTTTTCAGCATTTTTTAACAGCCCCTGTTGGTGGTTTACTTAATTTTAGCACTCCTTGACATTCAATTTTATTTTGTTTCGTTTAGATATTACATCATCTGAATTGGACCTGTGCTTCTACCCAGAGTCTGGCTCAGAGTCACTACAAGTTGATGAAAGGAATAATATCTATATTATTTCCTTTCACTGCTGCGCAGAGACCTGATGACTGGTGGTGATCTGCCTTTCTATTTTGTCAGTTTTGTTTCTTCCTTCTAATTCTACCATTACTCTCTCATCTTTAAATTTTTTATTTCCTTTTTTTATCCATTTCCTACATTATTTAGTTATGTAAACCAAGAAGTGAAAAACATATCCAGTTGGCAGGGCAGGATATAAAAAAATGATGGTGAAGGGAGGCATGGCAGTTAAATAGGCACAAAAGAATTTTGGCTCCTACCATCTCAGGGTGGTGTGAGGGAATAAACCCATCAGTGGTGGATTGCTCCACCTGCCATCCTGAGAATGGTAATTTTCAAAATAGGTTTCTTCCTTTGTCAATCTAGATTTTTAGAAACTACACAAAATCTTTTCAGAATTGTTGTAAGACAGCTTGTTTTAATTCCCTAATACTATCCCGCAATGGCAAAGCCCCTCTGAACAAAATTGGCAAGAAAACCTCATAATAGGTTGCCATAAATTGGGAACAACTTGAAGACATACAACAACAAACAATAATCCCACAACCCCCTCTATGATGTTTTAAAGCAAAGATCTTTACTCCATTGGAGAATGCAAAGAACTGCCATAGGAAGCAAAGGTCCTCTCTGAATCTTTTCATAGGTAGGCAAAAAAAAAAAAAAAAAAAAAAAAAAAAACACAAAAAAAAAACTTGTCCTCAATGATTTGCAAAATCAGTGTAAACACACAAACTGAGTTTGATTAATCTTACATCGATCATCACTGCAGGAGAACTTATATAAAAATATTTTTGTTCTGTTTTGCTTTTTCAAGAATGCTTGAAAAAGGAGTGTTTACAAGTAAACAATTTCATTATCAAACTACTGTCCTGCACCCTTGCAATACATTTCAGTTACTTTGTTGATTTATTTAAAAATTGTATTCTTAAGTGCACTGCACACTCACCCCATACACATACAAAGAAAAACTTACAGAGCATCAATATACCCACCATTTATCCAAGCACAATTTAAGAGTTCCTTCCTTTGCTAGTTCCACAATGGTAGCAGGGAAGTGGGGCTATCTCAAATTAAAATCAATACATGAACAATGGAACAGTGCTAAACTGCTGCCTCCACTGGTCTCCTTTATGGCACTGGTAGTTGGAGGAGTAAAACATTCTGCACTAAAGTTCAGTTAAGGCATGACGGAAATATACAGTCAATGCCTCCCCATTAAGACAGTAATAAGCGGGCTTGGAACACTGAAGCAGATGCAACCCTAACCCTAACTCTGTTTTAAAATTCAAAGTAAATTACGCTCTACTTACCAGCATGTCTCTCAGCTGGAACCTTTACTGAAGAAGAACGCTTTACTTTTTGGATATCCTGAGCAGTTTTTTCTAGATCTTCAGTTAAACGTCTTCTTTCCTGAGCTAGCTCCTCTAATTTATGCTCTAACAAATTCAGGATAGTTCATTACAAAATATTAATATATGCTGTAGTAACTACACTGCATACAATAACACAATGGTTTTGGTTATGTCTGGAAATATTAAAGTCTGGCATTTATATAGTACTGTCATTACTTTTATATAGTACTGTACTATTTATATAGTACTGTCATTAGCGCCCTGGTGGTGCAGTGGTTAAATGACTGTACTGCAGCCATTCACTAAAAACCATAAGGTTGCGAGTTCAAAACCAGAGAAAGGGCTCAAGCTTAACTCAGGCTGGCATTCTTCCAAGGTCACTAAAATGAGTACCCAGATTGTTGGGGGCAATTAGCTTACACTTTGTAAACCGCTTAGGGAGTGCTTAAGTGCACTGATAAGTGGTATAGAAATGTACTTGCTATTGCTTCCTATGCATTATATACAGTACAGCTGTGTATGGCTAGGCATGTGTCTAAGGAAGTTCTGTTTTAGATAAAGGCTTTCAAAGGCCACAAAACATTATTTTAAAGAAGAAATCTATTGTGATAAATTTATACATATCTTAAAAAATTTAGTTTTCTGATTGATTACATTTTAACTTTGAACCACAGTATCTTTATACGAAAAGCAAAGGCCCTTCCTTATTTTGCTGGACAGGTTGAGCCTCCCTTATCCAGAAGTTTGGAATCCTAAATACAGTACTCCAAAAACCAAAATGTTTTTCATGGGAAGCCAAGTGCCTTTGCTTTGTAATGTTTCCATGTACAAACCTATTTTAAAAACTTATTTAAAATATTGTATAAAATTACTTTCAAGTTATGGGTATAATGTGCATATTTAAGAAAAATGAATTTTTTGTTTAGACTTGGGTCCCACTTGCAAGATATCTTATTATGTACATATATAGAAATACAGGCATTCCACAATAAATTAAAAAACAAAACAAAATAGGTAGCACTCCTGGTCCCATGAATTTCAGATAAGTAATAGTCAACCTGTATTTGAATATAACAGTGCCCCTTTTTTGTCTCTCCTCCTCCAAGAGGGTCACATGGACATTAGAAGCTACTCTTTCTATTTGAAATTATTTAAATAGAATGTAAATTATCCATTTATCATATTGTGCAGACCATAAACTGTACTAAATCTGGCAAAGGGACAAAACCAGCTTAATTTACTGTGATATAAAGTTTGCTTGTTTCCACTAACCATACAGTAGTTGAAATTAACCACAGTACCTCCAGAATAACATGAAAAACAACAAATTGAAAGAAACCAAAAACTTTCAAACTCTTCATTACAGCTGTGCCCAAAAAAAGAAAAAAGAAGAAGAGTGTGGGAGTGAAAGATATGTTGCCATAAACACTAAAATATAGTTTAGTGAAGGAATAGGAATTGTGTGGCCCTGCAGGTGCTGGTTTGCAACAACAAATTATGTAGTGCCAGAACAACCACTAGTAAGGAGCTCTGGGTGTTGCATTCCAACACCTGGGGGCCCCACATAATTTCTAACCCTAATATTTAGTGTTATTGTTATGTGTCACATTACACTCATTATATGGCACATTATACTGTATAGGTACTACAGGACAAACAATTGTCCACAATGTGTAATGCTTTTGTCACAACTATAATCTCAGTTGAAGCCACAGGACCCTCCAACTACATATATTTCAGGTTGAACCAGAACCATCAGAAATCAGAACACACCTACCAGGGATACTGCCTGGTTGAGCAGCTTCAAGAGTCTGAGCTTCCTGTATCTCTTTCCAATTGGATTCCAAATTTCCTTGTAACAGGTGCTTCTTTTCAAATAAGTCATATAATTCCTGGTCTGTGAAAACAAATATTCTTGAAAAAATATTTTCAAATGTCCACAGATTTGCAAAGTCATATAAAATGAAGAAAATATTTTTAAAATTGCATTTCTTGTAGAAATGATAAATAACTCTTACATTTCAGACTGCATATTTTAGGACAGGACAAAAAGCTGCTAAGAGACAGAGAAATGAAGACACCTGGTGCATGTTGTGTTCTAAATCACCTTTTACGTCTATTTTGTCTGCAATCTGGGAACATTAATCCAAAATTATCCAAAGAATACACCTTACTCCAGTTCGCTGGAAACATTTAATGCAAATGTGTTTAATGCTGAAAAGGGTAGAAAATATTTAGTGCATTTGTGGTAGTCTTGTTCAGTTTGCCAGAATTTTTGATCAGTTGTTTTCTCTAAAATCAGTGCAGTCACTAAACAAACTGTCCCTTACAGCTCAGGCACTGGTCTATTATAATTACTCCAGGATGAGAGGTCTTAGAATAATTATAATAGACAAGTGCCTGAGCTGCAACATAAAGGACAATGAGAGGTCCTTGCGACCTTTATTCTGCAGCTCATCTTGTATTTTACTTTAAATAGTGGAGAACCTGCCTATGGCAGCTGGCACATATGGAGAAACTGTCCTCTAAATTAAAATTATTAAGAAATGTAGGTATAGTTGATCATTTCTACAGCCCTTGACTACACTTTACTGAATATATCAATCGTAAAATAGGCAATCTGTATTGCCCACAATCCTATGCAATTTGTGGCATGATAATTTTAAGATACCCAATTGTGCTTTGTATGTTCTTTGCCTTATAATTGCCTTTTATGTTAAGATGGGTTCAAAATCTTGTAAACTTTCTCTTTTGTTTTTATTAGGGTTTTTCCTCATTTATTTATTATTTTTGCTATGTACATGGGATTTAATCTCTACCAAAAACCAAGCCAACAGCTAACAAGAGGGTGTACTTTTGCTATGGCAACCAAGTGGTGAAAAATGTTATTAACGGGCAGTTGTCACACTTAAAAGGTGTGCCACTTTGTCCTGCTGTGCTTTTCTGCTAATATAATGTTCTTAGCCTATTTTATTCCAGGAATCAAGAATGGAACTGTAGGTTCGTTTTCTTGATTTCAGATGTCATTGTCATCAAATTTCTTTATATTCCACCTTTTCCCCAAGACTGAAACTGGAAGCAGCTTACAAATTAAAAGGTTACAATTAAAAATATTTAAAAGGTCAACATTAAAACCAAATTCAACTATTGATAATCATTCTTATTGTTATTATTAACATTTAAATACTTCAAGAAGTAATGGAATGGTACTTCATTCATACTCTGTTTTCCTTTGATTTTTACATTAATGATAATGATGTAATTGACTTGCAACAAAATTATACATGTTAGGTGCTTTTGGAAAAAAACCTACTTCATTCATTTTTACATACCTGAGGATTGTTCAGTTAGACCCCTTTCTGAAGCATGTTGTTCTGCCTCATGTATTTTCTTTATAGTTGCCTTTAAATCTGCAGACAATTGTCTTCTTTCCTCAACAAGCTCCTGAACTTTTTGTTCTACAAAATAATTTCAGGACAACTCAAAACAATTAAGAATATATGCTGACTACAATAATGAAATTTACATATTATAATACCTGGAAATCAAAATGCAGGCATGTCTTAAGACTGAGACAGACCAGCAAAAAAGCAGGTTTCTTGGTGGCTTGGGGACATGGTCTATGCATGACATATGATCCCAAGCCATCAGGAAGCCACAGTGAAGCTGCCTGGCCATTTACACGGCAGCAGTTTTTTTTGTGCTCTGACATTGCAGCGTTTAGATGCTGCACACTGCAGAAGTGCTGAAAAGCTGCAGTAGCAACGGAAAGGGTAACTTCTTTTCCAGCGCAAAAAGGAGTGGCATTTTGCCACTTCTTTTTGCACTGGAAAAATGCCAGATTCAGGCTGCAACATGTGGTTACCATGGCCCCGGTCCAGCAATCAAAGGGACTGCATCGAGCTGCCCCTTTAGGGCCGTATGTTTCAGCCTTTAGTTAACAAAGTCTCTGACAAAGAAGTTCCACTCTCTTGCCACAACAAACTACAATCCCCAGAATTTCATAGCACTGAGCCAAGGTAGTTAAAGTGGCTTCAAACTGGATTATTTCTGCAGTGTGGATCCAGTTCAAGATGATCAAAGGTTTGGAGCCAGGTCTTTGGAGGAATGACTTAGGGAGCTGGGTATATTTACCTTAGAGATGAGAAGACTAAGCTATGAGGTGACATGATAGTTATCTTTAAATATCTAAAAAGATCTCATATAGACGATGCAAACCAGCTTAATTCTCTGTTGCTCCAGAGACTAGAATACAAACCAATAGATTCAAATATAATAAAAGAGATCCCACATAAATATTAGGAAAAGTTTTACTGTAAAACCTGTTCAGTAATGAAATAAACTTCCTCAGAGGGTGGTGGCCTCTCTTTGGAGCCTATAAACTGAAGTTGAATGGGCATCTTTCAGGAGTGCTTTATTTGTGTCAGGGGACTGGACTAGATGGCCCTTGTGGCATCTTCCAACTCTAACT
Organism: Sceloporus undulatus; assembly: GCF_019175285.1. NCBI lineage: Eukaryota > Metazoa > Chordata > Lepidosauria > Squamata > Phrynosomatidae > Sceloporus > Sceloporus undulatus. The sequence goes on from NC_056527.1 coordinate 19,646,009, forward strand.
TCTATGATTCTATGAATGACTCCATTGCATCGCCTATTAGTTTGTTGTAACAAAATGACCTAATTGTGAGTAGATATGTTTAAAACAAATCACAATATGCATACCATTAATACTGCCTGGTTGAGTAGCAGCAAGATTCTGAGCTTCCTGTAGTGCCTTCAAATTGGAATCCAAATATAACTGTAAAAGTTGCTTCTTTGAAGATAGCTCATGTAATTCCCTGCCTTAAACAGGAATATTTTTAGATCATTTCTTGAAAATTATTATGTGTCTCAATATTCATGAAGCTACATAAAATAATGAATAATATTTTTCAAACTAGATTATTTCACAGAAATTAAACTCTATCTTATGAATTTTGGCCTGAAACAGACAGGCCAAATGGTGAAGTTTTCAGCCATATTCGGGGAGAAGTGTTTAGATGATGCAGGCCTTGAACAAGGCAGAAAACTGCACCAATGCCACATTATAAGAAATAAACCAGTCCAAAAGGGGGCAGAAAAATCAGCTCCTTTTCGGTGGCCTGGTTCAGGACCATGGTGATGGCCTGGATCAGGGTTGGGTGCATTTGGTCACTGCAACCCCAGCACAAATGACACTGGAGTGGTTTATTCAGCTGGTCTGTTTCAAGCCCTTATTTTTAGTCTGCTTTTAATTTTCTTTATTTTTTCATCTTATTTAAAGTTTGTCCTCTTCCCAGTATGGTGACAAGGGCCAAAGCAGACTGGCCAAAAGAAATGGCCAGAGGTCACTCCAGCTACAGTTGGCACAGAACCATGTCAATCTCACAGCCTGCTGTCAAAGTGGGCCACTGCCGAGGTCCTAAATGGACCATCAGTAGGAGCAGCTTTTTGCTGCCCCTTTTACCGGGGGCTTAAGGGGTGTGCATCATACTATGCCCTCAAAACAGCTGGAAGCTGCTTTATTTGGCTTGTATGCTTCGGACCTTAGAGTAACAACCCTCTCAAACTAGTTTAGAGAAGAAAATACAAATAGCAATAATCAGCAGCAAGCATTTATTAAAGCAAGCAAGTATAATAAAACAAATATTAAACTCCTAAAATATTGAAATCCAATAAATAATTGCAGCTAGGAAACATCAACAACCCCCCCCCCCAAAAAAAAAACACAACTCAAGAAAGCTAAAGATGAAAAACTGGTCTTCAGGCATCTCCTAAAATCTCATAATGATGGGACATGGCAACCCCCAGATGGTAATGTATTTTAGAGTCTTTTTCCAAAGTAGTATTAAGCCAGACATCTGTATCATCTAGATCAAGGTGCCACACTGATTTCCACCCAAGATTCTGCACCAGTGCTATTAGCCCCCTAAGATGGCATTTACTACGACAGGAGATTTGGGACAAGAAACAGGCATTAATCTTGATCTGTATATACAGCATTCTCTGGAAAGGCACTCCAAACGTTTCCTTCTAAATAAAAGTGGCTAGTGTAATTATTAAAAAGTCCATTTCATATAGTGTGTAGCTCATCCCTCTGTGAATTAAGATTTGATTAAATGTCAAAAAATGTCAATGAGCATAAATCATTTCATTTTGATCATCATCAGGCAAGACTGATAGTCTCATGCTCTTTTTGAGACTACCTGAGAGTGAGAGAGAGAGAGAGAGAGAGAGAGAGAGAGAGAGAGAGAGATTATCAGTCTTGCCTGCATTAGGCTGAAAGAAAGGATCACCTTGATCCAGGCATCATGGGAAGGAACCTGACTTGCATCAACTATTCCTCTAACAATCTCAGTAGTTTCAGTGAAAAGTGGACTTGAAAAACTAAACAAATATCCATGCTCAGTGCTTGAGGCCATTTTGTCTTTACTTACCAGCAAGTTTGTTAGTTAGGGCTTTTTCGGAAGCAAGGCGCTCTACTTTTACTATATCACGTAATGTTTCTTCTAGATTTTCAGTCAAACGTCTGTTTTGTTCAGCTAGCTCTTGTAGTTTACTCTCTGAAAAATAGTGTTAGGCCAATCCATAGTGAAACTCTGATATATATATGCTCAAGCATCTACACTATAAAACAGTCTTTGGCCTGTTACAGACTGCCAAAATAAAGCTGCTTCAGGTCTCTTTGGAGGTATGCTATTTAAATGATGCATGGGTCCTACGAGTCCGGAGGTCGCGCCAAAGCCACACTCCATTCCTAAGCACTGGAGTGCAGCTTTGGTGCAACTTCCGGATTCTTCGGATGCATGCATCATTTAAACAGCATACCTCCAAAGAGACCCGAAGCAGCTTTATTTTGGCAGTCTGTAACAGGCCTTTGTTTCCTTGCTGGCCATATTGGCTAAGAAGTAAGGTGTTATTGTGAGAATTTTGATACAGTTTTATCAACTAAAGTAAATAAATAAAGCCTTCCTAAAGGACAAGAAGAGACACACTGAAAAAGAAACATAGGCATTATTTTTAAATGATTCATTCTTTAATTATTGTTAATCATTCTGTTATTTTAAATGGTTTTTAACTATGCTTGTGTAGCAAAGGATCTATCTAGGGGAAATTTTAATTAGCTCAATTAAATATTAGGTTCTGCTACAAGCAACCTTTTGTGGAAACGTTTCTCACCTGTATACCAAGAGAAAAGAAATCAAAGGAATTTTGCAGAGGCAGAATTCTCTGAATGAAGTGTTTCTTTTATTAAGGGGGAAAATCACACAACAATCCATGTTCACTCACACATACATACATACAAGGACTAAGGAAATCAGGAGTTAGCTTTGAGAATAGTTGGAGGCTGAACTAACTGGGATACTTACACAAAACAAGGCTTGACTTCAGGTCCTATTGTGATGGGGATGGCATGAGACCTGGCCGTTCTGGTGGACAGAGGGGGAACGGATGTATTGGGAACAGTCAGAATTCACAATGACAGTGTCCCTGTACCATCCAACTAGCCCACTAATAAAGGATTTTGGAGATCTTTTGTAGGCCAAAACTATCCTGAAGGCAAAGGTGTTTGTCCTACATCAAAGGAAATCAAAATCTACATTGTAAAGGATCACTTGGTCTGGCAATGTCCAGGGTGAGAATGGAGTTGTAAATCAGCCTTATCAGGCTTGTCTGGCAGAGCATCCTGCCTAAATTACCTATCTTTCTGACTTTGGAGATGTTAAAATTTCTCATTTGTAACTCCCAAACCCTTCTGCTTGATGTGCTTATGGGATAGTGGGGACATGACTCCTCACCTCAGAGATTATGTTTGTCCAGAGTATAGAGTCTGTTTGGGGCCATAGGAAGAATGTTCACACACCAAAATTCAGAAGATTTCAGTTCTGGTAACACATGTTAGGCAGCTGGCCCATTATTTCTGACTACTTTACAAGATTCTTTTGTCCTTCCCTTCTTTTTTAAAAGCATGGTTGTTTAGCACGAAGCACAAAGGTACTAAAGGAGGAAACAGACAGCGTGGAAGGGGCAGCTTCAAGCCGCCCAGATTCAAGCCGACCCTGATCTGCCCAGAATCAGGCCCAAACAGGAGTGGCAAAGTACCTTTGTGGGGTGCATTGAAGCCACCCCATCTTAGCTTCAGCTGGCTTCAAGCTGGCTTGGGGGGGTGTCTAAACGCCATGCCCCTAAGTCGCCAGGAAGCTGCATGACATGTAATTGCCGACACCACTTCTGGGCGACTTGGGGGTGTGGTGCGTGTAAACGCCATACCCCCAAGTCAGCTTGAAGCCAGGTGAAGCTGGCGGTCTGTTCTGACTCTAGGTCACCTTTTAAACAGGACAGCTATAGGGACATAGGACAGTAACAAAGAGCTTAAAAGAATTCATTTGCTTTATCCTAAAGGAACACTCCTCATCAGTGGGTATGTAACCAATGTACTTGGAAACAGGACTGAAAAACTTTGAATGGGTGGCTAAACATTGACACTTTTCATGTGTTTAAAATGCTTTAGCCATCCAAAACTAAGTTACCACTCTTTAATTTGGGAATATTTTGATAGAAATAAATGATTGACGGCTGCCCACTGTGAGATTAAAAAAAATAAGGCATTCTTCACTGTATCTCTTAATCTTTAGATGAAATAAAGGTGAAGGAAGCACTGCTACAAAGATAAAGGACTCTTCCTATTTGTAAAGGCTTCAGCGTCACTGGTTTTTGTCAGTTGTTGTTGTCTCTGCCTCCCCTCAGTCCATACTTTGGAATATACTGATGTTTTAGATCTTCTTTAGGACTCTTTCAAATGTTTTTTTAAAAAAAACTAGGGTATAAATTCCTGAGGTGGTGCTGTGGCCTGAAAAAGCAAAATTTGTCTGCTTTGACTTTTTAAAAAACACTTAAGAGTTATAGTGATATAACACAAAAGTTTTAGTTGGCTGCAACCCCTTTACATATTTTTAAAGAGTATTTCTTTCCTGAAAACTCTCCAGGGACCAGTGGTCAAGACCATCTCACAGACTGCAGCTTAGGTTAATACTGTTTCAGATGCCTTTGTCCTTCACTAGAGGGCCTTGGATCTATGTTGACACAATGTATCCTTTCTAACAATCTTAGGGGAAAATATATTTTATCTCTTCCATCTACATTCCCTGGTAGAATAAACACTTATTACAGGTTTTACTTGTAATATTCCTTCTGTTACTGAAAGGGGAAGTTTTTTTAAATGCAGAAGACATCATTTCAGGGGCCAATTCACACTACAGAATTATAATACTATATTCCAAATTAACAGCCATGGCAACAGCCTATGAAATCCTGAGTTTGCAGTGTAAACTAAAAATCCATGTTGCTATGGCCATTAAAATGGAATACAGTGGGCCTTTTGTATGGACAGGCTGACAACCTGCAGATTTCACTGCCTACAGATTGCCATGCCCCATATTACCAGTGGTAGCATGTGCATGTAAATGTACTGGCGCACCCACACACACACATCACTGCCATTGAATAATATGGGGTGCAACAGCCTATGTGTTTTGCCATCTGTATAGGGGAGAGACCTGAACCCTCAGAAATAGGAACAATGTCATGTATAGACCTATACAGTTGTCCCTCCACCTTTGCAGATTAAGTATTTGTGGATTTTATTATTTGCAGATGCCTATAATTACCACTGCCTCAACTGCTCCCCAAAACGTGACCCAAAAATATGTTCTCTCTAGGCATTTCTACATCCTCCAGCACTAGATAAAAAATCAGGTAAATACCTCAGATTTTTAAAAAATAGCATGCAATATTTGTGTTTTTCCAATTTTGCAGGGATCTGTACTCCTAACAACCACAAAAGCTGAGGGCTGGCAGTAGTTGTATAGTTAACATTTATGTAGTTTTATTTCTTGTTAATTTCAGTTTTCCATTTACTTGTGTCAGTTACAGTCCTTCTAGTGCTGGATATTCATGCACACTGGTTGTTGAGTACAAACATTCAAAATATTGTTACTATTATAATTACAACCTTCACTACTATAATTGACAGTGTAAAATCAACGTAGTTCATACCACTGATACTGCCTGGTTGTGCATCTGCAAGTTCTCGAGCTTCTTGTAGCTCTTTCTGGTTAGATTTCAACTGTTCCATTAATTCATGCTTCTTTGCAGACAGCTCATACAATTCCCTTCCTGCACAGAAAGGTTTTTGAAACAACTTCAAATCGCATAATTGCTGAGAAAATCCCATAAAATGAAGAAATTATTAAAAAGTTGGATTATATCATAGAAATGAAAAACCACCTTTTCCTCTGTCATTGCAGACCACACAATTTAAGGCACAGAACAGAAATTAAATGATAACCTCTAAGACTATAATGAAGTACCTAAATCTCTGACAATAACACATATATCCACTATAATCGGTAGAGTTCTAAAAATATTGCCCCTCTTCATGTCTCTTGAAAATAACAGACAAGCCAAAGTCCTTCTCTGACCTCTCTAAATCATTGTTTCAGTTAGGACAGGAGAAAATGTACTCATTTTACACTCCTCCTGATTACTTAAAAATAGGGACACAGACAAATTTGTCAATTTTGCTTCCTTCTACATCTTATTTCTTTAAAAAAATCTCAAGTTCCTTCTGTTAACATTTTCATGAAATCTGCATTTTTTAAAACAAAATTACCATTAAAATGAATCAAATTCTCAATCATATGCACTGAACAAATTCAAGGTACAGCAATCTGTTTGCAGCATGGAGAGAATCATGTTGAACTTGGTCTGCTATGGAGCTCAGAAAGAAAGCAGTAGCATTCAAAGTCCTTGACCTGGATAGGTAAACTTACGTCGCACGTTCAGATTGTTCATATCTAAATTCTTTCTATCAAATTAATGAAGAAATTTACATATTTTTGAAAGTTCCTATTTAGAAAATCTCATGCATCCCACTAAGAAAAATTATCTTGTGTTAGTTATTAGCACTGGAAGGACTGTACAATTACTATTCTTTGTAAAATCTCTGTTTATGGGTCCAGAAATTGAAATGAAGTGTTGATACTTACTGTGAACAGTCATTTTTGAATGCACAAACCACAACCACATGGATTATATCCCCTCATGCTAGCTTCCAAGGCAGGAGTCCAAAGTTCTTTTTCAGTTATAACTATTGACTCCTCTCTCTCTCTCTCCTTCAGTTTAACTACATAGCCTTTCATAAAACTCCTGAAAGCGTTTACTTTACAGAACCTATGGAATATTACTAGAAACTAGAGGCATCTTCCCAACTGCATCTAAATCACTTGAACAGGAATAAACATGCTTATAGAATCACAGGAATATAAACAAAAAATTGAGCCATCTTCCCAGTTACATCTCCATCAGTTGAGCAGATCTAAGTTTGCTTGCAGAAGTGAAGAAATATTAACAGAAATAGAAGTATCTTCCCAACTGCATATCAACGAGTTGAACTAAATTATTATTGCTGCTAATAGAGTTTAAATTTTACTGTCCATTGTCTCGGTGCCCACATGGCCATAAAGGTGAGAGTGGCCTCTTTCTGCATTAAGATCTCTCCATGCTAACTGAACTACAACAGAAACAGCATCCATTATAAAATGTAGGCATGTGACT
>NC_056527.1:19653034-19679218 GCF_019175285.1 Sceloporus undulatus
CCAACACCTTCACTTTTATTCTCCTGTATGAGTTTTTAAACATCCTTCGCTTGATGAAGAAGCCAATGGAGCTTTGAAATGATGTGTTCTGTGCATTTTGGTACATTTGGCAGAAATAATGCAATTTGACACTGCTTTAACTGCCATGGCTCAATGCTATGGAATTCTGGTATTTGTAGTTTTGTGAGAGATTTTGCCTTCTCTGGTGCCATAACAACTACAAACCCCAGGATTCTATAGCATTCAGCTATGGCAGTTAAAGTGACCAAACTTGTTAGAAATCAGTACAATGCAGCAGCTCACAAGAGTTGACTAAGGTGCAAAGCCACCAATGGCTCAGAGAACAAACTCAGGGGCTGTTCACACTACATTATAAACCAGTTTGCAAACTGGTTTTAAAGGGGGGGTCATTCACACTTGCATTGGGTTTTTCCAATCTTTCAAGCGCAGCCTGGCTTTTTCCCTCATCTGCCAGTGATTTAGTTCCCTTATCTGCACCAATGTCCCAGATTCCCAGAGCTCACCAAAGCCAGGGAGGGGGTTCTCCTGGAAACATCACTAGACAGTGTTGATTTTTTTTAAAAAATAAATAATTTGACAGTTTATGCAGGTATTTGCTATTGCATGGCCCCAGTAGAAAGCACTTTTAAATACTCGCGTCATCAGTATGACAAAGGTGTGCATAATTTGCTTAACATTTAAAACAAAAACCTTTATCAGTAGGGCTATGGGGTTAGGGTCATTTCCCCCTTTCCCAAGAAATAAAACCACAACACACTCTGCTCCCAACTTGATGCAAACTAATGTTCTCACACACCTATTATATTGCTGAGAGATATTTATTATATTATTATATGGCTGAGAGAGTGTGACTCCCCCAAGGCTAACCTATCCCAGAGTTTCTTGCTAAGGGTTGTTCTGAGGGGCCTGCCATTGCCATCCTCTGAGGCTGATTTTTGGGGAGAGGGGGGGTTGGCCAAACAGTGTAACATAGATACGTATCATTTGACTGACAGTTAAAAATCCCGAGACCAATCGCAATGGCGGCTCCATTTTAAATTGATACAAAGGGTAATGTGAACTTCATCAGGATTAAACTGCCACTGAGAGATTCGATTGGGGTAAATGTAGTGGGAACTTTGATTCGAATTTCCCTAGATGTACTCATCACAAAAATACAGTGTGAATGAGCCTCAGTCTTTATTATATGAACTCCATTCTAAAGTAGGAAAGTTACTGAGGGAGCTATTCTAATCTATCTACATCTCTAGCATGGTTTGGGAGAAGTGAAAGGGTTCTTATTCATATTGAAATGCTTACATTTCCACTAGTATTGTGCTGCTTGTGCACATATGCATTGAAAACTGCAGTTTCTCTTGACTCACATTAAATTTAATTGCATTACTGGAACTCATATCATCTTATGAGCAAAATCAAATCATCATTTGACTCAATGGTAAATAATTCAATGAATATTTTAAGTGTGTGTTTCTGTGCCTTCATGCCGCCTAACAACTTAGGATAACCCAATGAATTTCATAAGGTTTTCTTAGGCAATGAATACTGTATTCTGAATGGTTTTGACAGTTTCTTCCTCTGAAATATAGCTTACAGCAACTGGTATTCATTGTAGGTTTCCCATCCAAGTACTAATCAGCACCAACCCTGCTTGTAGAAACTGAAACTTATCTAGCTGGCAAGGCAGGATATAAAAAACCTGAAGGAAAAAAGATTCTATGAATATAACTGAGGAAGAACTTTGGGCCCTTGCCTCAAAAGCTGGCATGTAAGGACACAGCCCATGTAATTATGGATTGCTCCTCTGCAGCACCCAGAGTGAACCACACTCTTAAGTGAACCACATACTATGAAGAGGTCTAAGGAGTCATTCCCACTTACCTATAAAGCAGGTCATGATCTGAATTTAGGGTGCATTGTTCCCACAGAAGCCCAAATTAAATCTCCCTTACCCCTCATTCGTTCCCACCGCGTTTCGAATCAGAATAGAATTAAAATGTTTAAACCGGATTATCAGCCGATAATTCGGTTTAAAATAATAGTAGTTTATAACGCGGGTTATTTTTGAAAGCGGGGTACAATTCGCTGTATCTGAATGGGAATGAAAGGGTGTCTGATTTGGGAACCTGGAGATGGGAGGAGCAGCGCTCAAGGGGCTGGCCTGGGGGTGTCACCCTCTTTGGTCTCTTTCTGCATCACCAGCGCCATTTTCTTCAATTCGCATAGACTTTCCCCCAGTGGATTGCAACCTCCCCTCTGCTCCTCATTCATAGACCGATGTGTAAGGAGAGCCATTGAACACCATTTTAAACTATTTTTTTTTCTTTTTTCACCTCTGCCTGAGCAGCAGATGGGCTTTGCAGTACATGCCTGCTTGATCACCCCACAGACAGCCCAGTGAGCAATGGGGGACGCAAAGCAATTTTGGGAAAAGGAGGCTCCTTCCAGAGGAACTATGGGATGGGCAATTGGGGACACAAAGCGATTTTGGGAAAAGGAGGCTCCTTCCAGAGGAACTATGGGATGGGCAATGGGGGACCCAAAGCGATTTTGGGGAATGGAGAGCCTGGACGCCCAGGGATCTGAGGGGGGGGGATCAAGCCTTATCTTCTCTCTTCCCCAAAGATTCCCTCCTCAATAATGAAGCCCTCTGCCTTCTCCTTCTTGATCTGATTTGCCAAACCTCCTTCTAGTCTGGGGAGACACAACAGAAGAGCCTTGGATGCAGCTGATTTTCATTGGCTGCCCGCCCCCCAAAAACCCCAAGACTTGTGACATCTGAAGCCTACGCGCTTGATTGACAGCTTGTGGACACAAATTGGAACGGGAAGCAAGTTAATCCGCTTTAAAATAAAGCGATTTAAAATAAATGGGAACAAAAACAGGGTCTAAATGAATCGAGGTAATTTGCCCCTTTTGGTAATGGAAATGATGGAAAAAATTCGAATTATTCCTGGAATATAATCCGAATCAGAATCGCGACAATATAATCCGTTTTATCTGTCAAGTGGGAATACCCCCTAAGAAGTATTGACTTACCATTCTAAAATACTTGTTTATTTTATCCCACTTGTTTTACAAAAATGGCTTCAAACACCCTTCAAATCCAATACTAACACCAACTAAAGGGGATTATAAAATAGTGATTGATCTTAGAACCTGTTGATGGTCTCAGTAATGGTAACTCAAAAAAGGGGAAGTGTTTCAGCTGGAGTTCTATTCAGATATGATAAAACAGTCTTTTATATTTTATCCCCTAGTCCATTACTGATGGCTCCAGTAATGAAAATTATTAAAGTACTAGCATGGAAGAAATATGCACATAGATAGGCTGTGTAAAATCATTTACTGTATATACTCATGCATAAGTTTATAAATTTTAGTCAAAAATTGACCCCAAAAAACTGCGTCAATTTATCTACAGGTCAATGTAATTACTTAATTTTTTGATAACTTAATTACTGTATTTTTGTGAGAGCTTAGTCCTTCCATGGAGCATCTGAAAGAAGTATCAGCCCCCTTTACTCTCTCATTCATCCAGCCTTTAGAGTGAGCACAAACAGTTATGCCTGTTGGAATTTTCTTTGGCATTATTTTTCTTTGCTTCATGTTTTACATCCTTTGTTACATGCCTCTATGTTTTACCCATGATGTATCCATGGGTCATATCAAAATCCATAATTTTGGACCCCAAACCTGCCCTCGACTTATACATCAGGTCAACTTGTAGTCAATTATACCCAATATTCTCTGCTTACCAGAGTATTGTGTTGTTCCTTCTAAAGTAGGCTCCTGTGCCTTTTGTATATCATTCATAGTTGTCTCTAGTTCTGTAGTTAATCGTCTTCTTTCGTTAAATAACGTCTGCAGCTTATGATCTAGAAAATTATTTTATATCCTTTTGTAACAGAATATAGTTTGAAATAACTGAAGTCAAAAGAATTTTGTAACAAATATATAGTATTACCTGTAGATAATTTTAATTCAGTACCAGATTTTTATAGTAAGTGTTAGTTTTAGTTTTTTCACAAACATTATTTCAGTAATCCATGCAACAAACTTAGAATATTAATTACTTTTTATCATATCTGCATCTGCATTTGAATTAGAGGCAAACTTTTAGGGGCTATTTCAGAGAACAATACAAATTTGGCATTGATTCAAAACAAGGCTCACACCATCTTGTCCTCTAAAACGTGCCACCTCCTCTATTTCAATCTGCCCCCAAGGTGCTATTAACTAGAAACATTATTGAAGACAACTTTGCATGTAACCACTAGGGGACAGGATTGTATGTATTTTAGCACAGCAAAGTGAAATTGCTTTTGCAACAAGGATTAGGCAGATTTTAAAGTTGCATCACAGCTTCTTCAGCAACCCCAACAAATAACTTTCTAGGACAAACAGAAGGTCAAGCGGAAAGTGCCAAGGTAGGTTTACAGCTGAAACTTAAGAAAATAAAAATAATGACCACCGAAGGTCTCCAAGGATTCACCTTAATGAGAGCACTGAAACAGCCAAAGAGTTTTCATTCCTTGGATAAAATATTGACTGGAACAGCGACTGCAATCAACAAACAAACAAAAAGGAGTAGGAAGGGCAGCTATGAAAGAACTGGACAAGATCATAAAGTGTAAACACATAATACTAAACACAAAAGTGAGGACAGTCCAAGTCACTGTATTCCCCATCATCATGGACAGGTATGAAAGCAAGACAGTGGGGAAAAAGCCAACAGAAAGAAAATCAACTCATTTGAGAGATGTAGCGCTGGAGATCAGCTCTAAGGAAACTGAGACAGGCCATAGGCGAGATCTAAAATCCATGGCAGCTTTTACCCTCTGCACAGTAAAAGAAGCTATTTTATGCACTACTTTTAGAAGAATCATTCATTATTATTAATTTAAAATTATTAATTTAAAATCAGATGTTGTTGTTAACTAAGGTTCACAGTGACCTTATGGATGAGATATCTCCAATTCTCCCTACCTACAACCACTCTGCTCAGATCCTGCAGGTTCAGGCTCATTACTTCCCTGATTGAGTCTAACCATCTATCATGCTGTCTTCTTCACTTTCTGTTGTTTGATCCTAACTATGTCATTCAGTGTCATCTCTTTGTACTTTAGGGCATTGTTCAATTCTTTCATAGCTGACCTTCTCATCCCTGTTCTTATTTCTTGATTGCAGTCTTCATTCTGATCAATGTTTGCTCAAGGCTTGGGAAATCTTTGACGATTTCAATTTCTTCATCATGTAGGATTAATTCATGTAGATTTTCTGTGGTCATAAATTTTTGTTTCTTAATATTTAATGTTAAGCCTACTTCAGCACTTTCTTCTTTGACTTTCTTCAGTAATTATTCTACTTCTTATTTATTATCTGCCAGTAAAATGGTGCTTGTAATGCTGCATAAAAAATGTCAAGGAATAAGAATAGATATCAGCATGAAAAATACCTGGTACAAGAACTGTGTACAGAAAAGCTAAGGAGAATGCAAGTGTTTTTCCAGAATATACATGGACTGCCAGAGAAGACTCAATACTTCTTGTGGCATAATCATCCTATCTATCCAGAGAAAAAGAAAGCACTGTATCCCAAATGCAGGTATTGTCGCCTTGTCAGCTAGAAAGCCAGGTCAGAATAACCTATATGTCTGTGCTACTTAAAGTGATGATCCATGAACCAGTCAACAAATCATTAGATGTCAGTATCTGATGAGTTTACAGGAAAGAAAGAATCCGTTGTAGACAATGGGCACAAATATGGTACCAGTTACCATATTTAATGTATTTAATGTTACATCTTCAAGGTAAATATTTTTCAGGATTAACATTTCTGGGCCGCAACAATGGTGTTTGCTGCACTCTGTGCAGGTTTCAAGGCAGAGAAAGAAGAACTTGGAATTCCTTTGGAGTATGTCAAGTCTTCTGCACTGTTCCTTTACTGTGATTCTCAGACTTCAGTATGACAAGGAAGGTGCTGCTGCACTCAAATTCTCCATTTGGGCTCACAACAAGCAAATGGGTGGTTACTTTATGAAAATAATAGTGGAACAGACAGCCCATTGGTCTGTTACAGAAGGATTCTTCCTATATTCTTGGAGGGGAGAATGTTCTCTTGCATCCTATTCCCACTTGTCTTATTTCTCATCCCATAAATTACCACTTGGAGAGACTCAAACTATTTCAGCCCACCTATTAAAAATTTTCTAACTCCAATTCTTGTCCTTGTAAGACATGCAGGCCTTTCTCTCTAGAAAACCATATCCCTCTCACCAGGGCAATAGTCAAGCCTCTCTGAGTTTTTTTAAATCCATCTGCCCTCTCACTATTCCATTTGCAGAGATAGCATCAACTGATTGCACTTAATTGGATTGTCTACTTCCTTCAGCTATAAGAATCTATGTTTGAGTCAACTTTTCAAGAAGAAATAAGATGAGTAGATTTTAGATTATATGAAAGACCAATTTTGGGTTAGTGGAACTGATGGACTTAGGAGTTGATGACTTGAGAATCTGCTATATTATTTTGTAGATGAGATCTTCTACAAGGATGAGAACATTCTTGGTACTAAATGAATGTATAGTATTAGATATTAACAGTGTGCAAAATATCTGCTTGGCTAGAAAGGGGATTATCTCATATCTGTTGCCTGTTCTTGTACAACTTTCAAACAGAAAGACTCCTTTCTGGACAATAATTTGTAAGTAATGAGTGCATGATGTGTTGTTCAATTGCACTCCTTTCTGTTTTGTTTGGGATTCAATTCAAGGAATTGACTCTTTCTGGACTTTTTCACACGGGAGGAATGAATCACCATCCCAAAAGAAAAGAAAGTGGGGTCAATTCAAAAATGCACTAAATTACATACTAGCTCATCACACAAAAAGATGAAAATGGCATCCATCCTAAAGAGAAAGCAGTGCGAATGTGAATGAATTCATCACATGATTACATATCAATCGCCTTTTTAATGCAAATTAACATGTTTGTGCCTGCACAGGGAGGATAGGATCGCGTCTGGAAGACTTAACAATACCAGTTCCAAGGAACACCCTCCCCACCTCGAGTTAGAGAGAAATAAGGAGGAGACAGGAGACATGCTCAACCTCCTCATCTTTACCTCCCCCCCTTCTCTAAATCCTCCAAAAAGAGCTGCTTTTGGCAGCCAGGGAGTAGGAAGGAAAATCGCAGCAAAGGATCATGGGAACTGTAGTCTGTTTCTAACATTTCCTGTCAGAGCATTAAATTGTGTTTTTATGTTGTTGCTGTGTGCCTTCAAGTCATTTCAGACTTACGCCAGACCCTATCTATCATGGGGTTTAAGGGCAAGATTTCTTCAGAGGGGGTTTGCCTCCACTCCCCCCCCCCATCTTTCCTCGGAAACAGCTGCTTTCTTCTCGGCAGCCAGGGAGGGAAAGTCGCAACGAAGGATCATGGGAATTATAGTGTGTTTCTAACAAAGGGAATCCATGACCGATCTAGAGATGCATTTCATACTCAGGCAAATGTGGAACAGGGTTTATAAATTTGATGTTTTTCCGAATTTACCTATTCCTGGGATGACTTGGGATTGCATTCGGATCGCCTTTGAATTGCCTGCAACGTCGTTTGATATTCTCTTTTGAAATAATGTGAAACCCCACGGATGACCCCGGATTGAGGTTCATTTAACCTTCCAATTTTCAGCATGTGAAAAAGTCCTACAGTTTATAACCAAAATAGTCTATAAATGAAAGACTGCCTCCCCTCATATGTACCTGATTGAGGGTTACCATTATCAAAGGAGGTTCTGATTGTATTTCTTCCCAGCACCTAAGGAAGTTTGGTACAAACTCCAGGCCACTGGCTTCTCTTAGCCACATCTCAGTCATGAAATTGACTTCCAAAAAAAGCCATTTAGCCTCACCCCTGATAGACTTGGCAAGAGGTATTTTTATTTAATCTAACTTTTGAATATGTTAATTACACTGTTGAAGTTTTAATTCCTCCACTATCTTTGCTTTTAATTTTTATTCTTGTTGTTTACAAGATTTTAAAATGTTAACATTGTACTGTAAAGTCTATAGCTAGAAGGTGGCTTAGAAATACTCATATAAATAATAAATAAAGTTAAAACAAGGCCTTAATTTCAAGTACATTTGTTTAAGACAGTTATTGACACCATGAGAAATCACAATATACATACCACTTATACTCCCTGGTTGCAAAATTGCATGTTCTTGAGCTTCTTGTAGCTCTTTTCTATTCGATTCTAACATTTCCAGCAACTCTTTCTTCTTCACAGATAAGTCATCTAATTCTCTTCCTGTAAGCAGAAATGTTTTCAAATAATCTCCTGAAAAACAGGTTCAAAAGTCATATTTGCCCAGAAAGATTCATAACATGTGATCAGTTAAAACTAAAATTGGATCAGAAGTATGAAAAGTATCATATTTATATTTTCACCCATACTAAGTAATTGTAAATATACTAGTAAACAATGCAGGCATGGGGAAGAGACTGACAAATGCATTATAATCTTCTCATCCATAAACCAGAACAAAAATCATTACTAAATGTAATTTAAAAAATGCTGAATGTGATTTTTAAGACAAGTAAAAAGATGCAAAATTGGTGATAGATCTAGAGCAATCATGAGAAGGTTGATGTGCCCTCACAATTTATATTACTCTTACCAGGGCAAGCCGTGCTGCAGAAAAAGGTAAAATAGCTTATCAACTTTTTAAACATAATAGAGAGTATGCAACTACACTTCTCCAAGTGTTGTTGGACTGTAATTATCATCGTTGTTAGCTGGCACAGCCCATCACAAGACTGATGGGAGTTACAGTTAATAACGTTTGGAGAGCCACAACTGCCCACTCTTACTTTAATATAAGAATACCAGGCCCAAAGTGTCAGCAGTAGACTATATATATATATATATATATATATGAATGAAACCATATGAATTTCACAATTATATAAAACAATACAGTATTACAAAATACATTTGTCCAAATAGCAGGATCACAGTTGTTATGGAAAACCAACTTAAGTGTTAACAATCCCTAAAAGCCTATGGGGGAGTGACTGGCTAAACCAAATGTTCAAACAAACAATTGAACTTAATTGTGCTCTTTTATTATTTGCCATATTTGATGATGCACAGTTGATGTACAGACAACTTATATCTGTACTCCTAGGTACTGTGAGAATAGCAATAAAAAGAAATTGGAAGTTTCTACAAGATTTGTCACTTATACAATGGTAAGACAGAGCATAGGTAATGGTATACACATAGTGGGAGTGTAGCTACAGAAGAATTTTAAAAGGATAATTTTGCTGCAGTATTGTCACCATTCATCTTCCATGGTTCTAACTCAACTTTGTCCTATGGTCCTCCAAATGATCAGCTGACCCTTTGGAACAGTGTTTTTAAGCTATGGAACTGTAGTGAGCAACCAAACCACTCACAGTTAATTTTTCATGCTCCTACTGTATTTATTCTCAAATAAACCATACCTGCATAGTTTTTTGTGGCTTTTTCAGGCTATGTGGCTATGTTCTAGAAGATTTTCTTCCTGACGTTTCGCCAGCATCTGTGGCTGGCAGTGTGCTCGCCCCGACCATGGGCTTGCCATCTGAAGATCTAAGCATCCGTGATTGGCAAGCCTCATTAACTTCAATGGCCATACATGCACGTGGTCCCAACAGAGCGGCCACATGCATGCCACCATTGGGACTGGAGGTCCTGACATTTTTGCCATCTGCATTGGGGTCCATAACAGAGCCTTCGTGGATAAGAAAGGCCCACTGTATTGTATGTAGGCTTAATTGTTCAATGTTACAGACATGACATAGGGAGGACCCTTTGGTAAATGCTTTTAGTAATTATGAAAATTAATGATTTTTTTTAGAAAGAGCATGGTCACAAAATATATAACAATGAAAAGGATTAATAGCCAAACTATTATACGTATACTAATTAAAAAAACTAGGAGTATGCACCACAAGCAAAATCTGAGCTACTTCAAATGTTATATCCCAAATTCAGTAAGAATGGCTTCTGCAAGGTACCACAACTTCACATCCATCCCAACAGTGGGCTGGAAAGTAAGACACTTTTCAAGTATAGCTCACCCATGCAAATAATATACAACATTTAGAAAAAACTGATAAGAACTGTAGGTATGCACCAAAAACTATGGTTTGGACCATCAGAAGCCATATAGTCATAATTGCCATTTGTGTCCATTTTAAATGGCCATTTATCTAGATTTTCAGTATTGCTAGCCTAAGAGCCTGAAGCATTGTTGGGTCAATGAATTTTGTGACAGAGTTATGCTAGACTGTTTAGTTCTGAGGATGTCTGGACCCAGGCATGATGGAAGGCAGAACTGATGATGCTTCTGCTCCTTCTGATAATCTCACCAAATACCATCTGAATACTGAAACACTATGTGCCACAGATGCCTTTTATTAAAATGCAAAATAATTTCTCCTGGACTTACCAACAGGTCGTACAAATACAGTTCTTTCTGAAGCATCAAATATATTTTGTATGCCATCCAGTGTTGCCTCTAGCTCTTCATTCAAATGTTTCCTTTGCTTAGACAATTCCTGCAGGGTGTGTGCTACATAAATGTCGTAACAAAATGTTACATCAAAATCTACAAAAAATAACTAGTTTCATTATAATAAGTAATGAATTTTCAAGGTTTTCTAGGGTATTAAAAATATTACTGTACTGCATACCATTTATCTAACACTTTTGGGGTCACTAGGTAATGCTGAATAACTTCCCACCCCATCTTCCACCCAGTTTATATGTGGCTATGAGCTGCTATAATGCACACATACAGAATCAACTGCAGCACTAACTAATACATGTGTCATGCTTCTCTGTTAGCTAGGCTTCCTTCTCAGATCCAATAACCAGACTCTGGAGTGTAGCACAGAGTGATGTATTGAAGGATAAGAAAAGTAGTAAATAACAGGCAACTCACTGACATTGGCCGGTTACATACCGGCAGTTGGGACGTCCGGAGGACGTCCCATTTTAAAAAAGGGGTGTCTCTTCTAGACGCCCCTGAGTCTAGTACGGACTGTGTCCGTACAATATGGCGCCGGCCCTTCTACATGGCCGGCGCCATATTGACGTATCGGACGCTGAGCATCCGAACGTCGCGCGGGGCACGAAGGATGACGGCACGATGCGCCCTTGGCACGGTCGCGACGTCCATCCAGTGAGCCGTCGGAAAGAACTCCAAAATGGAGCTTCTTTTTTGCTCCGTGCGGGACCCAGCAACATCAGGGACTGCCTGAAGGAAGAGGCCCCTCCCTCCTCAACTGTCATCTCGGCCTCAGAGGGAGCGACCAGGCAGACCCAGCAACATCAGGGACTGCCTAAAGGAAGAGGCCCCTCCCTCCTCAACTGTCACCTCGGCCTCAGAGGGAGCGACCAGGCAGACCCAGCAACATCAGGGACTGCCTAAAGGAAGAGGCCCCTCCCTCCTCAACTGTCACCTCGGCCTCAGAGGGAGCTACCAGGCATACCCACCAGCAACATCAGGGACTTTCCTGAAGTACGAGACTTCTCCCTGCTTTAATTCAATTGTATTTGTATTGTATTCAATTTTTACTGTACACCGCTATGATCATTGCGGAGTAGCGGTCTATAAATAAATTGTATTATGTATTATTATTAAGGGCTATCCAGCTAATCCCATTGGCTAGTCCCTCCAGGGACTCCTGGTCATATTGTTTCGATTACAAACTCTAACCAACACATTCCAATCTCACAGAACCAGTAGAGATTGTTTATGCTATCCACAAGATATCTCCAGATGGTCAGCCAAGGCTCTAGACATGTCCTTCATCTCACAGTGATAACATACAGTATCTGGCTGTGTCTTACAAACCTTCTCATGGGTTACCAACCTCTCTTTCTCTCAGGCCTTAATCTTATTTTCTCAGTCTCAGTTTATCTTGAATCTGATACATTTATATATTTACATTAACTACACCAACTATATCCATTTTCACAATATGATCCTTATTGTTTATACAGTCTCTTTATCTCACTCATCCTCTCTATACATTTAACCAGTCCCTCATTAAAGCATAACATTATCCAGCATGATCTAACAGCCACTGTACAGGTCTAGCACAGTTATATACATTATTCAAAACACACTCTCTGGTGACAGGCTCCATGGGTTGCATGGGGTATGACGCTATGCCAACAAATATTGAAAAGAAAACAGTGGCCAACAGACTGGAAACTATCAATATACATCACTACCTACAAAAAAGGAAACACAGAAGACAGGCATGGATTTGTAGGAACTAAGTAGAGCAGTGGGGGATAGTGGGACTTGAAGAGGTCTCTTTCGCAGGATCACCATGAGTCGGGATCAGCTTGTGGTAGTTAAAAACAGCAAAATCTGGGATGCAATGTATTTTGGCAGAATGGAACATTTCTGCTATTTTGCATGATTCTAGAACTAGCTGAAGACTCCATTGCCTGTACCTATACAGCATGCCCTCCAAAAGTCCAGCCAGGTGTATTTGATGAGAATGCAAACAGGACTAAGGCTAGGCTCCCACTTCTTTGCCTACCACAGAATTAATTTAGAGTGGTCCCATGACCTCCACATAGAAGTGTAAAATGCTAGTGCTCAAAGTCTTTGCAGCCCTTGGCTGCAAAAATTAAGGATCAAGTCTTGTCTTTGTCTGCAGCCAAACTGCAAACTGATTATTTCAAAGGCTAATTATGAACTCTGTGACTAAATATATTATTTCTACACTGTACAGTATACATGCACCCTTAGTAGACCACAAACTTAACATGAGTCAGCAGTATGATGTAGCAGCCAAAAACCTCTGAGTTGCATCAAGAGAAGTATAGTGCCAAGAACAAAACAAGTAACAATCCTACACTATTCTGCTTTGGTTAGACCTCATCTGGAATACTGTGTTCAGTTCTGGGCACCACAATTCAAGAAAATTATTGACAAGCTCAAATATGTCTAGGAAACAGCAACTAACATGATCAAAGGTGTGAAAATCAAACATTATGTGAAATTAAGGCGTTGGGCATATTTAGCTTGGAGAAGAGAAGACTGAGAGGTGACATGATAGCTATTTTTAAATAACTGAAGTGATGTCGTATAGAAGATGGAGCCAGCATGTTTTCTGCTGCTCCAGAGACTACAAAATGACCCAATGGATTCAAATGACATGAAAAGAGATTCTACTTAAACACTACAAATGACTTTGTTTACTGGAAGAGCTGTTCAACAGTGGAACAGACTGCCTCAGTGTGTGGTGAATGCACTGTGTCTGGAGGTCTTTAAGCAGAGGTTGGCTGGGCATATGTTAGAGGTAAAGGTAAAGGTAGTCTCTCTACATGAATGTATAGTCATAACTGACTGTAGGGGGCAGTGCTCATCTCCGTTACTAAGCTGAAGAGCCAGCGTTGTCCAAGGACTGCTCTGGTGGTCATGTGGCCAGCATGCCTGCACCAAACACTGTTACCTTCCCACCAAAGTGGTACCTATTTATCTACTTGGGTTTGCATGCTTTCAAACTGCTAGGTTGGCAGAAGCTGGAACTAGTGACAGGCGCTCACCTCATCATGCTGCACTTGGGCTTGAAACTGTCAACCTTCCAATCTTCCAATCGTCAGAATTGTGTTTTTTTAATCACTGAGCCACTGCATCCCATGGGCATATGTTAGGAGTGTTCTGTATTCCTGGATGGCAGGGAATTGTACTAGATGACCCTTATGCTGTCTTCCAACTCTAAGATTCTATGATTCTATGTAAAGAAAGCACTTGTAAAGTGACCTCCTTGATGTCTTAATTCCAAATGTGTATGTTTAAGTCTGTAGTTACAGCATCAGAAATGACAACATACTTACCACTGACACTGCCTGGCTGGGTAGCTGCAAGTTTCTCAGCTTCTTGTAGCTCTTTTTGATTAGATTCCAACTTTTCTAGCAAAAGTTGTTTCTTTTCAGATAGTCTGTATATTTTAGACATTTCTTTTTCTGAAAGCAAAAATTTAAAAAATCCATCTAAAATAATTTCAACAATCTTATAAAAGTTACTTTCGAAATGGCATTTTCATTTTCTTTTTATCTGTCAATGAATGTCTTACAACAGAGCAAATAAACCAAATGTAATTAATTTGGGAGTGTATTGTGTAATTCAAGATGATAAGTAGAGCAATTCTGAATGTACATTAAATGCTCAGCCCAGGACAGACAGGAGAAACACCACAAAAAAAAAAAAGTAAACACCCTCACAAATATTCCAGCAACACTCTAAGGAGCTTATCTCGTGAACAAATAAGCTGGCTTACCTCTTCCGTTGTGAATTCAGGATCCAGAATGCCCCTGGATGTTATCATACCTAAATTGCCACCTATCTAGCCGGGATGCTGCTGCTCAGATGCATCCCGTGTTGAAGCCTCGCTCAGTCAGCACTTTTTCGAAATTGGAGAGCATCTGACTTCAAAAATTGGCCAGCTGAGTGAGGCTTCGACCTGGGATGCATCCGGGCAGCAGCATCCCAGCTAGATAGCGATTTAGGTAAGATAACATCCAGGGGCATCCTGGATCCTGAATTCAAGCCAGAAGAGGTAAACTGGCTTATTTGTTCATGGAATAAGCTCCTAAGCATTTCTGTCTACTCTACCACTACCTACCACTCCCAGGATGTGGCAAAGACAGTGCCTACACACCATCTAAACACACACAGAGGGATCTGGTGTATCTCTCAATATTCAGAGCAGATATACACAATTTCATAGCCGAGAAAATGTAGATCTCAGCAGACATGGTATATACATGGGTCTTATTAGACCAGGCAGTAAGAGGCCACTAGACAAGAAAAGAGTCTGAAAGTCTGAAAGGAATTACTGCATAAATTCACACAGCCTAAGAATGTCAACAGCCTCCTACTTCTGTTAGTTCAAGTAGACAGGGCAGATGAACAGCCCAGCAAACCACCCCTTTACATGCCCTTCTTGTTTGTCCCCATCCCATAATTATTGTTATCCATACTCTTTACAGATCAGTGGAGATACCACCCATATCCTACCCGTGATTCTTTCAGCCATGTCCGTATCTTGGATAAAGTGTTTTACTGATGTATCTGTCATTCCACCAGTGTAGTGTGACTTTAAAATCTCTGAGCAAAAGGATCTTCAGTATGGCATTATATTGGGGTTTACATGAGAGTAGAGGGCTTAAACCCTTGCTTCCCACTGCAGTCCCTCACCACCACTCCTGCATTGTGCAGCAGCCAGCTGCCCAGCAGCATCTACCTTGGCCGTGCCCAGCTCACCACTATCTACAGTGCATGCTTCTCAGCCGAGGAAGGAGATGGAGACTCCTATACCTCCATCAAGAGAGGCACAGGAGACTCCACTGCACAAAGCTGTGCACCTATCTTGGTAGTGAGTGCTGCACTTTGGCATTCAAGAACAAAAGGAAGGAAAGATGGTAGGCAGGTTGCTCCTCTCAAGGTAACTGGATACAAAGGGAGCAGCAACCAAGCAGCTGGACAACCCTCCCTCCCTCCCTTCCTCTTGTTGGGACTTGGCTAGCTCCCACATGCCCCTCTCCATCCTTGCCAGTCACAAGATGAGGATGGGGGGCTGCTCTCTCTCTCTGCCACTGCCACTTCATGTTTTGTGTAGCAGCCAACCGGCCAGAACCATCTGCCTCAGCTGCACCTGACACATCGCCACTGCCTGATGCTTCTCAGCTGAGAAAAACATGAGTGGGGTGTGTGTGGCTGCACAACGTCATGCCTCACTCTCAAAGTGTCTTCCAAAATGGAACATATCCATGCAAAATCTGGGTATATTTGCACAGTGGATATGTGTGTCATACTAAAATTAAATATTGAAAAAAATCAAAGATTGCACTCACCACTGGGTCTTTCAAATAAAGCTCTTTTTGAAGGATGATGTTGTATTTCTAGCATATCATTCGTAGCTGCCTTCAGATCATCAGTCAACTTTTTCCTTTGTTCTGTTAGTTCTTCTACTTTACGTTCTGCAAAATTATTTCAAGCTGATGCATCAGTGAATACAACATTGCCTGAGTTTAAAAACTTTGAAATAACCACATTCAGTAAAGTTTAGCTATATAGCTATACACAATGGCAAACCTCCTTTGAAGAAACTTGCCTAGAAAACCCTGTGACAGGGTCACCTTAAGGTCCCAGTAAGATAGAAACGACCTGAAGGCAAACACCATGCACCAACAAAAAGTTTTAAGTAGTAATATTAAATAATCTCTAGTGCTTTCTGAAGCCTTGTAAAACCAACACTTTACATAGATTCTCTCAGTAAGCCACATATATAAGACCTACAGGGTCAGACATTCTATAGTTATTCTAATATTAAACATGGCAGTGGGAAGTGCAGTCACAGACAAAGGCCTTCTACCATAGGATACATGCAATTCCACAGTACAAATCAACAGTACAAAAACTGAACTGAGTGAGTATAATATCATTTTGACCTTAGGCTACAGTCTGTCATTAAGAAAACAAGCAAGGTCCAATTCTCCCTAACTTGATAAACCCATCTCTGCACTGTAATATTCCAGAGATCACATGAGTTGCTTATGACTAAATATTCCACCATTTTTGTTATGTTTCTTCACTTCATTTCCTACTTATGATGACCTTAAGTTGAAACATCACAGGAGTTTCTTGGTCCAGAGGGATTTAACATAGCCATCCTCTGAGGTTGAGAAAGTGTGACTTGTCCAAGGTCACCAAGTGGGCTTCATGGGTGAGCAGGTATTACCAGTGGCATTCCTGCCCCCTGTATCACCCGGTGCAAGGGCTGGGGCCTCCGGACAGGAAGCGGGGCTTTCTGGGGCAGCTTGACCCTTCTCTGCTATTGGTGGCCCTGCCTTCCTACTTCTCCCTCCCCAAAGTAGCTGCTGGCTGGACTTCCCACCAAGGCAGCAGAAGGTCACTTGTCTTCTGTGGAAGCACCAGCCATTGTGCCCCCTACCCTTGGCGGGGACCCAGGAACACCGTCATACTCCCACATTTTCCCGCCATCACGTATATGCATTGGTGAGAAGGAACTTGCTGAGAAGCAGTCAGGAGGGACACGCTTGGCCCTCTCCTTCACTGCCATGCTGTTGTTCTCATTATGAGGAGAGCGGCACCATGGCAGCAGAGTTGGAAGGGCCACACTCAGCCTTCTCCTTCACTGCCATGGTGTAGTCCTCATCATCATGAGAGCAGTACCATGGCAGCGGGGTTGGGAGGGGGTGGAGGAGGCACCTACTGTAGTGGTCCAACCATGTGTCACCCCGCTTCTGGGGTGTCAACCAGTGCAGGCCACACCACCATGCCCCCCAGTGACCCCACTGGGTATTCCAGTCCTGCTCTTCTTAAATCCTAGTCCAACCGTCAAAGCACTACAGACTACATCATATAGAAGAGAAAGTCCTCTGCACATAAACAGCTAAATAGTGGGAGGAATCCTGGACTGTAATACCTAATTTTCGATGTGGAGAGGTGTTTTGTTATTGTTTGTTTGCATGAAGAAACATTAACATGAGCCCCACGGCTGCATTCTCATCCAATATAACCGGGATACAGATGTATAATCTCTGGGCAAACTGGCCCTTCATTTATGAATTAGAGGCAAGGGTCTATTAGCACAGATATTGTGTGGGCTGAAGGAATGTTTAAATGGTGGCAAAGAAGTCTTCTCAAATCACATTTCCAAAGAACATTGGTGCTGACAGACTAAAGGGGAGGGTCACAACACCCGAAATTAAGGGGGATGCTGCCCCACCTACTGGGTCTACAAGAGTTATTGATGTTATGCCAAAGAGACAACTGTGTCCACAATACAGCTGAGAAGATAGTAGAAAAATTGCCAGGATTGTGCTAAGGTATTTAAAAAAAAACCAAGGACATTCATGGAAGAAATTATGCTGGTTGAGTCAAAGACAGGAGACTATAAATGTAAAAAAGAAAACAAATTAAAAACTGCATTCCAAGAAAACCTATGCACACTGTAGGTAAAATTTCTCTTCCAACCAGTAGAATCTGCAATGTTCTTTTAAAATGGACACATCTCTTTATTATTTGAGGTTCACCTACTAAATAGTCTCAGTTTTGGGGGAAATAGGTATTAGAATTAGTACAGTGCAGCAGTAAAAATATTCTGACTAAGGACAAAGACACCAATGGCTTAAGAACAAACTAGTCTTTATTATAGGAACTCTGTTCTAAGATAGGAAAGTTACTGAGAGAGCTATTCTAATCTAGCTATATCTCTATGATGGTCTTGGAGAAGAGTCTGGGTGAGAAGAGGAGTGGAAACATCTCAAAGTTTACATGATAGAGGAGTCAGGTAGACAAAGAGAGAGATCACTGCAGGTCACTCAAACTATCTAATCCTATTACTACTGCCTACTTTGAGGCATTAACTCTTTAATGCAGAACATTGTTGAACTTCCAATACTGGACACCCTCAGAAAGAAAAGCAGACCTCCATACACTAATTCAGAAAACATCTTAGCCATTTTTTGACCCAGACAGAAAATATCAGAACAATTTCATCTCTGTTTAGATAACAATATGCTATCACAAGTATTAGCAACTAATAATGACCACTCTGAGGTTCACCTGTTTAATATTGTGGATTATAACTTTAGGCATTCTCATGGTCCTGAATGACTTTAAAAGCAAATCTGGGTAGTTAAATGGTAAATTAAAAGTAGCTCCTTCATACTTGAGAAGTCCCAGGATATGTATGAGTAGATAGTTTCACCACTGTGTCAGTTCTGGATAACACAGCTTAAGAAAGATATTTACAAGCTGGAACATGTTAAAACAAAGGGGGCAATAGACTTTATCACACAGGGAAAGTCAGGGAAAAGTGGGGGTTTAAACTGTCATCATCCAGTGAAAGGATTTTCCTGTGAATGATTTGTTGCTGGTTATTACCTGGTTATTTCCAGGATAAGTCCTCTTTAATCGCAATGTGTGTGAAAATCCTCACTGTGATCGTGACTTTCACGGGACAATGACAGTTTAAACCCCCAATTTCCCCCTGTGTGATAAAGTTCAGTGAAGGTAAAGGGACTGGGAACCAAGCCATATAGGGAACCATTGATGGACTTAAGCACACTAAGCGCAGAGAAGAAAACACTGTGAAGTGATATGATAATCATCATCAGATATCTGAAGGGTTGTCACATGGAAAATAGAACAAGCTTGTTTTCTTTTGCTGCAGGGGTTAGGACCCTGACAAAAGGATTTGAATGATAAGAAGTGAGATTTTGATGAAACATTTGGAAGAACATGTTAAAGAGTGGAATAGTTTGCCTTGGAAGGTGGTGGACACTCCTTCCTTGGAGGTACAGCAGTTGGATGGCCACTTGTCAGGGATGCTTTAGCTATAGATTGCCTGCACTGGAAATGGGATATATTACATGAACTTTGGGCTACTTTCTAACATTTTATTATCTAGAACTTACAAGAAACTAAAAAGGTTAAGCCTCTTCAAAATGGCTCAAGGATCATTGAGTTTCAAGGCTATATGGAATACTGAGGTGGAGGTTAACCAGAGTGAGTAGGAAGATAATCAGAAGTGGGGAAGAATAGGAAATTAGTCTGTTTATCCTAAGTATTCTTGATGGATGGATTAGAGTTTGGGACATAAATATACACTGTTAATAATAATAATAGGATTTATTTATATGCCGCCCAATCACTGGGAATCTGGGCGGCTTACAACAGAGGGAATAATAGACGGTTCCCTGCCCTCAGGCTTACAATGTAAAAAGACACGACACAAAAGGAGAAGGGAATAGTGGAGGGGAGGGGATCAGGTCCAGCATTCCTCTCTCCCTCTGAGGCCTGGACCAAGGCAGATGGACCAGAGGGAGGGGAGGGCTCTTTTTTTAATCTTGTCACAAGATGAAGGATTCAGACAGAAGTCTTTCACAGAATGCAGTTTGGCTCTTTTAACACAGAAAAGCAAGGTCATGAGATGCTAGGAAAGAGTTCCCTCCACAAAGCCAGCATAAAGTTGTTGATTAAAAGGCTTCTGTTTCAGCCTAGCTACAGCACTTCACTTAAGGAATCACAACATACTACAATATTTTATACAGGTCCCACTTCTAAGTGACTAAATAAATACCTTCATACTATGGGTAAGTGAAATTTTGGGGATACCATGAAAGTATAATCTTTATTCAATCTAAACTCAAATATGTTTTGAACAGATTATCAAGTTAATGAAACCCAGTCCTTACTAACTGATAAAAATACATCAAATAACACCTCTACCAGCCTTTCGCAGTGCACACATTTGGGCTTTCAACTAGGTAGTAGTCCCTACTAGAGTAGATCCACTGAGTTAACAGGATTTATGCAAGTGTTATTATTCAACAATTGATTTAATTGGCCTATTGTAGATGGGACTAGTTCTGAATTTAGGCCTTATTATCAAATCTTAATTAGCCAGAAAATGTCCACCTGTTACTATAAGTTAAAGATTTCAGAATGAAAACTTGGAAACTTCTTTTACCATTCATACTGTCTGGTTGGAGAGATGCAAGCATTTGTGCTTCTTGTAGATCTTTCAGATTTGAATCTAATTTTTCTTGCAAAAGTTTTCTCTTCTCAGATAATGCAGACAGTTTCATTTCTGCAAGGGAATGACTTAGAATCATTATACAGAACCATAACAAAGCTACCTTTACAATTTAAAAGAGATGTGATTAATCCAGGGTGGTGTTTCAATGAAACCAAAGGGCTGGCTATACAAGCTATGTTCAGTACAAAATAATCTTTTTTTCTTCAAAAATACTATCTTATTAATGCAATTGTATCTCTTAAAACCAAGGTGTAGGGTGGATCTAGGGGCCACTTTTCTGCCTGGGCAGCCACTTTCAGAGACTGCCAAAAATGCCCTCCAAAAGAAGAGAGAAGTGGACTGCTTTACTCGTTTTGAAAAAAAAGTATTTCCTGTTAAATAATGGGGCTGGAGGGGCGGGGAATGAGGTGCGAAATCTTTTTTTAAAAAGTGAACTGGTACTACTTGAAACCTCCAGGAGATGCAACCAACCCCCCACCCTTCTTTTTCCCTTTTGGTCAGAAAAAGAATGCAGTCCAGGGAGTTTGGAGGGATTGAGGACTACAAAAATAGCATTGGATGCAACATGCAGTTTCACCTTCAGCTTAATGATAGGAGTGTTGTTGTTATTGTTGTCTTCAAGAAGCAGTTGAGACAGCACATAACAAAAAAAGTGTAGCAAAAAATTGCTATGAATTGAAACAGGATTCCAGGTGCATAGCTGTATAGGTCTGTTAACCGCAAAAACAACAGAATCTTAAAGAATCTTAAGACTAGAAAATTTACTATGGCATAATCATTTCTGCATTAGAATATAAGTCATTAGATAACAAACAGTAATCCACAATTAGCAAGTACAAATATACAGATATGTATTGGGTACCCAGAGCTTATTTTAAAATGACAGCCTGACAATTATATCCCAAAAATATGGTTCATGATTATTCTATTTATTTATATACTTATTTATGTTGTTATATTTAATTTTAATATTGTTTTTCTCCATAAAAGCCTGCCTGAGTCTTAAGAACTTCAGAAGAGGCCTTTATCTCAGAGCACTCACAGTCATGTTGGGTGAAGATCCTAAAGAAGGCCTTTCCAGTAGCTGCACCTAGGTTGTGGAACTCCCTTTCATGGGAAACTAGGATGGCCTCTTATGCTTCTGGCAGACAAATTTGTTGTTGTTGTTAACTGCTCTTGAGTAAAAGCAAATACCTTTTATTAAGTAAGCCTTCAGCAACTGATCTTTCCTAATGTGGTTGTGATAAATTGTTCTCCAATTATCTGGGCAACATAGCAGACAGGTATGGTCTCTCCTCCAGGTAAACAAAGGGTTAATGATATGATGGTTTAGGTTACATTTATTAGGGTTAGTATGGAAGAGCAACAGGGGGTATAGCCACACTGCAGAATTAAAGCAGTTTGATACCACTAACTGCCATGACTCTATCCTAGTGTGAATTATTCAGCCTGATCTGTCAGAGAACTCTGGTGCCTCACCAAACTACAAATCCCAGGATTCTGTAGGATAAAGCCATGGCAGTTAAAATGGTGTCAGACTATTTTAGTTCTCCTGTGTGGTTACACTTAGAGATCATGAGAGACAGTTGCTCAATAGGAACAACGAGTTTATGAGAAGTGTGAAAGCTCTGAGATGCTTCCAAAATAAGAGGTTATAAAATATGGTGCCTTGATGAACCTTTGGACCTGACGGAGAGGTAGGAGAGGTGCTGCCCATCTCACCATCCCTAGGATAGGTGCTTTCCACCTCACCATCCCTAGGAAAGGTTTGCTGTAGGCTGGACAAAGAGACTCCCAGCTTTCTATAAAAAGAAGACCCAAAACACCATCTGTATTGTGAGTAGAAAGAGAACGTTTAGCTAAGCACGTTAAAGCTTTTTTCCCTAATCTTGGCTGAATATGATTTAGCGTGTACAAGTCGACCTCCGGTATAAGTTGAGGGAAGGTTTCAGTGTCAAAAATCCTGGGTTTTGATATGACCAGTGGATAAGTTGAGGATAAAACATAGGGGGCTATAACAAAGGACAGAAAGGGGAAAATACCACTTCCATCTCTCCTTTTCCTTCTCTGGACCTCCCCAAACGATTCCCAGGTGCTGGAAGAGAGGTTTTAACATTGGATTGAGAAAGGAAGCAAGTGGATTTAAATGGAGAGGTTTTTCTATGGGAAGCCAGGGCTTGCAAAACAGAGTAGGCAGAGATGCAAGGGCTTTTAAATGGGAAGTTTTTCTATGGAGCAGAAAGAGACACAAGCACTTTTAAATGGGGAGTTCAATGGAGACTGGAGGATCAGGTTTGCTTGCTTTGAGACCCTTCTAAGCACTACTGGTGTACTGACCCTTAGATAAGTCCACCCAAGATTTTAGGGGCAATTTTGGGGCATGAATTTCTCGACTTATAGTCGAGTATATACGGTAGAATAACTTACAGCTGCTCCTAAATAATGTCCAAAGCAGGTGCCTTCATATACAAGATGCCCCTTTGTGAATGTAAAATTGTTTACTTAGAGTAAAAAAATTCCTTAAAATATCTCTTCTTTTCTACTCTCTATTTATATGCCTTTGTTTGGGGGGAGGGGGATGTGTAGGATTCTCTAAACCCTAAAAGGGAAAGTGTCTGCAGAGTCAGCGATGGAGGAAAGTGCAAGTTAAAAACCCCTCAGTAACGTCCCACTAAATAACTGTATCTTGGGGTGGATTTGAAGGTGGTGGCAACTGATAGAATTCATGGAGTCCCCTCTTCTACTCCAGAACAGGAGATGGGATCAAGCATCTCATTAATGTTTTTTCTTAATTGTTTCAAATTTATTTTTAATTCAGTTCATTCAGTATGATAATTTCTTTAACTGTACATTAATATTGTGACATTGTGGTGTATTTGTATTTTTAATTGTGTCATGTGAACTGCTTCAAGTCCCTGTATTGGGAGAAAGATAGGGGCACAAATCATATAAGACTTTATAGGTCACAGTCAGTACTTTGAACTGTGTCCAGAAATGGACCAGGAGTAAATAAAGCTGTCATAATAAGGAACTCAGGTACTTCCTGTAACTGAGCAACACTATGGTTTTTGTAGTCCAAACAAGATGCATTTAAGGCACTTTACTGTTTCTGATCAGATGAATCAAGAGGTCATCTTGGAAATTAGGGAGAGGCTTTGGGAAGGGGGCTGCACTGAGACTCCAGCAGGCTGGATTATGTCTGCCTAGCCAGAGGTTTTTTAATCTTGGTTTGGGGCTCATTCACAGTGGCTTGCATGTAGTTGTTTATCAGGAAATATTTGCTGGCTATCATCTTAATATATATTTTAAAAGCCATCTTGAGTGATAACTTTACAACAGGGAATTTTATGGTGACAGTTTCAATAACAACAGCTCAGTGGATGCACTCACCCTGAAAACTGCTTTCATCTGCAAGCCTTGGAGCATAAGACTGTGCCCTTAAAAGATTCTGTTCGTTTGTTTCAAGAAGTGCAGTCAAATGCTTTCTTTGCTCTTGTAGCCCTTTTATCTTTTCATCTGTGAAAACACAAACACATGGTATGTTTAGTGTACACTGTCCAGAAAACTATCTATTTTAAACTAAATTGAGAGCCAGCATTGTGTAATGGTTTGAGTGTTGAATACATGCTCAACTATAGAAACTCACTGAGTGACCTTGGGCAGATCATAATCTCTCAGTCTTAGAGGAAGGCAAAGGCAAACCCGCTCTGAACAAATCTTGCTTAACAATATAATAAATATCACACTTAATTAGTTTTTAAGGTACCACAGGACACTGTTATTTTTTTTCTACAAAAGACTATCATGGCCAACCCTTAGAACAGTATATAAAGGCTGGGGGAGAAGAGTACAGAGGGTTTATATTAATTTGGTGTAGTTAGTGGCCTAATTCCAATTGTTAATCCCAGTTAGAATAAGTCCACAGAATCAACACAACATACAGAAGTATTGACTTACAATTGATTCAGTGGCTTTACTCTAGTTAGGACTAAAAACCAGATTTAGGCCTGTGCCTATTCATTAATTTTATTTCTTGACTGTCTCACACATAGAATCTCTCTGAGGTATGTGCAAAAGAAAAAAAGAAAGTCAAGTAAAACAGAATTCACATTCAGTTAAATAAGTAGTACAGATTAAGCAATTTAACAAACACAAACTGGCATAGTATTATAAAATACACTGTAGATTACAAAAAGTTGACAGAATTAAAATCAGAGTACCAGAGCTAAACCGAATATCTTTTAGAACTTCAAACGGAATAACAATTTTAGCCAGATGTGGAAAAAAAGTAGTAGTGTGAAAAAAGTGGAATGGGCAGTAAATTTGAAATACTTAAGGTGGGTTACAGACTGCCCATTTGGGGCGGGCTGTACCCGCCCCTTTTCCCAGTATATCGGGGCCTCAGCTGCTAGAACGGCAGCCACTGAGGCCCCGATCCACCGCTTTTCAGGCTGCGGGGAAGCGGCAAAAGGCCCCTTCCCCGCAGCCTGGAAAGGGGTGTCCTTGGGGCTTCAAGCCCCAAGGACACCCCGCGGTGGCGGGGAGGAGTAGAAAGGGGCTGTTTGGCCCCTTTCGCCCTTGCTTCGCTGGGCACAGCCGTCTGAAGGCTGCGCCCAGCGACGCAAAGCGGCGCCGCAAACCAGGAAGGAGCTCCGAAACGGAGCTCCTTCCTGGTCCGCACAAAGGGCGCACTAAGCGCCCTGGCGCGGACCGACGATGTCACGTCCTCACCGCCCCGTATAGAGGCGGCGCGGTCGTGACGTTGTCATGGTGGCCCCCATGTGGAAGGGGAGCCGCCATTTTGTACAGACTCAGTCCATACTAGGGTTAGGGGGGTGCAGAAGCACCGCACCTTCCTAACCCTAGTACGGACTGACTCCGTACTTTCATGGCAGTTTATAACCCACCTAAGTTTTGCAACACAATACAGTTTACTGCATTGATCGAAAGGGTAGGTTTGTAGGGAAAGAATCCCATATATAAAATGGAGGTGAAAGGAACAATTTGATATATTTTATTTCTGGTGCTGTTTCTAGTTCTACTGAATTAGTCTTTTATTTCAAACACTGATCAGGAGTCCCCTTTGATGATCTATTAACACTATTCTAAAATAAAGTGGGGAAGTTATGGATGTCTGGATTTACTAAGGGATTAATGTATATTGTACTGAATGGCATATACTTTGTAGAGACAGTATGATGTAGAGGTCTGAGCACTGTCTATGACTGGAGACGAGAGTCTAAATCCTTGCACTGCTATAGAAACCCACTGACTTGTCTTGGGCAAGTTACACTCTCTCAGTCTCAAAGGAGGCAAAGGCAAATCCCCTCTGAACAAATCTTGCCAAGATCACCCTAAATTGGAAACAACTTGAAGGCACACATCAACAACAACTACAGCCTAAATCCAAGTGCTTGTTGCAACTAGATTAAATCTGTTAAATCACCATCACTGAACTGTAGATAATACTTATATAAATCCCAGTAATTGAATAAATGTACTCTAATTGGGATTAGCAACT